>NW_027187419.1:63869268-63902362 GCF_028583685.1 Petaurus breviceps papuanus
TTTTTTTGCCCTTTGGAGGGCAATTGGGGTTAAGTAACTTGCCCAAGCTTACATGGCTTTTTTGTGTGGGTGTTAAGTGTCTGAGGCCAGAACCAAATTCAGGTCCTCCAGACTCCGGGGCCAGCGCTTTACTCACTGTACCACCTAGATGCCCCTATCATATCATATTGTTGACACATGACCTTAAAGTTCATTAAAACTTCCAGATCTTTTTTTCAGATGAATTGCTGTCTAGAAGTGACTCTTGCATCCTGGGTTTGTAAAGCCTATTTTGTCCATTTAAGTACAATTTACATTTATTGCTATAAAATTTCACGCATTAGACTGAGTCCAATATTCTGGTCTGTCAAGATCTTTTTAGGTCTTGATTCTAACATGGAATTACTCATTCTACTTCTTAACTTTGTGTCCTTTACAATTCAACTAATTGTAGTTTTCTAGTTCACATTTTTCCACAAGAGAATGAGAAATATTTTCATATGCTCTGCTAAGATCTATGCAAACTATTTCAGGACAAAAGGGGAACAAACTGTTCCCAAAGAACAATGCTGCCACACAGGAATGGTAGCCACAGGAATGCTACAAGAAACCTTTTCTGATTCCCCCAACTGTTAATGTTTCCCTCCCCCCATTACCTTAAGTGTGTGTGCATACACACACACTACACATATATGCACATGCATATGTGTACATACATGTCTATCATGCACATATGTGTATGTGTGTATAGACATATATGCATTGTGTATATCTATCCATCTATGGAAACAGTAGTTCCCATGAGCCAATATGTTTACAAGATGGGTTCTACCAGGCAAAACCTATATCTAGTATATATACACATATATACATATACACATACATGTAGATATGTGTACATAAATGCTAATGGGGAAGAGCAAGCCCCTGCACTCCCCATCACACTGTGCCAAGCTTTACCGGAAAACCAATGGCTCAGACATGGAACAGGCTATACACTCTGATTCTTAGTCCCCAAGGTACTCAGGCCTCAAGCTTATATAAAATTATAGACCCTTACTGACCTGGCACTAATGGGAGACTACCCCATCAACCATGAGGCAAGGTTGCAGGGGTCGTCTAAACCACTGAAATCAGAGTAATTTTTGAGTTGACCAATAAGGAATGAAGAATGAGGGCAGAGAAACAGAAACTTTACTCTCTGTCATAGCAAATTAACGGTTGTGGAAGGGGGGAGCAATGTCTAGTCTCTGGGTTATCTGAACCTTAATATAGATGCATCCTGGGGGCTGAGTCCATACCAGTCAGACAACTTTTCATCAGCTTACAATTATAGCTATAGCATTCCCCTATCTACCAGTCATATCTCCTGGGTTAAAAAAAATTCGAATTAGGGGCAGCTAGGTGGCGCAGTGAGTAAAAGCACCGGCCTGGAGTCAGGAGAACCTGAGTTCAGTTCCGGACTCAGACACTTAACACCCACACAAAATAACTAGCCGTGTAACCTCGGGCAGGTTACTTAACCCCAATTGCCCTCCAAAAAAAAAAGGCAAAAAAAAATTCAAATTAGATTATGCCTGGCATAACCTGTTTTGAAGACACAATGGCTAATGTCGATTGTATATGTGTTTGTATACACATGCATGCATATAGTATATATACATATGTGTATATGTATTCATGTGTGTATACTAGACATAGGTTGTGCTTGGTATAACCTGTCTTTTAGACATACTGGCTCATGGTGACCGCTGTTTCCATAGATGGATAGATAGACAGACAGACAGATTAGATAGATAAGTAGTTAGATTAAATAGATAGGAGACAATAAATAAATTTGGCAAAGTTGCAGGATATAAAATAAACTCACATAAATCCTCGGCATTCCTATATATTTCCAATGAAACTCAACAGCAAGAAGTAGAAAGAGAAATCCCATTTAAAGTTACTGTAGACATTATAAAATATTTGGGAATCTACCTGCCAAAACAAACCCAGGACCTGTATGATCATAACTACAAAACACTTTTCACACAAATAAAGTCAGATCTAACTAATTGGAAAAATATCAATTGCTCATGGCTGGGTCGAGCTAATATAATAAAAATGACAATTTTACCTAAATTAAATTATATATTTAGTGCCATACCAATTAATTTACAAAAAAACTACTTTATAGAGTTAGAAAAAATAGTAACAAAATTCATCTGGAAGAATAAACGGTCCAGAATATCAAGGGAATTAATGAAAAGAAATGCTAGGGAAGGTGGACTAGCTTTACCAGATTTCAATCTGTACTATAAAGCAGCAGTCATCAAAACTACTTGGTACTGGCTGAGGAATAGAGGAGTGGATCAATGGAATAGATTAGGCACACGAGATTCAGAAGTCAACGACTACAGTAATGTATTGTTTGATAAACCCCCAGACCCTGGTTTTTGGGATAAGAACTCACTATTTGACAAAAACTGCTGGGAAAATTGGAATATAGTATGGCAGAAACTGGACATAGACCATTATCTAACACCATATACCAAAATCAAGTCTAAATGGGTTCATGATCTAGGTATAAAGGTTGATACTGTAAGCAGTCTGCTAAAACAAGGAATAGTTTACCTATCAGACTTGTGGAGAGGGAATGACTTTATGACGAAACAGGAATTAGAGAACATTATAAAATGTAAAATGGATAATTTTGACTACATGAAATTGAAAAGTTTCTGTACAAATAAAGCCAATGTAACCAAGATTAGGAGGGAGGTGGGAAATTGGGAAAGAATCTTTAGAACCTATGTCTCTGACAAAGGACTCATCTCTAAAATATACAGAGAACTGAGTCAAATTTATAAGAATACAAGTCATTCCCCAATTGATAAATGGTCAAAGGATATGAACAGGCAGTTTTCAGAGAAAGAAATTAAAGCTATCTATAAGCACATGAAGAAATGCTCTAATTCACTATTGATTAGAGAAATGCAAATCAAAACAACTCTGAAGTACCACATCTCACCAGTTAGATTGGCTAAGATGACAAAACAGGAAAATGACAAATGCTGGAGAGGATGTGGGCAAACTGGAACACTAATGCATTGTTGGTGGAGTTGTGAACTGATCCAGCATTTCTGGAAAGCAATCTGGAACTATGCCCAAAGGGCTATAAATATTTTCATACCCTTTGATCCAGCAATACCACTCCTAGGGTTATATCCCAAAGAGATCATAGAAATGGGAGAAAGACCCATATGTACAAAAATGTTTATAGCAGCTCTTTTTGTTGTGGCAAAGAATTGGAAATTAAGGGGGTGTCCATCAATTGGGGAATAGCTGAACAAGTTGTGGTATATGCATGTTATGGAATATTATTGCGCTATAAGAAACAGGGAGCAGGCGGTCTTCATATTTACCTGGTGAGGCTTAAAAGAACTGATGCTGAGTGAGAAGAGTAGAACCAGGAGGAATTTGTACACAATTACAGACACAACATATGTGTGATGACCAACTTTGATAGACTGGACTCTTCTCAACAATGCAGGGATATAAGTCAATCCCAAAAGACTCATGATGGAGAGAAAAACGTGCATCCAGAGAAAGAACTAAATTTATATCCAGGTGGAAGCAAAATACCTGATCTTTTTCGTTCTCTTATTTGATTTTATGTCCTCTTTACCATTTTTCATTCCAGCTGGTATAATCCATCCTTATAACCTGACCATTGTATAATGTGAAAGTATTTACAGATCCTATACTTGATTATGACGCCATGGGGGGGAGGGGAAGGAGGGGGACAAAATGTGAAATTCAAGGAATTGTGGAATTGAATCCTGTAAACTAAAAGGAAACAAACAAATTAATAAATTAAAAATTGAATTAAAAAAATAGATAGACAGACAGACAGACAGACAGACAGACAGACAGACAGATAGATAGATAGATAGATAGATAGATAGATGATAGACATACATATAAGTATTATACACATATGCATACACACACTCACACATGTAATACATATATACTCAAGGTAACGTGGAGAGGGAAATACCAACTGAAGGAATCAGGAAAGGCCTCTTGTAGCAGCCGGCACCTGAGTTGAGCCTTAAGGGGGAGGTGGGGACTTGAAGAGGCAGAGGTAAAGCAGAAGAGCACCAGAGAAATGTTGGACAAAGCATATATAAAGGCACAATATTGAAACATGGAGTATCATATGAAGGAACAGCAATTTGGCTAGGATATAAAGTACAAGAGGGGGCATCCTATATAATCACATAGGAAAGGTATTTTGGAGCAAGAATTTAAAGGACTTTAAATGCCAGAGGACTCTTGTATTTTATTCCAAAGACAACAAGGAGATACAAGAACTTTTCAAGCAGAGGATTGACATGATCCAATTTGCATTTATTAATATCAATTTGGCAGCAAGGTGGAGGATTGATTGGAATAACTTTTTTTTTTAAATGTTACTTATACTTTGTGAATTTACATGTAGATAGATAAGGTCATGGATTTTGTTGCTGCTTCTTTTCTTGAATTTTGTCCCCTGAGAATTTCTAGGTGGTTTCACCACTGTTCTCCCTACATTGTAGCTACTTTTTTTTTAACCATGTCTCTAGTTTGCTGTGTGTATATATAGACAATTTTCTCCATTCTTCTTTATTTTCCATTTAAAGCCCTTTTGATTAGATTTGCATGACCATGAGAAGATATATTTTTATTGGCTTTTGTAATGGCAGAAATTCAGAAGCAATGTGTAGATGTTGAAAAGAGATAAATTTGGGCTTGGTGACAAGAAAAACTTCCTAGCAATCATAGTTGTACAAAAATAGAATGGAGTGCCTTGAGAAGTAGTGAATTTCTTTTCACTAGAAGTCTTTAATAGAAGCTGAGTGACAACTACGTTGTTATGCATGATACCATTTGGAGTTGACTCCTCAGTTCCTTTCAACTCTGAAAAATTTGTGATTCTTTAAGATGCAATGCATCTTTGGCCAAAGGGCATATGATTCCTGTATTTTAAGCAGTGGTCCAAATATCCCAATTTCATTCGGAGACATCATTTTCTTCAATCTTTCTCTTCTAAAACTCTTGCTCTTGGGGCGGCGAGGTGGCACAGTGAGTAAGAGCACTGGCCCCAGAGTCGGGAGGACCCAGGATCAGTTCCAGCCTCAGATACTTAACACCCACACAAAGAACTGGCTGTGTAACCTTGGGCAAGTTACTTAACCCCAATTGCTTTTAAAAAAAACAAACCTCTTGCTCTTAATTGTCAACAATGATGAAAACACCTCCAGCTCCCCTTAAGGTTTTCAGTTTCCTGTCCAAATCTTCATAATCTGTAGCTGTGATATCTGCTGTGGGCATCATTTATAGTCATGTCACTGACCAGAACTGAGTAGTGGGGGGTGTGGCTAGGTGATGCAGTGAATAGAGTCAGGAGGACCTGAGTTCAAATCTGACCTCAGACATTTGACACTTACTAGCTGTGTGACCTTGGGCAAGTCACTTAACCCCAATTGCCCTGCTTTCCCCCCTCCAAAAAGCAAAGAAAACAAAAATAAAAACAGAATTGGGTAGCCATTTGGTTTGACAGGTCTTGGGAAGTCCTCTGTCACACCCTGGATAAATACCATCAGTTTGACAGATAGTTGCCTCAGTATCTTTTAGCAGACTGTCTACAACATCAACTGCTCTTCCTCTGACTCTGATTATATGATCTCACTTGAAAACACCTGTGAAGTCACATTATAGCTCCTTTGAAGACATATGGCTGCTTCAGTTTCAGGTGATTCCACTCCCTTTTATCAGGAAGAAGCACTTATTTATTTTTAGTTCTAAGTTTTCAGAAATTCTTATTCTTCGTTTCCTTCTCTGCATGACATTCTTCTCCCTATCAACCCCCTGACATAGGACTGAAGCATTTGTCCTTCTAGTCTAAGCCTCTAATTTTATGGATGAGGAAACTGTAGCTCAGAGAGATCAAGTGATATATCCAAGGTCACACAGGTGACAATGGCAGAGGTGGGAATAGGTAAGATTTTCCTGTGATGCTTCAATTCCTTTTTCTTTTGGTTTTGTTTTGTTCTGGTGGTTTTGGGGTTTTTTTTTTGCATTGATTACCTGTTATTTTTATTTTATCCTTTTAGGAATACATCATCTTCCCTGATAACCCAGGAAATGGAGAGACACATTAGCCATGTCCAAAAATGTATGCTTCTTTGGGCGTAAGTTCTCTCCTCTGTCAGGAGGTTAATGGTATATTTCATCTGCATCTTTCAGATTCAAGGTTTATCATTTGCATTGGTCAGAAATCTAAAGTTTTTCAAAGGTTTTTTTCTTAATAATATTGCTGTCATTGGACAAATTGTTCCTCTTAAAATTTCAATTATTTTTTATTATTTTTTTATTTTAAACTTAAATAAGTACACAATAAGAAAAGAAAAAGAAATATATTATAAACTTAAATACAAAATAAGAAAAGAAAAAAAAAAGGATTGCCATGTGCACAGCAGAACATAAGAGAGGATTCAGGGTAAGAGCCAAGATGTAGAAGCACGACAAGAGTAGAAGCTCGACTTCCCCACTGCTCTGGCTTCCACCTTCTCTAATCCACGTAAAAAGGGGACATTAAATAAACTTTGGAGCTGCAGAACCCACAAAATGAGAAGCTAACCTCCCACTGAGGATAGCCCGGCAGGCCAGCAGGAATCCAGCACAGTGCTCTGGGAGCTGAGCCCAGCCCCATGCCGAGGCTTTAGGCCCAGGGCAGGCCTGACCAGCAGCTGGCCAGAGGGACTCCAGAACAGCAGCAGCGGTGGCATTTACCAGATTTATCGACACATAGATGCAAAGGACAAAGTGAGAGGTCAGTGCAGTCTGGACTTTGGGACCAGTAAGTGGGAGTGCGTGGCTTTTACCTGCCGGGCCAAAAAGCCTCTGAGATGCCGGCGCAGTCAGCCAGTGCCACGCAGTGGCTTCAGCTCCTGGCCTGCAGAGTGTTGGGGGACCAAGCACCAGTCTGAGGGGTAATCGCTCTCGCTTTAACCTGCTTGGATCTGAATTGCAGTCTAGGGTGGAGGTTCTGGGGCATGTGTCCAGCTTGCCAGAGCATGTGGAAACATCGGAGAGGGCACCCATCTAATACCTCCGGCAACTGAGAAAACCCCAGCGTTCAGGATGAAAGCTCCCCTGTCTGGTGGCAGAGTCCTACTGTGGCAAAAAGCCCAAAAGTCAAGTAATTGAGTGGCAAAATGAGCAGACAAAGGAAACAAAGTAGACAGAAGATTCCAACGATACAGTCCTATTTTGGGGACAAAAAGGAGCAAAGCATGGAACAGAAGGAAAACAGTGAAGTCAGAACTCCTGCATCAAAAGCTTCAAAGGAAAATACAAGCTGGTTACAGGCCATAGAGAACCTTAAGAAGCTGATAAGAGAAGTGGAGGAAAAATTGGGAAGAGAAATGAGAACAATGCAAGAAAAGTATGAAATGAGAGTCAACAGCCTGACTGAGGAAAATAATACCTTAAAAAACAGACTGACTCAAATGGCAAAGGAGGCTCAAAAAGGCAATGAGGAGAAGAATGCCTTAAAAAGCCAAATTTGCCAGATGGAAAAAGTATCTCAAAAGCTCAATGAGGAGAATCATTCCTTCAGAATTAGATTGGAGCAAATAGAAGCTAATGACTTTATGAAAAGTCGAGATGCTGTTAAACAGATCCAAACAAATGAAAGAATAGAAGGCAATGTGAAATATCTCATGGGAAAAACCACTGATCTGGAAAATAGATCCAGGAGAGATGATTTAAAAATTATTGGACTACCTGAAAGCCATGACCAAAGTAAGAACCTAGAAATCATCCTCCAGGAAGTTGTCAAAGAAAACTGCCCCGATGTTTTAGAACCAGAGGGCAAAATAGAGGTTGAAAGAATCCACTGATCACCTCCTGAAAAAGATCCCAAAAAGAAAACTCCTAGGAATATTATAGCCAGGTTCTAGAATTCCCAGATTAAGGAGAGAATATTACAAGCAGCCAGGAAGAAACAATTTGAATATTGTGGAAACACAATCAGGATAACCCAGGATCTGGCAGTTTCTACACTGAGGGATCGAAGGGCTTAGAATATGATATTCTGGAGGTCAAAGGAGCTGGGATTAAAACCAAGAGTCACCTACCCAGTAAAACTGAGTATCATGTTTCAGGGGAAAATATGGTCATTCAGTGGAATAGAGAACTTCCAAGCATTCTTGCTAAAAAAACCAGAGTTGAATAGAAAATTTGACATTCAGATACAAGAAGCAAGAGAAGCATGAGAAGGTAAACAGGGAAAAGGAATCATAAGGAACTTAACAAAGTTGAACTATTAACATTCCTACATGGAAAAACAATAATTGTAACTTATGAAACTTTTCTCAGTAGTTGAAGGGATTGGAAATATATATGTCTATATATGAGGGTATATGGGCATATAAATACATATGTGAATGTGTGTATATATGTTTACAGGTATACATAGATAGAGGGCACAGGACCAATTTAATAGGAAGGAATGATACTTAAAAGGTGAAATTAAGAGGTGAGAGGAATATAATGAGAGGAGATGGGGAGAGACAGATTGGGGTAAACTATCTCATACAGAAGAGGCAAGGGAAAATGTTTACAATGGAGGGGAAGAATAGGAAGGCAAAAGGGAATGGGTCAACCTTATTCCCATTGAATTTGGCTTGAGGAGGGAGTGAAATACACTCTAAATAGGGAATCTCACCCTCCAGGAGAATAGGGGGGGAAGGGGATGAGAGGGTGGATGATAAAAAGGGAGGGTAGGCTGGGGGGGAGGGAAGTTGGAAGCAAGTTTGGAAGTTGGAAGCAAGTTGGAAGTTGGAAGTTTTGAAAATAGATGGTATCAAAGTAGAGAACAGAACAAGTGGGAGGTGGGATAGGAGGGAGGGAAATATAGTCAGTCTTTTACAATATATCTACTATGTTATTGTTTTGCATTAGCCACACATGTACAACCTATACTGAACTTCGTATCTTCCCAGTAAAGGTGGGTGACAAGGAAGGAAGGAAATGAATCTGGAATTGAAAGTTTTAAAATCAAATATTCAAATTATATATATGTATATATATATATATATACTATTATTAATACCATCTTACATGTAATTGGGAAATAAGATATACAGGCACTGAGGCATAGAGATCCACTGGAAAAGTCAAAAGGGGTATGGGAGAAAATGGGAGAGATCAGATTGGAGGAGGGGATATTCTGTGGGACTGCTATTTTGGGGTGGTGGGTAGGGGAAAAATGGGGAGAAAATTTGTAACTCAAAATCTGGTGGAAATGAATGATGTAGATCAGAAGTTAATAAAGCATTAAAAAAAAAGAGAGAGACGATTCAAAATATACCCTAATAAATTTCCATTTCAAAAGAAAGCCCATGTGATAAATACTACACATTGTGTTCTAAGCTGTCCATCTTTGCTTCCTTGTAAGTTTTCTTTTGTTCTCTGCTGTGTACTTTTTACTTTGTTTTTTCCCCTCATTCCTCTCCCCTACTCCCCTGGGAAGGCTACAAGCAAATGAAAATACACATACACAAATGTATATACACACACATATACACACACGTGTATATATATGCACACATACATATATACATATATGTGCTTGCACATACATATATTTAGATAGCTATAATCATACTCATAGACATATACATTCATATGCATCTCTGTGCAACACAGCATTATACCTGTTTGTTTTCTCTTTCTCTGAGGGTGGATAATGTCTTCCTTAACCAGTCTAAGTCTTTTCATATTTTTCTAAATTCTCCAACTCACCATTTCCTATGCCACAGTAATATTCCAACCTTGTACTGTCTAGTTATTTTAAATAGTCTAAAACAATATTGGTTAATATGGCTGACATAGAGCATAATTTCCCTATTTTTCTCTTTGGGTTAAATCTATTTTAGCTTTAACTTCATCTGAGATCATGAATACTACCCCTGCTTTTTTCTAATAAATTCTACTTCTGAACTTTATTTTATGTTTCTCTGTATCTCTTATTTACTATCCCTCCTGACTCCTCTACTTTACTTCTACCCACTACCTTGCCCTCCTATTACTTAACTTACCACCCCACCAAAAGTCCTCCCTTATCCTCTCCCCACTCTCTATCCCCTTAGACTTTTATGTCTTTCTGAATTTAGAAGACTTTTATTCCCTTTTAGATATTTATGTATCATTTCTTTTTTTTTTAAAGCAATTGGAGTTAAGTAACTTGCTGAAGGTTACACGGCCAGTTATTTTGTGTGGGTGCTAAGTATCTGAGGCTGGAACCGATCTGGGGTCTCCCGACTCCAGGGCCAGCGCTCTTACTCACTGCACCCCCATATTATTTCTTATTGAACTCAATTCCCAATGAGAGTAGTGTTCTGGAACTACCAGCCCTCCTCCCCCATCTATTTCCTCTGTATCAGTTCTTCCTCTCACATCTCATTTTTATAAGATAATTATTCTTTTAACCTTTTCCCAGTTTACTTTTTATTATCATAACACTCAGCTCTACACCAATCTTTCTTTTGAACTAGCCAATTACTAATAACAATCTTAGATGATTTACATTATCTTGTATAAAAAATAAATGACCTGTCCTTATTGAGTCCTTTGTAATTGTCTTTGATGTTTACCTTTTATTTCCCTTGGACTGTGTATGTCAAATTTTCTATTGATTTCAAGTATTTTTGCAACAAAATCTTGAAAGTCTAGCAATTCATTGAATATCCATTTTTTTGTTGTTGTTGTTCAGAATGATGCTTAACTTTTCTGGGTATGATATTTTCAGTAGCAACTCCATTTCTTTTGCTCTTCAATATATAGTGTCCTAAGACCTATCGTCTTTTAGTGTGTTATGTCTTGTGTGATTCTAATTGTGGTGCCACAATATTTAAATTGTTTTTTTCTTGTTGCTCATAATATTTTATTCTTGACCTGGGGTTTCAGAATTTGACTATGATATCCCTATAGGTTTTCCCTATAGGATCTCTTTCAGGTGGTGATCAGTGGATTTTTTCTATTTCTACTTTCCCCTCTTATTCTAACACTTCAGGACAATTTTCTTTAATTATTTCATGTGTTATCCTATAAAGATTCTTTTTTTGGTTGTAGCTTTCAGGTAGTCCTATTATTCTTAAGTTTTCTTTTCTTGATCTGTTATCCAGATCAGTTGTTTTTATTATGAGATGTTTTACTTTCCTTTCTGTTTTTTCATTCTTTATACTTTGTTTTGTTATTTCTTGATCTCTTATAACTTTACTGACTTCGCCTTGCCGAATTCTAATTTTCAAGGAGTCATTTTCTTCCTTAAAATTCTGAATCTCATTTTCTAGTAGGTTGACTTTCTTTTCATAATCTTCTTGTTTTTCTTGGCTTGTTTTTTTTTTAATTTTTCTTCTATCTCTTTCTGTTCATTTTTTTAATTTATAGTATTTTGTTATTGTAATCACCTTTAGTCCTGGGGTATGGGAGATGGTGTCTCTGTCCTCAGAACCACTTTCAGTTTTCTCTAGCCTGGAACAGAAACTAAGGACTCTGTCCTCCTGTAAGTGCCCACAGTCAGCAGCATCACTACCTCACTGTTTCTGCACTCACCAGATACATACTGGTTCCTGCTTGCCCAGGACTGCTTCTTAGCAACACAGCTGGGCTTGTCATGTCTTATCAGCAGAGGTTTCCTCAATCTCCTCCTCAGTCACCCAATTCCCCACACTGTCCAGGAGGTGAAAATTCCACATAGCTGGGGCCAAGGCTATCTCCCAATCCAGCTAGCCCTAGGGCTCACCACCTGCTGTCACAAAGACAAAGCCTCAGATCTTCTCCAGTTGTCCCAGGGGGACCACTATTCTGCCTCACCTCTTGCTAACTTTTACCTCTCTACATTTGTTTTGAGGCACTATTTTGTCTTGTTTGTAGAGGAAATCTGGAGAACTTGGAATTCTCTGATCTACTCTGCCATCTTCCCAGAATCTTCTCTTAGATAAATTATTCTATTTCCTCTTATTTACTCCATATCACTTCATAGAAAACTTACCAAGTTTCCTCTGAAACAGTCCATGTTATTATTTAATATTTCTTTATATTTATATACCAGAATTTGTTTAACCATTTCCTAATTGGAGGACATCTCCTTAGTTTCCAATTTTGGGCTACCACAAAAAGAATGACTAGGAGTAGTTTTGTACATATATTCTTTTCATCTTTCTTTGACTTCTTTGCAGGTATTAGTAGTCAAAATGGGTCAAAGGGTACATGCAGTTTAGTAACTTTCTAGGCATAGTTTCAATTTTTTTTTAGAGAACAGATGGGCAAATTCATAGTTTTACCAACAGTCTACCAGTGTACCTGTTTTCCTACAACTCCTCCAGTATTTGTCATTTTCCATTATTGTCACATTCGTGCTGACATAATGAAGAGGCAGCTAGGGTTTGCAAAGCAGGGAGGCAATTGTAATATGTTTGTCTCCCATCAACCACCTGTAATGGGAATGGGAATTTGAAAATCTCCCCTGCCCCTTAATAAACCTAGGGGGGAGTTTGAAGACCTCCCCTGCCGTGAAGATAATCTCTGTCCCTGATAGGCTGAATATAGTCACATAGAGTGGGCAGAGTTTGCTGAGGAGAAGCAGAGTCCACAGGAAGCTCTAGAAAACTAGCCAGACAGTTGGAGACAGTTGGGGACAGAGGAGCTTAGGCAAGGAGATAGAGAGTTTGTGAGTAAATATTAATCTTGTATTGGTTTGTGGAAAGGCTAAAGGTTGGCATGGCTCTCAGCATTATTATGGCTTCTGAATATCTTTGGTACTATGATAGAATCAGCTTACTGGTTTGGGGATTCGGTTTTCTGGAGCCAGAATAAATCTTTCAGTTTTATCCTCTATCTGGAGAGTTTGGCATATTTTGTGATCAAACGTCATGTGATACTTATAGTCATGGTCTTTATCATGATTGTGGGCACTGAAAATATTGCATTGGTGCTACACCCCCTGACATCTTGCATACTGTACCTGGGTGAAGCACCTTCCTTGAAGCAATCATAGACCTAGTCAGACATGGCTCAACATGCACTCTGTAAAGGTTATTGGTTTGAGACTCAGTCCTACACATCAAAGGATATATTTAAGAATGAAAACAATACTGACTCCAATTGGGCTCTCAATGGCATAGTCTTTGATCTTATAAAATGTAAGAATAGTTAGTCAAAAAAGAAAGAAATTAGATCTCTAGCAAGAAAACACCAAGGGGCTGTTATAGGACTCTAACTGGACTCTGACTGTGTGTGTGTGTGTGTAACGATATCTGTCTTGATTTGGCTCACAAGGAAGCCAGAATAGATATATTCCTAGTATTCTGTCTCCTCACTCTTTTCCAGGAGGGGAAGCTGGAGGTGGAAGGCAGAGGCTGACCATTCGGTTCTCCTCAGAGGTGTGGGGAGAATTCTGGGATAGAATTCTGTCTATCTGCTTCCTTAAATATTGTTAGTGTAGAGGATGTATTTTTCAGGTTTAAGCTACACTGTTATTAAATAAAGAAGAAAATGAAGGTTTCACTTCCTTCCCACCAAATACCAGTTCCATAATGAACACACATAGCAAATAACAAAGAAACTCTCCAAGAGAATACTTTAATTCTTGCCACAAAGGGAAGCAGGAGGTTGATCATTCTGTTCTCCTCAAAGAGAGTGGTACTGGACTAGAATTCTATATAAATACTCCCTTAAATATTGTTAGTGTAGGGGATGGAGTTATTATGTTCAAGCCAATTACCTGTTCCACAATGGACACACAAAGCAAAGAGCAAAAAACCTATTTATCCAAGCAGAAAGAAAAACAGAAATCAGAGAAAGTATACATATGATATTCAACAGATAATACAGAAAGAACTCTACCATTAGAAACAAGGTAACTCAGCTTGCCCAAGAAAAAGTCACAGATCTTACCCAAAGAGGAAATTCCCCAAGTCTCCAGTGCAGCAAACTGGGGATTGGGATATTATAAAGACTGCCAGTTACTTCTCATGTCACCTTCTTCCCAGAGTCATTTTCCCTTTCAACAATTTGATGTGGGGTTGGCATTGTTTATCTTCCTTCTCTAAGCTGGAAGCCAGAAATGTCCAAAGAGAGTCAAGAAACTGGCCTTCCCTCTCTTTGACTTTCACCAATTGTACTCCAACACCTTATGCTGGCACAAGTATCTCCAGCAATGATGAGAGTACTGTACCAATGGATTTTGGGGCTTGGTTTATATATATACATGTCATAGTGAATTGTCCCAGGATGGTATCTACCATTATTAAGTCCTCAGTGTTGCAAAGATATTATTTCATTTTATCCTCACAACAACACTGCAATGTAGGTGATGTCATTATCGTTTTACAGGTCAAGAAACTGAGGCAAAGAGAAGTTTAGTGACTTGTCCAGTATCACATAGCTAGTAAGTTTCTGAAACTGGATTTAAACTTAGGTTTTCCTGACTCTAAGCCCAGCACTGAGATACATAACTATCTCTGGGAATGTCTATAGGATACAATGACATTATATCTACAAGATATAATGTCAGAAGAATATTTTTTGGTCTCTTCACAAATGCATTTTAAGTCCCCTGTGTAGTACCTGAAAGATAATCTCCAGATCAATAGAATGTGACCACTGTAGGAAATCTACCCCCGCCTATATTGGATACAATTCTTATATATTCAGGTAGAACTGGTTTCTTCTGAGACTTCTTAGAAGTCAAGCATATAGTTTTCTAAAAAATAAAAGTGGCAGATGGGCGTGTACCTCTGAAAATACTCAGGCTATTTGCTGGAACAAGGAAGATTTCCAAGCAGGCCTGGCATTGGCCCAGTCTGGTTATTATGGGCCTTTTATCTTCGAGGTGGCAACTTCTGATATGGTTTTATCAGCTATGCTAGTATTAAAAATAAGATGTAGACCCATTACACATCTCATGGGTTTTTAACTCCCACTGAATAAAAGTAAAATTTAAAAACTGGGTGAGGAAACAATGTCAGCCCTATACTGACCTGCTAAAAATTATAATGTATTCCTGCTAAGGTAAGGGAAGCTAGGTGATGTAGCAGATAAAATGCCGGGTCTGAGGTCAGGAAGATTCATCTTCATGAGTTCAAATGTAGCTTCAAACACCTACTAGCTGGGTGACCCTGGCCAAGTGATGTTACTCTGCTGGCCTCAGCTACCTCATCTGTAAAATGAGCTGGAGAAGGAAGTGGCAAACTACTCCAGGGTCTCTGCCAATTAAAGCTCCAAGAATTGGACACAACTGAGACAAGTGAAAAACGTAAGCAGAAATTGAAGTAAAGGCAAGGTATGATTGGTCTCCAATTCCCAACTGGCCAACCTGATTCTCTTATGGAGTCAAACATACATAGTATTTTAACCCTTCTCTCCATATATGTTATTGATACCCAGGAAAGAACATGATCATCTATTGATTCAATTCAACAAGCATTTATTAAAAATGTGCTATGTATAAGGCGTTCTGTTTGGAGCCACAGGAACAACAAACAGTTCCTGCCTCCAAGGAGCTTACATTCCCCTGTGGGGAAGGGATGGGAAGGGGGCAGGGGAGTGAGAGTGGATCATAGGATCAACGTCTATCTCACATAGGACAGAAGAGTTTTGTGACAAAAGCAATGAAATCAATCATCTTTGAGACTTAAATGTCTTTGAGGTCCAAATCTCAAACTATTGATATCACTTCCTGGTCTCTTAAGAAATGTAGGCGGCTAGGTGGTGCAGTGAACAGAGCACTGGCCCTGGAATCAGGAGGACTTGAGTTCAAATGTGGCCTCAGACACTTAACACAAAAACTAGCCGTGTGACCTTGGGCAAGTCACTTAATCCCAATTGCCCTCCAAAAAGCAAAAAAAAAAAAAAATAGAAGTGTAAGGTAGGAAGCGTTAGCTAGCTTCTCAAGCTTGACACATGCTTTTGACTAGCATATCAACATAACAAAAACGGAGACATGAAAACTGTACCCAACTACCTCAATGCTTCATCTTTCCTGAATATCCTTTTCATGCTATTGTGAAGAAAAAAAACATCTTTGTTGTATGTTAGATAGTCTGCAGGTATCTCATTTTGTTCTAATCAGAAACTGGAACCACCAGACTGGCCTAAATCAATCATGATCTAGGACAAGGAGTATAATACACACACAGATAAATAAGCATAAATAAAATAATGCTCAATGCTAAAAACTGGAGGGATTAGGAAAGGCTTTGTATGAGCAGTTAGTTCAGCTTACTGAGGTAAGGAAGGAACATATCCCAGGCATAGGGGAATGGCCTGTGCAAAAGCATAGAGATGAATAGAATCCTGGCCCTGAAGTCAGTAAGACCTGAATTCAAATCTGGCCCCAGACTAGTTGTGTGACCCTAGGCATGTCCCTCAACCATGATTGCCTCCAAAACCAAAATAAAACAGAACAATCAAAAAGCATGGAGATGGAAGATAGCATATCAAATTCAAGGAAAGTCATCTTGGGTTAGAACATAGAGTGTGTGATAGAAAGAAAAATGTGAGAAAATAGGTAGGATTTTGTTTGAGGGTCTTTAAATGACAAATAGAGGAGTTTGTATTTTATCCCATAGGGAAGAGAGAGCTCACAAAGTTTCTTGAGAAGGCGAGTAATATGGTTAACTCTGTGCTTTAGGACTCTTAACTAAGAACCTTGCCTTGTATTTTATGGAAAATAAAATTTGAAGCCATCCACTTTGAGTCCCCTCTTCTCCTTTCTCCCCCATTTCATGTCACTCATATGCCTTCTACCACTATATCCTCCTTCACGCCTGCTTCACATGAAGAGGTGGCCTTACTCATTTTTTTTTTTTTAAAAAGCAATTGGGGTTAAGTAACTTGCTCAAGGTTACACGGTCAGGTGTTTCTAGGTGGGTGCTAAGTGTCTGAGCCTGGATTTGATTCCAGGTCATCCTGACTCTGGGGCCAGTGCTCTTACTTGCTGTGCTACC
The DNA here is from genome assembly GCF_028583685.1 of Petaurus breviceps papuanus. Taxonomy (NCBI): domain Eukaryota; kingdom Metazoa; phylum Chordata; class Mammalia; order Diprotodontia; family Petauridae; genus Petaurus; species Petaurus breviceps. The sequence continues at coordinate 63,886,293 of NW_027187419.1, forward strand.
TGGCTGCCCCATGGCCTTACTCCTTATTAAAGCTAACTTCCCCACCTGCTCAAGGGATCCCATTCCATCCCTCCTCCTTCAATAGATTTTCCCCTCTGTCATCCCCACTCTGTCACTTATTTTCAGTCTCTGCCTGTCCACTGTCTCCTTCCCACTGTCTACAAACATGCCCAAAGTCTCCTTCATCCTCAAAAAACCAGCACTTGATCCTTTTATCCCCATTGTCCTATATCTTCTGCCCTTTGTAGCTTAATTTCTTGAAAAATCTGTCTGCATCAGGTGTCTCCACTTTCCTCTTACTTTTTTCTTAACCCCTTATCATCTGGCTTCCCACTTTATCATTCCACTGAAACTGCTATCTCCAAAGTTACTAATAGCCTCTTAGTCGCCGAATCCAGGTCTTTTCTTTTCATTCTTCTTGACCTCTGTGCAATCTTTGACACTTGATCACCCTCTCCTGCTCCAGACTTTCTTCTCTCTAGGTTTTTGGGCCTCCAGTCTGTCCTCCTACCTATCTGACTGCTCTTGGATCCCCCTCGACATCATGTCCTCTGACCACAGGTATCCCAGGGTTCTGTCCTGGGTCTTCTCTTCTCCCTCTATATTATTTTACCTGATGACCTCATCAGCTCCCATGGATTTAAATACTCTCTGTTCTGATGACTCTCAAATCTACCTGTCCTGCCCCACACTCTCTGCTGTTCCAATCAAACATATTCAGTTGTCTTTCGGACAGCTTGAACTAGATTCCAGTAGACATCTTAAACTCAATATGTCCAAAATGGAGCTCATTATCTTCATCCCCAAACCTGCCCCACCCCACCTTCCCTATCACTGTAGAGGGAAACACCATCCTCCTGCTTCCTCAGGCTCACAATCTGGGGGTCATCCTTGACTGCTTACTGTCTCTCCCCGCCCACCTTGCCTCCCGCCCCAAATCCAATCCGTTGCCCAGATCTGTAGATTTCACTTTTGCAGTATCTCTCAAATATGCTCCCTTTTCTCCTCTGGCACTGCCAATACTCTCATGCAAGTCCTCATCACCTCAATAATAATGCTTACATTATTGTGATAGCCTGCTGGTGGTTCTGCCTGCCTCAAGTGTCTCCCCACTCTAATCTATCCTCCATTCAGCCACCAAAATGATTTTCTTAAAGTGCAGGTTTGTCCATGTCACACACATTCACACATACATACACACACACACACTCAATAAACTCCAGTGGCTCCCAATCACCTGGAGGATCAAACACTGTCTTCTCTGTAAGGCATTCAAAGCCCTTCATTAACCTAACCCATTCCTACCTTTCCAGGCTGTAAATACCTTGCTCCCTACTCTGTACTTTTTGATTCAATGACATAGGCCTCCTTACTGTTGCATAAACAAGACTTTGTGTCTCTTAGCACTGGGCATTTTCTCTTGGGCATTTCCCCATTCATGGAATACTCTCCCTACTCAACATTGACTACTGGTTTCCCCTGCTTCTTTTAAGTACCAACTAAAATCCTGTCTTTTATGGGAAGCTTTTACCAACCCCTCTTAGTTCTAGTGTCTTTCCTCTGTTAATTACTTCCTACTTATTCTGCATATACCTTGTTTCCTCATTAGATTGTGAATTCCTTGAGGACGGTGACTGTCTTTTGCTTCCTTTTGTATCTCAAGTGTTTGCACAGTGTCTGATACACAGTAGATGCTTTAAAAATATTGATTAATTGATCTGAATTGAGTTGATCATTGAACTTGTAGGAGTTGAATACATCAACAAAAGAGAGTATAAGGAGAAAAAAAGAAGAGAATTCAATACTAAGTCTTGGTGACAGGATGCTTAGTAGGTGGTAGACCAATAGTAATCCAGCAAAGGAGATTGAGAAGGAACAGTCAGACACATAGAAGGAGAAGAACTCAGAGCAGTTTCATAAAAACCAAGAGAGAACAGAATATCCAGGAAGGCAGAGACAAAAGTTGTAGAGATGTTAATTAGAATAAGGTCTGATAATATTGGATTTAGCAATTCAGAAGTGACTGTTAACTCAGAGTTCAGTTTCAACTAAGAGGTCATGTCGGAAGGGAATTTGATTGGTGCAATGGATAACGTGCTGGATCTATAGTCAGGGAGACCCGAGTTAAAATCTGGCCTCAGATACTAGTGGCATGACCCTGGGCAAGTCATTTAACTCTGCTTCAGTTTCCTTATCTGTAAAATGAGCTGGAGAAAGAAATGGCAAACAACTCCTGTATCTTTGCCAAGAAAACCCCAAATGGGGTCACAAAGAGTCGGACAAAAATGAAACAACCGAACACAATACACTACAACAGTCGTGTCAGAAGCCAGAATTCAAGGGACTAAAAAGTAAACAGGAGGGGAGGAAATACAAGAAGTCTAGATGCCTTTTTTTCTAGAAATTTGATTGCAAAAGGGAGAAGAGACATAGGATGACAGTTTGAAGGGACTATAGCGTCACAAAAAAATAGAATAAAGACAACAGATTTCAAAAATTAAATGCTGAGCATACAAATGCAAAACAAAAACAGTTCTTGCCTCCGAGGATCTTACATTGCAGTTTGTTGTTGTTCAGCTATTCTGTCCTGTCTGACTCTTTATGACCCTGTAGAGCAACAGCCCATGGGCTTTCCTTGGAAAAGATACCAGAGTAGTTTGTCATTTCCCAATAGGGGACAGCAAATATAGGGGAATGGTGACCAGGGAAAGGTATTTTGCTTTGGAAAATTACAAGAATTGTGAATGGTCATGGGAGAACAGATCAACACACCCATTCTAATAACAATGGCAGTATTGATTGTTGTTCCAGAACTTAACAAAGAAAAATGGAGTTGAGGGTGTGTGTCAATAGCAGAGAAGTAAGATGAAGGATAGCTAGAGTTAGCCTTCATATAACAAGCTGTATGCCACACTCACCACTAGAAATAGAGGGAAAATTTAACATAAAACTTGTAGGTAATCACTTGAAATAAACTCCAAACTTAACATGTACAGAAATGTGGATACCAGACATCAGAACTTCTAGGTCAAAGAAAAAATACTGCAAGTAGCCAAGAAGATACCAAAGACACACTAAGGGACTCCTCTCAGACTCACACAGGATTAAGTGGCAAATATAAGGAACGAATGGGGAATATGAAGTTTGATATATCGCAAGGCAAAAGGGAAAAAATAGCCAAGAATAGCATCTTGCAATATTGAGCCTAATCCTAGAGGGAAGAAAACCATAGATCTTTAATAGAACAGATAAAATCCAAAATACACATGTAGAGAGACCAAGAACCGAGTAGACTCATTGAAATTCAAACGTAGGAGACAAGAGAGACCTAGAAACATAAATGAATTTGAACAATTTGAAACAATTATGAAACAGTTATCAATCACTTACATTCTTTAAGGATCAATGAAGGAGAGAAGAGAGAAGGAAGGAGGGAGTATGGAAGGAAGGAAGGAGGCAAAGAGAAACAGTCTGATCCTTGAGTCAGTAGAATTTGTATTTCAGACTAAACTGAATTATTCATAGGCAGTACAAACCCATAGTCTTGGCAGAATCCCAAGATGGCAGGATAAAGCACACTCAAAATATATCCTGCATATGGAACCGATATTTGGTCCCCAGCCTCTGAGACCCTAGAAGGAAAGGCCCTCTAGTGCTTTTGGTGGCCTGATCCTTGAGGTCTATGATGGACCTAGTCAGTAGTTTATTTTGGTATGGATGTTCTTCGGGGCAGAGCCTCCAGAGAAGGGGCTCTTAGCTCTTTTCATGGATCCTTGGGCAGTCTGATGAAACCAATCGGTTAATAAACATTTATTAAACACCTACTATGTGCCAGGCACTGTGTCCAGTACTGAGGATACAAATTCTAAGCACTATTCTCTCTCTTTTTTTTTTTAAAGCAATCGGGGTTAAGTAACTTGCTCAAGGTTACATGGCCAGTTATTTCTGAGTGTGGTGCTGAGTATCTGAGCCCGGGATTCGATCTCCAGGTCTTCTCAACACTGGAGCCGGTGCTCTTACTCGCTGTGCTACCTGGCCACCCTCTAAGCACTATTCTCAAGGAGCTCATAGTCTACTGGGAGAGACAACATGGGAACAACTCTGTACAAGGAAGTTATATAGAGGATAAATGGGAGATAATCAAGAGGGGAAGATAATAGAATTAAGGGAGATTGGGAAAGGATTCCAAAAGACAGGATTTTAACTGGACTTTGAAGGAAACCAGGGAAGCCAAGGGGTAAGGACAAGGAAGGGGAGAACTCCAGGCATGAGAACAGCTAGTGAAAATGCCCAGAACTGGGAGATGAAGCAAATTAAAGTCTTACGTTAAGTCTAATGTGATCAAGGAGGTCAGTGTCACTGGGTGACAGTTGCTAGGGGCCTGGAAAGGTTTGGGTTCTGGGTTGGGGTTCAGGTGTAGATTAGGAAGTTCTTTAAACTCCAAACAAAGGATTTTGTATTTAATCTTAGAGATAATAGGGAATCATTGGAGTTTATGGGGGGGGGGGGTGGAGACACAGGATTTACATGGTTAGACCTGTGCTTTAGAAAAATCACTTTAGCAGATGAATGGAGGATAGATGACGGGAAGAAACTGTGGCAGGGAGAGAAACCAGCAAGCTATTGCAATAGTCCAGGCATGAGGTGGTGAGGGCTGGACCATGTCAGAGGAGAGGAGGCCTATGTGAGAAATGTTATAAAAGTAAAATCAACAGACCTTGGTGACAGGTTGGATTTGGGGGGAATGTGGGGGGAGGGGGGTGAGAAAGAGTGAGGAATTAAGGATAACACCTAGACTGTGAGTCTGGGTGACTGGGAGAGTAAAATTAGGAAGATGGGAAGACAATGAGTTCAGTTTTGGACATGTTGAGCTCCAGATTTCTTTTTGTTTGTTTTTTTTAATTTTTGTGTTTTTTTGGAGAGGGGAGTGCAGGGCAATTGGGGTTAGGTGACTTGACCAGGGTTACAGGGCTAGTTCTGTGTTAAGCGTCTGAGGTCAAATTTGAACTCAGGTCCTCCTGACTCTTGCGCCACCTAGCCGCCCCACCATGAGCTCCAGATTTCTAAGGGATGTAAGGTTGACATGTCCGATGGGTAGTTGAAGATGTGAATCTGGACTTCATAAGTTCAGAATTCTGGATAAATAAATTTGGGAATCATTAGTATTTTGTTGTTTAGTTGTTTTTCAGTCATGTTTGACTCTTTATGATCCCATTTGTAGTTTTCTTGGCAAAGATACTGGAATGGTTTGCCATTTCCTTGCTCATTTTACAGATGAGGAAACTAAGGCAAACAGGGTTAAGTGACTTGCCCAGAGTCACACAGCTAGTAAGTATCCGAGGCTGGATTTGAACCCAGGAAGATGGGCTCTATCCACTGTGCCACCTAGCTGCCATCAGCATAGGATGCTAATTGACTCCTCTGGAGTTATTGATATCACCAAGTGAAATAGTAGTAATATATTATTTATCCAGGCCCAGATGAGTACCCTGGGGGACACCCAAGGTTATCTAGAGGGACCTGGATGAAAAGCAAAGGAGATTAAGAAGGAAACAGCATATAGGTAGGAGAGCCAAGAGAGAATATTGTCAGAAAAAGAGCACGGGAAACAGAGACATATGAGATTATAGGGAAACTAATTATATTGAAATGTTATATGCAAAATGTAATTTTTAAAAGCAACAAATTCATGGAGCACAGGTTCTGAACCTCTTCTCTAGTGCTTCTGGTTGCTTGAGGCTCAGGCTCTGGAGTGATATGGGTCCCTTTCCATTCAAATCTTCTACCCCAAGCCTTGGGATCTTTTATGGTCCAAGACCCCTATGACAACAGACAATGAATGGCAGCCATCATTTGGTATTGGGGCACTATGCTGAGCTTACCATCAGTTCCAGTTCTATAGTCTCATGACAACATGATGGGAGATGAACCACATCTCAAAGACACCCTCAACACAAAAAGTATCCTGCTCTCAATCTCTGAATCATGCCCTAAGACCAGGTGGTGCAGTGCGTAGACCACCAGGCCTACAGTCAAGATGACCTGAGTTCAAATCTAGCCTTGGATACTTTCTAGCTGCATGACCCTGGGCAAGTTGCTTAACCCTGTTTGCCTCAGTTTCCTCATCTGTACAATGATCTAGAGAAGGAAATGGTAAACCACTCCAGTGTCCTTGCCAAGAAAACCCCAAACAAAGTCACAAAGAATCAGACATGACTGAATAACAGCGACTTCTAGTTCCCTCCATTCCATGTCATTTGGGGCCTCAGACATAGGAGAAAGGGAGAAAGGAACAAGCATTTATTAAATGCCTACTGTGTGCTAAGTACTTTATAAATAGTATCTCTTTTGATCCTCACAACAACTCTAGGAGGCAGGTGGTATCATTATTCCCATTTTACAGTTGAGGAGACTGAGGCAGAAGTTAAGTGACTTGTCCAGAGTCACATAGCTAGTAAGTATTTGAGGATGGATTTTGAATTCAGGTCTTCCTGACCCCAGGCCTAATGTTCTGTGCACCATGGTTCCATTTGGCTGCCCACTGTTCTACTCTCATAGCATATTGTAAGTTCAAGTCTCAAGGAATCACTCAGACTTTCTAAGCCTCAGGTTTCTTCTTTGCAAAATGGTAATAGCAATCATTTGATTACCTAAGTAATACAAGGACTATCAGGAAAATTGTTAACAGTCCCTTTTAAAACACAAAAAAGAAGTTTGGAAAGGAACGTGAAAATCAAAGATGATTTTATTTCTACCATGTTAAAGTGATTTCTCAGAGCAATCAGTAAATAACAGAAGCTTCTGGTTACATGTGCAATAATCTACCATCTTTGGTGTTTTTTTCTTAATCTTTATTTGCATATGTGTTGGACATTGTACTTATCAATTGAAATTAAAATACCATTTATTTTGGATTTTAAAAAGGGAAAAATTAAGCTATGATTATTTCATCCTTGAGCCATGAGCATTTTGGACATAATCCTAGGAGAAAAGTTCCGGGCAGGGCAGGTCACATGGCTTTTCTCAGGACACTACATCTCCGCCGGAATTCCTTGGCTTTGCTCATGGTCAATAAGCCCTAGTCTTTTTTCACCTTCAACAGCTGGCTTGCCTGAGGAGTACTTCACTCTCTTTTTAGCTGGGGTACTAGAGTGCTCTTTGAGAGAGGGCAAGGATCTTCAGAAGCAGCTTCTCTTTGACAGTAAAATTGTTTGCCACCAGAGGACTGGAGGCAGATATAACCCTTTTGTTCTAACTACCCTTTCCGGTTTAAAAGCCCCTGCCTTCAGTTAGGTACTCTACTTTGCCTCAGGGTTTCAGGCCAAATTCAGTCCGTTTCCTACCACCAGCTTCTTTTCGGATCTAAAGCAGTTGAATAGTAAAAGGGTCAAAGGTATGAATGCAGCCCGAGCCTCAAAGGAAACTCTTAATCTCCCTGGCTCCTTCATATGCAATTGAGCTATTTAAGACTCCAACTCTTTTAGGGTGGGGAATGTCTACTTTGCATCTGAATACTTTCCCTTTGTACTTCAAAGCCTTTCTCCAAATCTAAAGCTTTTTGCTGAAGTCTCAGCTGGGTACCCCAAGTACAGCAACCAAATTTTGCACTGCTCCAAGAATGCTGTGTAACAGTAGAGATATGCTTTAATACTCTCTTGATGGTAAATAGTGGTTATAATCCTTTTTTATTAGTATGCTCTGGGTCACCTTCTCAGCCAGTCAATAAGCATCTGTTAAGCTCCTACTGTATACCAAGCTTCAGGATGAGCACGGGATATACAATGAAAGGCAAGAAGAAACAAAACAAAACAAAACCTAGTCTCAGCTCTCATCAGTCTAAAGGGGAAGGCAAGGTACAAACAAGATATATACAGGATAAAGTAGGGATAATCTCAGAGGTAAAGCATCAGAATTAAGGAAGTTGGGTACAATTTGTAAGGGATTCCCATGAGAGCGAATGAGCTTTAAAAAATACTAGGCGTAGATGGTAGTTGTTTGGGATATAGGAGCAGGTTAATTTTCTTTGCAAAGGTGATAAAATAGTTATAAAAACATATTGCATCTTATACCATATTCAAGGAGATATTACTAACAGCTGTAGGTTCCCTCCCAAATTCCACCAATGCCACTTCATGCCACTATCTGAAACCTTAAGTATAATTAATGCAGGATGGTAGCTCAACATTAGTGATACCAGTACAATGTAAGCAGGGAATGGGGTCTCTGTTTTTGGCTTCATATTAGCAGGATCTAACACAGTGTTTAGTAATTTATAAGCGTTTAATAATAGTTTGTTGAATTGAATTGACTTTCTTGCTTCTTACCTCCCTCAGAAGTCCACCTAACTGGATGTCATGGTAAGCCCACAAGACCACCCCCTCAATAGGACAGTGAATATTTATGCAAACAGACTTAAAGGTAGTTTTGATCACAAATTAAATTTATAGGGATAAATAGTTAAGATACCTCGTAATATTAAAGGTGAATATGAAATCTAAAGAATATTATTGCATATGTACAGTTTAATTTTAAAATAAATCATGAAGAAATGGGATATTACATATAAATTAACAGATATAATCATCTCTCACTGTGTTCTCAAGAGCTCATTCTGAATACTGCTTAATTCCTGTAATATATTCAATGTGCATGTCCCTGTTCCATATAATGGGGCTCATACCATCAACTTCATCAAACCAGGATACTTTGGACTGATTTTTAATTTAGTTAATGCAATGTCATTAGCTGGATCTCATCCTCCTATGTCCCCCCCTATAGTCTTCCTGAGCTGGATTCTGATAGAGTATCTGTTATTTTTTGACTGTGCCAATCTTGGATGTTTGGAAGGCAGAGCATTTATTTTCAAAGAGCATGGTAATGTCTATGTTAGTATCCATGCAGTCCTTAGTGTCCAAGATGACTACATCTGGCCTTAAGCCCTCTGCTGGTACTAGAATTGTTGAATTTACCTAAATTTCAGAGGTTGTTTTTTCCCTATAACTTTGATACCTTTAATGAATCGTTAATAATCTATTAAAAATAGCATCATAGTAATGATGAGGTTCAGCATAAAATTATGAGGTTAGGGTTAGGGGTGCTTGAGACCCCAGAATACCAACACACCGGGTCCTGCCGAATGAATTCGACTCAAATCTTCTCTCAGCCAAAGCAAAGTAAAGTTTTTTAAAAGTTCGCTTGTATTGGACACAAAATAAGTCTGTGCTAAAAAATTCTATGGCGCTCTTACACCACATGGAGACAAGATGGAGTCATATACAGAAAGGTTGTGGGAAGAATCTAGGGGTGGTCTAGGAGAGGAGTTTGGGGAGGGTCTTCAGGAGGAGTCAGATGAGGTCAGGTAACAGTTGATTTGGGTATGGATGTTTTGATAGGCTCAAGGGTGGGAAGTAGATGGACAATGGAGGGCCAAATTAGTAACAAAGGTTTGGGCAGAGCCACAGTGAAAGGCTTATGGCTGCATGCAAATGCCTCATCAAATGGGACTATTCAGAGTTCAAGGGGGTTCCCAGAACCTGCAGCTCATCAGTAATAGTCCCAATCAGTTGAGGCCTACAGTGGCAGAGGATTATGGGAACATTTCATTTATTTATTTATTTTTACTTTTTGGAGGGGGAGAAGGTAGGGCAACTGGTGTTAAGTGACTTGCCCAAGGTCACACAGGTAGTGTGTGTGTGTGTGTGTGTGTGTGTGTGTGTGTGTGTTGTGTCTGAGATTGGATTTGAATTCAGGTCCTCCAGACTCCAGGGCTGGTGCTCTATTCTCTGCACCACCTAGCCGCCCCAGGGGAGCATTTCATTTAATGTACCTTATTGACAATAGTGAATAGTGCCTGTCTCCAGAGTCACATTTCCTGGCCCCATTCAATGGGACACAGCACAGTCTGACTCTATGAATGAATTGCCAATCCACAAATTGGGTAAAAGATCCTTCCCTCATAAAAAAAAAAAAAATGAGCCTACAGCCATTGAGGTGATGTAATATACTTTATACTCTGATGCTGTTCAAAATAGTATCTTAACATGTATTTCAAATTCCTCTCCACACCTTCTAGGGCCAACAGACTGTCATCAGCCACAGTGCCAAGACATCATATTTTTATTCTCCACCTAATGGAGATTTTAGCTGACAATTGTCCAATGGAAATGTACCACTGGAAAAACTGCAGTCAGGACCTTTCCTGTTTATAATTACTGTGCATTCCAAAGGGGGCAAATAACAGTTCCTCCTCCTACTCAGGTTGCAAACTTTGCAATTGTAAATTTGCAAGGGTGTTTCTCATTCCAGTCAAATGAATCACTTAGACTCATGGGGAAAAAGCACAAAAAATAATAATGCCCATTGGGCATGATGTCTCAATAAAATCGGGGTATATTGAAATTAACCAAATTATTGTGGCGTGTCAAGATTGTGACAGAGAAGGAAAGGAAAATCGGTCATATTTTAGCCTGCTCCTTAGATTTGGGAAGAGCAGAATATGAAAGAACCCACAGAATGGGAGAGATACCGTAGGACAAGAAAATATCAATGTCTAGATTTTTAAAATAAGGAAGAAAGTGGAGCTTCAAAACTGTAGGCCAGTGAATTTGACTTTCATTCCTCTCAAAATTCTGGGATGAATTATTAAAGGAAAACAGGAATCATGAGAAGCCACCACACCTTTATGTAAAATAGGTTATACGATATTGTGATTGTAGATTTAGAACTAGAGGGTAATCTTAGGTCATTTGCCCCCTCATTTTAAAATTTTAATGTAAATTTCATTTTACTTTTTTCAACTAATATCATTTATTTCTCTTTCCAACCTTCCCCAACTCAATAAAAAAAAAAGATAAAGAAAACTTTTATAACAAATGTGGATCATCAAACATAAAAAATCTTGTACTGGCCATGTCCAAAAATGTGTATCTTATTCTGCACCTTGAATCCATCACCTTTCTGTCAGTAATGGGCAGGTAGCATGGTTCATGATTGTTCACAAATCATGAAGTCATGGTTGATCATTGCATTGATCAGTTCTTAAGTCTTTCAAAGCTTTTTGTCTGAATGATGCCTTATAAATTGTTCTCGCAACCCCCTTATCTTACAAACGAGGAAAAAGTTTCAAAAGTTGCACAAAGTCAAAAAACAAATAAGAGTCAGAGTCAGAATTTGAATACAGGTCCTGTGAATTCAACTGACACTTTCCACCTTACCCCACTGTCTCACATGTGGTGTGTGCATCAGTCATGTTAGACTAAACTTGTTTCAGTTATTGACAGGGTTATAAATATGAGTCCTACTGATAAGGCTTAGATTGACTATATTGTGAGGAGTTCTGAATTACTAAAGATCCCGTGGGTTGGATTTATCTACTATCTTGGGAAGAGAGAAAGCTATTGGAGGATTGGAACTGGAAGACAGAGTTTTCTACTACAGTGAAAATTTTTAGAATTTCTTTGGAGAGAAATGTGAAGAAGGGAATTAAATAGAGTTGGAAAAAGGGAGGTCAGAGTTGCAAAAAGGAAAGGAGACTGACCTTAAGCTTCATATTGGCTAGAGTCTTTTTCTTTACATGGCTCTTTACTCTCAACAGTAAGAGAATTTCAGCAAGGAATAAATGAATTATGGTTTCTCAGGGAAATCACTGTAACAATGGCAAATTGTTCTACTCACTGTTTCTGTTCATTGTTTCTCTCTGATGCTATTGCTGCAGTGGGCAACATAGTTCATTACTAAGTGTTTTTCTGCTGTTTTAAATTTTGCTTACTGGTTATTTAAATTAAAAAATAATCATTTACTAGAAAAAGAAAATAGGAAAGGATAGGGCTACATATTGACTTAGAAAACTGGAAGTTAATATTATCTATATTTTATTATATTATATGTAAATTATATATAAATGAATATGTTTCTGTACAAATATGGAAAAGAAACTCAGGTATTTTTAAAATATATTTTTATTTATTTCATTAAATATTTCCCAGTTACATGTAGAAAAAAATTTTAACATTCATTTTTAAAATTTTTGAGTTCCAAATTCTCTTCCTTTCTCTTGCCCCTCCCTATCCATTGAGAAGGCGAGCAATTTTTATACATGTGAAGTCATGCAAAACATATTTTCATATTGTCCATATTGCAAAAGAAAACTCAATCATACAAAAACCATGAAAAATAAAGTTTAAAAAGCATGCTTCCATCTGTACTCAAGAGTTCATCAGGGCCGGCTAGGTGGCACAGTGAGTAGAGCACCAGCCCTGGAGTCAGGAGGACCCAAGTTTGGTTCTGGCCTCAGACACTTAGCACACACACACAAAAAGAAACAAACAAAATACTAACCATGTAACCTTGGGCAAGTTACTTAACCCCAATTGCCCTCCAAAAGGCAAAAAAAAAAAAAAGTTCATCAGTTCTCTCTCTGGAGGTGAACCGTATTTTGCATCATGGGTCCATTGGAATTGTCCCAGATCATTGATCAAAGTAACTAAATTTTTACAAATTGATTTTCTTTACCCTATTGTTGTCGCTGACACAGGGCATTAAAAAGTGAAAATATAAGGCTAATGAAAAAAATCAACCCACCTCCCTTTCATTACTCTCTTTACAACTGTATGGTGGAAATAGCATTGGATCTGGAGAGCTGTGGAATCTATCACTTACTATCTTGTGTGACCTTGGGCAAATTCCCTAACCTCTTGAGGCCTCAGTTCCTCATCTGTAAAATGGGAGGGCTGGTGTTTGTGGCCTCTATAGTTCCTTCTAGTTGAACTAATGATTTTCTAGTCAACTTTTAGGTCATTAAATTTAAATGTTAATTGTAGCTACTCCCGCCTCCCCCCCCCCCCCTTTACTCGTGTGTGTGTGTGTGTGTGTGTGTGTGTGTGTGTGTGTGTCTTTTAATCCACTCACTGCACCCAGCTTTGTCTATAGCTGTTCAATAAGTATTTATGGGAGAATCAATGGACCACGATATTGACTTTAGATGCTGATGCTGATTATGATAATACAACTGACATTTAGACAGTGTTTTAATGTTAACAAAGTTCCTTCTTTTCAAATAACAATGAGGTAGGAGGAAAATGTTTTCCTAATGTTATTTGCTACTAGGGAAAGAAAGGTTGACTACAGGCGGGGCAGAGGGATTTATTCCCCTCTCCCTTCCTTTCTCTCTCCCTCCCCCCAAACTCAGGGCTATATTTTTAATGTGAAGCATTGAATTGAGTCACTGTAATGAATGAAACTGTTGGAGATCTCATTTATAATTTGCCAACCATTCTGGCCCTCCAGTAGATGCCTCTTACCCCTGTCTGGGGAAAGCACTTTTGAAGACAGAAGACTGCCAATTCATCACCATCATCACCATCCACCCACAACCAATCCATTAGCAATCCTTTGTATTTTCATTAGGGATAGAATAGTGGGGGGGGGGGGGGGAAGGAAAGGGGAAAGGGAAGCGAGGAGATGAAATAAATCAAAATCTTCCTTTGGTTGTCTATCTCCCTTAACAGTTCATCCTGCTTAGTGCCCAAATCCCAAAGGAATTTGAGGAGAAGCTTTTGTAAGCTTGGAAAAGTATTAGCATTCTCTTGAAACTTTGCAGCTATGTATAAAGTTCCTATTGAAAAACAGCTAAATGTATTAGGTTAATTGAACCTTGTGGGTATCCAAAGATATTTACCAGCCACCAAATTTCTGAGCTCAGAGGTTATATGGGGTTCTGGGTACACAGGTATAGTTAGACTTAGCAAATAAAATGAACTTGTTTTTCTTACGCAATATTTCTTTGAGGGCAAGGAATGTATATATCAAGTGAGATAATAATTGTAAAATGCTTAACAGAATGCCTGGCACATAGTATGTAAATGATATTATACACACACATACACACACACGCTACATAAATGCTTGTTCCCTTCCCCCTTATAATAGCTAAGATTTGTGTAGTGCTTGAAGGTTTGCAAATGCTTTCTGTATTGCCATATAATCTCATTTAATTCTCACAATAACCCTTTGAGGTAGATGGATACTATCACCCCCATTTTACAGATGAGAAAATTGAGCCTCAAAAAAGTTAAATTATTTACCCAGGGTTACACAGCTAAGTATCTGAGGCAGGATTCAAACTCAGGTCTTCCTATCTCTAAAGCCCAGTTCAATGACCTCTTCACCAAGGTAAACTTGGTGATCTTCCCTATTTTTGTGGGGGGGTAGCACAACTCTCCTTCCATGTACCCAAATTCACAACTTTAGTATGATCCTCAACTCCTCACTCTAAGGTTCCCCCCCACATATTTAATCTGTTGCCAAATCTTGTTTCTACATATTCCCTAAATCCACCCTGCTCTCTTCATTTACACATTTATTCCCTCATCCTCTCTCATTTGAACTAATGCCTGGCAAATCTTTACCCACTCCAATCCTTCTTCCACATAGCTACCAAACTGATTTTTCCTGAAGCACAAATCTTACCATGTCAGTCTACTACTCAATAAACCCCAGTGGCTCCCTATTACCTCTAGGAGCAAAGATAAACTCCTCTATCTAACATTTAAGGCTCATCAGGACCTTGCCCCAAAGTGTCTCTCCAGTTTTATTACACATTACTCCCCCTCTGACACTTTGCAGTCCAGGCAAACTGACCTGAGTGTTCCTCAGGCATGATTTTCCATTGCCTGTCCCTATGCTTGGCACTATCGCTCATGCCTGTAAAGCACTTCATCTCGATCTCTTCGAATCCTCCATTTCCTTCAAGGCTCAGTCCAAGTCCTACCTTCTACATGAAGCTAGTGTTCCCCCCGCCGCCATCACCTTATATCACTTCTGTACATATTCGCATATGTACATACATTCTGTCTCCCTGGCCAGACTGTAAGATCCTCAAGGATCTGTATTGATTCATTTTTGTCTTTGTCTCTAGCAACATACCAAATACTAAACTGAATGAATACAAGTCATATCAGTGCCCTCAAAGCTCCAGTTACTCTTCTGAAGCTACAGCTCTGCTCTGACTCAAGCCCAGGAACTCTTCTCAATTCACCATAATGCCTGTGCTGCAAACTTTTCTTCCTGTGTGTGGCTTCCCCAGGGGCCTGTGGGTAAGTCTGATCTTTGCCTAGGGGGAGAGAGCAGTAGAGTTTGAGTCCTTGAAGTCTCTCAAATGGCATGGCCCCTTGAAGATTTCACTGGACTATTTGGAGATGTATATTCCATCCTGCCACCATGTCTCTGCCCCACTCTTTCCTCACTATAGGATTCTAGCACTTTGTGAGGGAGATACAGAGAAGCCTTGCTCTCTTGGAGGTAATCTTGTAGGGTCTATGGAACTTCCACATGAATACATGAACATTAGATATTTAACTGCTCCAGGCTTCAATAGTGACAGTTTCTTTGATCTGCTGACCAGTAGATTATTTATTGGTTCAGTCATAAAGAAAAAACAATGATTATATATATATATATATATATATATATTAGTGTAATGAAAATCTCTCCTCCTTTCTGCCATCTTCAGACATATACTATGGACCTTCCTGTCTATAAAATAGCCAACACTATAACATCATTGTGAGATTTTTATCCTCTCTCTCTCTTTCTTTCTTTATTTTTTTTTTAATTTTTAAGCAATCGGAGTTAAGTAACTTGCTCAAGGTTACACAGCCAGTTATTTCTGGGTGTGGTGCTGTGTCTGAACCTGGGATTCGATCTCCAGGTCGTCCCAACACTGGAGCCGGTGCTCTTACTCGCTGAGCCACCTGGCCGCCCCTAAGCAATTGGGGTTAAGTAACTTGCTCAAGGTTACACGGCCAGGTGTTTCTGGGTGGGTGCTAAGTGTCTGAGCCCGGGATTCGATCTCCAGGTCTTCTCAACACTGGAGCCGGTGCTCTTACTTGCTGTGCTACCTGGCCGCCCCTTGTCTCTGTCTCTTTCTCCCTCTCCCTCCCTTCCTCCCTCCTTCCCTCCCTCCCTCCCTTCCTTCCTTCCTTCCTTCCTTCCTTCCTTCCTTCCTTCCTTCCTTCCTTCCTTCCTTCCTTCCTTCCTTCCTCCCTTCCTCCCTCCCTCCCTTCCTCCCTTCC
>NW_027187419.1:63902762-63904419 GCF_028583685.1 Petaurus breviceps papuanus
CCTTCCTTCCTTCCTTCCTTCCTTCCTTCCTTCCTTCCTTCCTTCCCTTTCTCTTCTTCCTGTTGCTTCACATTTCTTCTGACCTTCATTACATTTGGTCCCCTTCTCTTCTTCCCCCAAGATCATGGAAGAAACTGACGGTGAAACATGCTGTCCATGGCAGAGAGATAATAGATTTAAGGTATAGCATCCCTGTGGAGCATGTGTAATTCTTGTCCTCTGCTGTTCCGACCAGCAGCTGTTGCCGGTTCCTGTGGTCTCCTGACCATCCAGTTAAATTGCAGGTGGAGTATTCTGAGGTGTGTAAATGGAAGTAGGAATCAATGTCATAAGAGGGGCAGTGGATAGAGGTGGCACAGTGGATAGAGTGCCAGGCATGGAGTCAGGAAGAACTGAATTCAAATATGGTCTCAGACACTTACTAGCTGTGTGACCCTGGCCAAGTCACTTAGCTCTTTTTGCCTCAGTTTCCTCATATGTAAAATGAGTTGGAGAAGCAAATGGCAAATTATGACAGTTAATCTTTGTCAAGAAAACTCCAAATGGGGCCACAAAGATAAATCATGACTGAAATGATTCAACAACAATGTCATCAGAACAGAGGAAGCAGTTTCTTCTATCACACGGACCCAGGAGAGAATCAAGCTCAATATCCTAATTATGCAAATAGAAAAAGGTACGTATTTCCTAAGGTGTCTAGGCCATTGAAAGTTCTATCCAAATACTTTCTTCTCTTGCTTATCTCAGTCTGGCTGTTACCACTCAGACCTAAGACAAGCCATCTGTGCCACCAAGGCAAGGTTGGAAAATCTTTTTCTTTTCTACTCACCAGCACCACTCTCCAGAGGAAAAAAGGCATGAGACTCAATTTATCACAAAATCATTGCCTATCAGGGAGAGTGGTATTTTATGTCATCAAAATATGTGCATTTATAAAGCTGATTATTAACAGTATCTCCCTCTGGTGCCCTACTTATCCTTTGCCCAAAGTGACTTCTAGATGGCTTCATCATCTGTATCTGCCTATCTCTTTGTCTCTCATGCAGATTTCTGTTATGGGGTTCTGGTTCAATGACAATGGAGAGTTAGAAGTTTGTTTTTTTTTTAATGAAGCAAGGACAAAAATAAGGGAGCAATTATATAATTTTAGTCTGAGAGACCTGCTCATTGAACACTGTTTCATGTAAATGACATGCAAAACACATACAGATAACATAGATCTTCCAGAGGCAAACCTTGAGAAAAATCTTAATGGAGATCACTGAGTTATAATTAGTTGGACTTGAATGGTCCTAAAATTAGGAGGAATGAATCCATGTTCTTTTGGAAAGTAACATATTGTACAGGGGCACTTGAGAATAGCCAGGCACTTATTCAGCTGAGAAGCATACTGCATTCATTGCATGCTTCTCCTTTTTTCTCTGACAAATAAAAAAAAATCTTTGTACTTTGGGTTCTTTGAAAATTTCTCTCTCTCTCTCTCTCTCTCTCTCTCTCTCTCTCTCTCTCTCTCTCTCTCTCTCTCTCTCTCTCTCTCTGTCTCTCTGAGTCTCTCTGTGTTTCTGTCTCCTCTGTTTCTATATCTGTCGCTCTGTATCTGTCTCTGTGTTTCTGTCTCTGTGTCTCTCTGAGTCTCTCTGTATTTCTGTCTGTCTCT
>NW_027187419.1:63904429-63912480 GCF_028583685.1 Petaurus breviceps papuanus
CTGTCTCTGTGTCTCTCTGTTTCTATCTCTGTCTCTGTGTCTCTCTGTATTTCTGTCTCTGTCTCTTTCTGAGTCTTTTTGTATTTCTGTCTCTGTCTCTGTGTTTCTGTCTCTCTGTCTCTGTCTCTCTCTGTGTCTCTGTTTCTGTCTCTGTCTCTCTCTGTGTTTCTGTCTCTGTGTCTCTTTCTCTGTCTCTCTCTTTGTCTCTGTGGCAAGACCAATCATCTACTGGAGTGTAGAAAAACAAGGGCAGACAAAAGTCTTAATTCTTGGTGTCTGGTGACTTGGATTGGTGAGGGTTTTTTAGATTCCTATATAACAGGCTGCTGCCACAATACACTGACCTAGATTGATTTCAGGAAAAGCATTCATGTTTTGTTGCCTTTTTTTTTTTTGCATTTGACTAAATCTTTGCATAAGGGCCATTTTGGGTATCTACTCATTACTTATCCAACTGCAAACAGAACTAACTTCATTTTCAAAAGAATGTGGATGATTTAAGGCTTTTAATAGGCTGTGTGTGTGTGTGTGTGTGTGTGTGAATGTGCAATAAGGACCATAGATTCATAGATTCAGAGCTGGAAAAGACCTTAGAGATCATCTAGTTCAACTCTTTCATTTTACAGATGAAGAAACCGAGGCACAGAGAAGTTAATTAACTTACCCCAAGGTCACACTAGATGTTACACTGCATCAAAATATCTAGCATTCTGAAGAATAACCACAGATTTTTCCCTCATTGGAAGAGCTAAATTCTTTTTAGGAAGAAAATTTCTAGTTGGGGGAAAGGGGGCAGTTAGTGCTGAACCAATCCCCAAGCCCAATATATAGTTACAGAAAGTAAGAGGAAGAAAATGAAATGCTAAGGAGGTGGTGGAGTGGGTAGAAATCTGGCATTGGAGCTAAGACCTGGCTCTGACCTGTGCTGGCTGTGCATCCCTGGGCCTAGCCTCTCAGGGTTCTAGGCAGCTCTCTGGGACTATACATTGCCCAAAAGGTGCCAACCTGCATGGGTGGAGGAAATATCCTCATCTGAGAACTCTCTATACCAATGGAATTACAGGCATAGTCTCTATTCCTAAGCCCAGTGGGGGGAAAATGTATTAACACTCTGTCTGGATCTCTTTATGAAGTGGGAGAATGCACCCCAGGTTTATGGGAGGAAGATTTTGGAATTGCTGCTTGGATCATACCATCTTAGTAAGCTGCTACTGTTTAGTAATTTTCAGTTGTGTCTGACACCATGATCCCATTTGTAGTTTTCTTGCCATAGATACTGGAGTGGTTTGCCATTTCCTTCTCCAGATCATTTTACAGATAGGGAAACTGAGGCAAGCAGAGTGAAGTGACTTGCTAGGGTCGCACACAGCTAGTAAGTACCTGGTACTCTATCCACTGCACCTTTACTGTATAATAGTTAAAGGTCAGCTCACTGAAGCTCATGAACTGTAGTTTTAGGAATATGGGCACATAGACTTATGCCCTTGAACCTGAGGATTATAGCCACTCTCTGAACAGATAGTCTAGAATAGACATTACAGTAGTGAGTGGAAGAGTCAGAACTAGAACTCAGATCTCTTGACTCAAAATTCAGTGTTCTTTGCACTACATCACACACTGCTGCATAGAAGTCAGTAGTATTCTGGTAAATGAAACTAGATATTACGTCCCATCAAAACATCTAGCATTACCCAATGTCACTGCAGATTGTACCTCATTGAGAAAGTAAAATTTTTTCAGGGGAAATTTGGGTTGGTCTCTCTACAGACTAACTGTGTGACCATAGGCTTGTTATTTAATATTTGAGTGTTCTGAGCCACTCTTTAAGAATTTAAATTATATATAGAAATATATTTTACATGATTGCACACATCTAACCTATTTAAAATTCTTATCTTTTCAGGGAAGGGCGAAGGGAAGGAGAGAGGAAGAAAATTTAGAACTCAAAAAAATTTTTTTAATGAATGTTAAAAATTGTCTTGTAACTGGAAAAAAATGTTATTTTAAAAAATAATTTAAATTATAAAGATGTTGCTGAGTTGTTGATCTGAACTGATGGAGTATGTTTCCATATTGTAAATTCTCTAATGTTAAAGATATGCCAAACCCAGAAGAAAGGGAGAAGAAATGGTACTTATGCTTAATTCTAACATGGGAAACCCACCAGCTATAGCTTTGAGAGCATTTAAAAGAGTTACTGAGATTTCCTGGTTGTCACTTCCAATAACGGTTTGATTTGATTGAAAATCAGGAATGATATTAGGATTGGATACACAAGACTGAGATTCATGGTGTAGAAATGATCGTTGAATCCATAGGAGTTGATGAGATAGCCAAATGAAATAGTATAATAAGAGAAGAGAAGAGAAGAGAGGAAGACCAGGAGAGAGGCTTGGGGAATGCCCAGAGTTAGAGGACATGGCCTGGATGAAGATCCCACAAAGGAGCCTGAGAAGGCTTAAAAACCAGTTTTGATTAAAAAACAAACAAACACATTTTGATCCCCTCCTCTCTGAAGAGTGGAAACTAAAAGTTGGCCATGTTTTTGACCCTACTTCCCTGAGTACACATGGCCATACTTTCACAGGTCAGTATTCACAAGACAGGCCAAAACAAATGGGGCAGGTGGCTTTTTGACCCATTCAAATGTTCCATGAACTAAAAAATCTTGGGAACCACCGCTTGAGTCCAACCAACGGACATAGGAGTATTTTCCTCAAGAAGTTTTACCCACACCTTCACTAAATGGGAAAACAAGAAATTGCCCTTGACTTCTGCAAGGACAATGATTTTTCATTCAAGTGGGACTTCTGGGGAGATGAAGGCACAACAAAAATAAATGTTCCGTCTACATCTTGTGATGCAGCATGGCTCAGCAGAAAAAACATTTGGTGGATTTGGAATCAGAGGTCCTAATGCACCTGGTAAAGCCGAGCACATCCTGTCTTCTCCAACCCCTTCTGTCATCTCTATTTTTCTCACTAATCTTCAGTCTCTTCCTGTCTACTGCCTGCTTCCCTGCTGTCTGCGACACTCTCATGTCTACACATCCTCAAAACACTTATTTGATACCCCCCCCATCCCCACTAACTGTAATTGTCCTATCTCTTTTCTCTCCCTGAGAAGATTATCTACACTGTGTGCCTCCATTTCCTTTCCTCTCACTCTCTTACTAACTCTCTACAATATAGCTTCAGGCCACATCCTTCAAGTGAATTGATCTTTAAGTTATTAAGGATCTCTTCATTGCCAAATCTAATAACCTTTTCTCAGTTCTCATTCTTCTTGACTTCTTTGCACCCAATGACACTACCAATATTCTCTTCTCTGGTTTTCCATGTAGCTACTCTTTTCATGTTCTCCTCCTGTGTTTCTGATCACTCCTTCTCAGGCTCCGTTGCTGGATCTTCATCCAGGCCATGTGTGCTAACTGTGGGTGTTCCCCAAGGCTCTGTCCTGGACCTTCCTGTCTCCTCCCCTTTCCTCCTATCCAATCCCGTCCCCTCCCCTCCCCTCCTCTCCTTTCCTCTCCTCTCAGGAAGACCTGAGTTCAAATCCAGCCTCAGAAACTCACTAGCTGTGTGACCTTGGGCAAGTCACTTAACCTGTTTGCCTTAATCCACTGGAGAAGGAAATGGCAAACCAATCTAGTATCTTTGCCAAGAAAACCCCAAGTGGGGTCAGGAAGAGTCAGACATAAGTGAATAATAACACAAAACAATGTGAGCCATGAAAAGGCATCCTGGTCCTGCCTTTGTCATTTTCTGACTACTTTGTCATCCTGGGTAAGATGCATGACCTTGTTCTGTACTGTATACTCTTATATATGTACACATTGTCTTCCCTGAAAGGAATTATCAGGATTATTTTATTCTTAGTCTTTGGAACTTTCCCACCTACTTAGCAAGTAATAGGCTATTAGTAAATGCTTCTTGATTGATCACTTAACCTCTTAATGCTGTGGGCAAATATCTAAGATGATAAATTGCATAGCAGTTGCAAATTTATATTGGTTGAGAGAATTTCCTCCCTGGGAACTTCCTATACCGTCTCTTCCCAATTGTGCCAAGTACTGCCTTGGTTACTCGAGGTAAAAAGATCAAAGTCGGATAGTCCCTGTCCTCAAGAAACTTTTATTCTATTGGAATAAGAGCTCACATTTATAGTGTTTCAAGGTTGTCAAACCAAGGTTTTCTGATATAATATAAACTCTCTAAGAGCAGAAATGGGGCAGTTAAGTGGTGTAGTGGATAGACTTCCAGGCTTGGAGCTTAAATGCAACCTCAGACACTTACTAGCTGTGTGACCCTGGGCACATCACTTAACCCTGTTGGCCTCAGTTTCCTCATCTATAAGATTAACTGGAGAGGGAAATGGCAAACCACTCTAGTTTCATTGCTAAGAAGACCTCAGACGGCGTCATGAAGAGTCAAACACAACTGAAATGACTGAATAAGGGCAGAACTGGTTTAATTTTTCATACTTGTACTTGTTAGTTGAATTGAGTTGAAACAGATAAAGTTCAGGCTTAGCTTAGATTTAGAGGGAATTTACTCTTTTCCCTTAAAAAATATTCCATCAAACACATCCACACTAGTTTATCAGGCTTCTTTTCACAGTGAAAAAAGTAAAGTATTCTCTCCATTTCCTGGATTATTTTCTTCAAGTGAAAAATCTAAAGAATTTTTTATTGTGTGGACCGCCAATCCACTGGTTACACATTTAATTGATCCTTTGGGATAAAGTGAACAATTATCCTTCAGAGTTATGTCAAGTGTGTCATACTATAATGGCTAGCTGAGGGGTCTTCTCCAAACTGGAAATGACAATGAACTTTGTTCTAATGGGTCCACACATCTGTGCTTCACCAATGTAACTGGGCCTCACTCAAAGTGATGCCATAGCTGGAAGGAGAGACAATCTGGGCTCAGAACTTAACCACAGCCCCCAAAAATGGTTTGAAGTTTCACTTTCATTTATTTTGTCTGTTCTTGTCAGCATTTCTTGATTCAAAAAATTTTGACAAACAGAAAGGTCATGTAAGAAAAAGTGTTTCCAGCCAACTGTGGCATAATGATCCTGGAAGGTCCTAAGGGTCCGCTGTTAAGAAGATAAAAAGGTCTTGGTCTCCACAGTCAGTCAGGAAATCTAGCAGAACACTGACCTTCACCTTGACCGCTGCCTTGTCCACCTGCTCAGCTCTAGCCAAAACCAAACACTAATAATGCTACTATACAAAATCACAAAAATGAACTTGTCTCTGTCCTCAAGGAGTTGAGATCTGGGGGAGTGACAACAGGTGCATGTGTAAGTATATAGAAGGCAGTAATAGACAATTTGTCATACGTGTGCATGTATGTGTATATGTATGCAATTTATACATCTATATATATATGTATGCATATATATACATATATATCTGGTATATATGGACTGGGGGGGGCTTTCTTTGTATGCCTAGCAATTAGCACTGTACATAGCGTATAGTAAGTACTTAATAAATAATTATTGTCTGATTGACAAATCCATAGGCAAGTTCCTAAAAAAACAAGCAAGTGAAAATGAAATGTTAGATATATATGGTCTATGGGGTCATGAAGAGTCAGACATAACTGAACAACAACAGCAGTGTATACACATGTGTATATATACAATGTGTATACCGGGTTAGGGTATATACAACAGCATTGTAGATGTCTATATGGACATACACATATACCTATGATTTATTGAATACCATACATATACACATATACATCTATGTATATGTGTGCCTACATGCATTATAAATTACATAGATATGAATGGAATTTATCCAGCATATATACACATATGTGAATATATACACACAGGTATATACACAGACATACATGTACATAACACACACCTACCTCTACATTGTTGTTGTTCAGTCATGTCCAACTATGACCCAGTACTGGCCATGGGGTTTTCTTGGCAAAAATACTGGAGTGGTTTGCCATTTTGTTCTCCAATGAATTAAGTCAATCAGAGGTTAACTAACTTGCTCAAGGTCAGACAGCTATTAATGTCTGAGGCTGGATTTGAACTCAGGTCTCATTGACTCCACGGCTCATTGCTCTAGCTGCCTACTTGGCAAACAGGGTTAAAAGACTTGCCCAAGGTCTCATGGCTAGTATGAGGTTGGTTTTGAACTCAGGTCTTCCTGACTGTTGTACAGCCCTCTATCCACTGAGCCATCTAGCTGCTCATACATGTACACATGCATACATACACACATACGCATACATACATACATACACACACACATACACATATCTTGTTTGGACATTGTTGTTTGCATATGGTCTCCTCCTTTAGATCATAAGGTCTTTGGGGGCAGGCACTTTTTTCTTTTTTTGGCCTGTCTTTGTATCCCTGGCCATTAGTCTATAATACTTGGCACATAAGAAGTGCTTAATAAATATTTGTTGTCTGACTTACTGACCTGTAGGCAAGTCCTTAAAAAAAAAATAGGCAAGAAAATGTTGTGCCCCTTTTACTTCTACAGGGACCACGGTGGCATTCCAGAAAAGAAGACAGGGGTAGGGGAGGAGATACATGAAAATGAGTTGTTCCAGATAAGCAAATATAGCTTATTGCAATGTGCATCATTAGGAAGAATGTCCACATCAATAAGATAATAGTAGGAATAATAATAAATACCTATATAGTGCTTATTATGTGCCAGGTACTATGCTTTGTGATTTTTGTCTCTTTTGATCCTTACAACAACCCTGAAAGGTAAGAACTATTATTATCCCCATTTTACGGATGAGCAAACTGAGGCAGGTAGAGGTTAAGTGACTTGCCCAGGGTCACATAGCTAGGAAGTTCCTGAAGTCACATTTGAACTCAGATCCTCTTGACTCCAGGCTTGGAATTGTACCCACCACACCATCTAAATGATACATTTGAGTATTGGAGTCTGGGGACAAGAAGAAAGAAATTGGAAATTGGGACTCAAATAACAAACACCTAAATAATACCTAAACAATGATTCCCTATTCCTCATATCCCTAAAGCGGTTATCTGACTTTCCCCAGGAGCCTTCAGGTAAAGGAGGTAGGGGTACTGTATGAACAGCTTCCTGAGACCCCATTCCATTTTTGGATAACTGATTGTTTTTAAGCTTTTCCGCACATCAAGCCTAGATTCTTTTGCAGCCTCTACCCCACTGTTCCTAGCCCTGACCTCTGGGACCAAGAAGAGTGAGGTTAAACCATCTTCTGTGTAACAGCTGTCAAGTAGTATCATTGCATGGTCCTTGGGAAATCTGGGCTGTAGATTTCCCATATGTCTGGCCCCTAAATTATGGAATCTGTGATTTAGCCCTCATTAGGGAACATATGAGGTCAATAGGAAGGGAAATTAGTTCAATAGAAGAATTGGGCTTTCTCCATGGTATCTAACTGGAGTGTTTATATATGTATATATACATATATATTCTTATCAGTATCGTTGGGCATTTTCCTTTAGAAGCTGGTTAATTATCTTCAAACTGTGCTTCCTTTTAGCCTCAGACATAAAGTGGCCTACTAGAAAGAGCTCTCAGCTGGGAGAGAGGGTTTCTGAATTTTAACTTGGACTTTCCCATTAAGTAGTAGGCATTCAAGTAAGTCACAATTTTTCTGGTGTTTAGAGGTCTCAGAAAATTGAGCTAAAAATAAATTTTCGTTCCACACAAAGGATCACACAGTTGGAACAAATAATAGATTTAGAGTTAGAAGAGGCATTAGAAATCAGTGAGTCCAGCTCCCCCCCCCTTTTTTTTACAAGTGATGAAACTGAGGCCCAAAGAGGTATGATGAGATGCCCAGGGTCACAGAGATAGGAAATGTCTGAGATGGAATTCAAACTTAATTCTTTCTGAATCTAAGATCCATGTTATATAGACTATGCCATGTTGCTTCAAGGGGCCTCAGAGGTTGTCATATCCAAATCCCTACCTAAAGAATCTTATCTACAATATCCTCATCAAGCAATCCTCTCTCTCTCTCTCTCTCTCTCTCTCTCCTCTCTCTCTCTCTCTC
>NW_027187419.1:63912490-63978179 GCF_028583685.1 Petaurus breviceps papuanus
CTCTCTCTCTCTCTCTCTCTCTCTCTCTCTCTCTCTCTCTCTCTCTCTCTCTCTCTCGATGGGACACTCATTTTATTTTTATTTAAAAACATTTTCTATTTATGCCTTGTGTTTTATTTCAGTCATGCAGGGGAGGTGAAATTGGAGTTAAGTGACTTGCCCAGGGTCGCACAGATAAGTGTCTGAGACTGGATTTGAACTCAGGTACTCCTCACTCCAGGGCCAGTGCTCTATTCACTGTGCCACCTGGATGCCCCTCACTACTTTCTAAGGCAGCACATTGCATTCTTGCATAACTGTAATTGTGAGATGTTATCCTTAACTATAATCTCACCTTCCCCACTCTGTACCCATCCATATTGAATCAGTGACCCAGTCTTATCAATTCTACCTCTGAAGCATCTTTCACAATACACCCAGCCTGCCACCACCTTGACATAGTCCCTCAACACTCTCCCCTTGACTATTGCAGCAGCTTACTAACTGCACTCTTAGCTTTCAGTTTCCTCTCCACATCCATCCTCTACCCAACTGCCAAAATAACCTTTGAAACAAGCCTTCCCATGCTCCTTCTCTGCTCAGGAATCACCAGTGACTCCTTCTTAACTCCGAGGTGAAATGCAAGCTCCTCAGCTTATGACAAAACTTGGCACAATTTACTACCATCTAACCACAACTTACCTTTCCTTCTCTTCTTTAACTTATCTTGATTCCTTTTGTTCCTACTGTTGAGCTAATGTATAGAATTAAATTTCAACAAAGATATCATCTAAGATGGGGAAACTGACTATGTATGGTGTATGTTCAAGGTAATATTTTACAACCTGCTGATTGTTAGCTTTTGGTGCTATTAGAGGTATCTAAATCCATAAAAATGTTTGCCATCTAATTAAGATAGAGTCTCCTTACAATTCGTTTCTATTAAAGTTTTTAAGGCATTATTTATTTCTAAGCTGTTAGGGGTTGTATCACATTCATTTCCAAATATATATATATATATATATATACACACATTTTCCCTCCCCTCTAGGCCTTCCCTTGTAAAAAAAAAAAGATTAAAAAATAAAAAGGAATCAGTCATTCAAAACATCATTGGTGTCTACACAGCATCTGAAATATCCTACTTTCATCGTCCCTTAATTCTCCAGTGAAAGGAGGGAAGAGTATTTTTTTTTAATTTCTTCTCCAGATCCAGCCTTGATCACTAAAATTACATGTTTAGTTTTGTTATGATCTTTTTATTTACATTATTGTGATGTTGTAGGTGATGCTAGTGTGTGAACTTTACTCTTTTAATTTCAATGGAAACTAAGAGTACTTGGAATATAAATTAGCATTTATAAAGTGCTTCAAGGTTTATAAGACACTTTAAAAATACATTTGTGTATGCTATTTTGCTAGTGTTGCTTATTTCTCCTTGTATTAGTGCATATGAGTCTTTTCATGTTTCTCTCAATTCTTCCTTTTTAGATTTATGCAACATAATTTGTTTAATCTGGATTGAATTATCTACAATATTCTTGACTATAGGAATTAATAGAATTATTGAAATGCAGAGACTATGAGAGCAAAATAAAAAGATCAAGAGAGAAAGCTATCAGAGACAAAGATTTAGAATTGCGGCTGGATTGAAGTGATTTAATAGATCAAATTAATGCCTCTGTACAAGAGAGAGATTTCAAGGTTTCAGAAAATTCCGGAATGTATGTTTTGTCTTTTTTAAACATTTTTTTTCCTGATAATATCATTTTCTTATGTCACCATAGTTATCTCAAGTATTCCTTCCCCATTCCCTCCCACAGAGCCATCTCATATGTCAAATAGCATTTTTTTTTAAGAGAGGGAAAAAAAAAGTTAGTATAACTATTGATATACTGAAGAAGTCTGAAAACATGTGCAATATGTAACACCTGTGGACTTCCCGCTTCCACAAAGAGGTGGGTTGGGGGTGTCATCTCATCTCTCTTTTTACAAGTTTGGCACTCTAATTTTACAACATTTACCTTTGTTTTTCTGATGTTTTGCTCTTTCTATTTACATTGTTGTAGTTACTTTATATATTGTTTTCTTGGTGCTGCTTATTTCACTCAGATTTTCCCCTTTTCTATATTCATCACACACATCATTTCTTACAGCACAGTAGTATTCCATTACATTTATGTACCATGATTTACTTAACCATTCTCCAGTTGATGAGTATCTATTTGTTTCCGATTCTCAACTATCACAAGAAAGCACTGCTATAAATATGTTGGAGTATATGGGGCCTTTCTTCTGATTAATGACTGCCTAGGGGTATATATCCAGTAATGGAGTCTCTGGTTCAAAGGGTATGTACATTTTAGTCCATATATTTGCTTAATTCCAAATTGCTTTCTAAAATGGTTGTACCATCTCACAGATCCATCAACCATCTATTAATGCGCCCATCATTCTGCGACTCCTCCAACACTGACTTGTCATTTTTGCTAATTTGTAGATATATGGTAAAACATCAGGGTTGTTTTGATTTGCATTTCTCTTATTACTAGTGATCTAGAACATCTTTTAGTGTGGTTATGAATATCTTGCAATTATTTTGAGAATTTTTTGTTCATATCTATTGGGGAATGGCCACTGATTTATAAACACACACATATACACGCATATACATACGTGCACATATATGTACATATGTATATATTTACTATATCCTGAATGCCATTCTCTTATCAGAGATTTGATACAATTTTTTTCCCCATTTGATTACTTCTTTTTTGAAGTTTTTCTGTTTCATGTATTCAAAATGGTCTGTTTTATTTATTGTAATTGCCTCTATCACTTGTCTGGTTAAGAATACATCTCCTACTCATCTCTATGAGGAATATGTGATCTATTTCTCTACTAATTCTTTATAGTATAATCTTTAATATTAAGGTCATGTTTTCATTTAGAATGTATTGTGGAATGTGGTATAAAGTGTCAGTTTAAGGCAGGGGTGGGGAACCTGTGACCTCAAGGTCATCCCCACCCTGTACTCTAAGCTTTATTTTTGCCAGACTACTTCCCAGTTTTTCCAGTAGTTTAAAAAATAAAATAAAATAGAGAGTTTTCCCTCAGACAATTTATGTTTTCCACTTTATCAAACACTGGGTTGCTTAGTTCTATTGTTTTCAAATCTCTCTCATCTAGTCTGTTCCTTTGATCTCTCTCTCTATTCTTTAGCTAACACTAAATGGTTTTGATGATTGCTGCTTTATAATATAGTTTGAGGTCTGGAAGTACTATGCCTTTTTCATTCCTTTGTTGTTGTTCAGTCATTTTCAGTCATGTCTGATTCCTCATGACCACATTTAAGGCTTTCTTGGCAGAGATACTGGAATGGTTTGCCATTTCTTTCTCCAGATCATTTAATAGATGAGGAAACTGAGGCCAACAAGGTTAAGTGACATACCCAGGGTCACACAGCTAGTAAGTGTCTGAGGTTGGATTTGAAGTCATGAAGATGAGCCTTCCTAACTCCAGGCCCTCCAGTCCACTGTAACATCTAGCTGCTTCATCCTACTTCTTTTTTTTTTTTTTGCTTTTTTTTTTTTGGAGGGGGAAAGGTAGGGCAATTGGGGTTAAGTGACTTGCCCAGGGTCACATGGCTAGTTTTTGTGTTATGTGTCTGAGGCCCGATTTGAACTCAGGTCCTCCTGACTCCAGGGCTGGTGCTCCATTAACTGTGCCACCTAGCTGCCCCCCCATCCTTACTTCTTTACAATGTTTCCCTTGACATTTTAGATCTTTCATTTTTCCAAAAGAATATAGTCATTATTTTATCAATTTCTATAAAGTATTCCTTTGGTAATTTGATTAATATAGCATAAAAATTATAAATTAATTTGATAATATTGCCATTTTCATTATATTGGCATGGCCTAGCCACCAGCACTGATTATTCCTCCAGCTATTGATTTTTTTTTCTTTAAGGAGTACTCTGTAATTGAATCTATCTAAATCTTTAGGTGCTTCGGGAGGGTAATCCCCAGATATTTTAGGCATTTCAAGAACGGGATTTCCCTTTTCACTATTGCTTTCTGTGTGTTGATGTTATGATCCTTAGATTATCTCTACACATCCTGTCTTTGCCTTTTTTTTTGTTTTGCTTGCATAGTGAGAATATTTTCTTTTAATGTTATTGAGTGCTTTTACTTCTTTTCTAGATTATCCTTCATTTCTGCATATTGGCATTCCCAATCTATTCTCTTTTTTTTTTTTTTTGGCAAGGCTTGCCACTGCAGATTCCAATTATTTAATTCTGTATATTATTTTTACTGTGCAGATAATAAATTCTACTTTTATAATTCTTATTTATCTTTTGAAGCACTCAGGAACATTATGTTGTGGTTCCATATTCTCTTCAAATTCTGCAGGGTGCTCTACTTAAGCAAGTAGTAGATCATTTCCTATTTTTTCTTCAGTATACATGCACAGATGCCTAAATTCATTCACTAAATCCAGAGGTCATATTTCTTTCTGTTTTTCCTGTTGATTTATCTGCTTATGTTCAACACCTTTGAATTTTCTTTTTCCTAAAATCTTTGATAAATTCAGTTTTTTTCCTCTTATTTTCCATATTATTCACTTTCTGATTCTCTCCCCTCTGATTATAGTTTCTTTTGGGGTTAGATTTCAGAATGTCTCAGCCTCTTCTTACATTGAACAATTCATCACCTTAGGTCTCTACCTGTTATGGGAATGGGAATCTGAAGATCTTCCCTGCCTCTAGGCCCTATGATAGACTTAAGTGACTGAGAACCTTCCTTAATTTCAGAATATATTCTGCTCCTAATAGGCTGCTGAGTGAGCTCAGGGTCAGTAAGCATTAGTTCATGGATTTTGTTTCTTTGGGTATTTTAACCTTTTGGATTTTGGGTGTCCTAGACCATGGAGACAAATGAAGTTGCTTTATCTTTGACGAGTAATTTTGTTTTGGAGAGATTTGAGAGGTCATGGGGATAAAAGAAAATATCTATCATTTTGTTGCTCATGTGACCCAGAAGTCTAACATTTTCATTTAATCCTTTGGTTGCTCTTCTGAACCATATTGGAGGTCCTTAGAATTGCTTCATTGACATTTCAGGGGGCCTTATGAAAACTTCACCTTCTTCTACAAAATCCTACTTTGATACTTCATCATGGCATGGGGAGAAAATTTTAGAAAATCATAGGCTCTTACAGATTCCACCATGTTGGAAAACTTCGAGTATGGTTCTAGCAATATATTGTCTGTTTTCTGAAGACCAACCTAGTTAATTATAGTAGAAAACATTACCAGTAAGGCTGACCAATTGGAGATGAAATTTTACCATGGTCATGGTAACCCATGAAACAGAAAAATATAAAATGTTCCTCAGACCAGTGTAACTCTTATCTGCTTCTGCAATGATGGTGGCAGAGGGGCAGGCAATGGGACAGCATTTGATAAGAACCACAGCTTTCAGACTGCTTATGTATATTAATTTTACTACTGGTATTTTAAATGTGAGATCCATGTACAAATAACCAACAAGTGGTTATGTTATTGGAGGAACTGAATCATATTATCTTGACATTCTTGCTATAAACAAAGAAAGAAGTTGTAGATAAATGGAAGGATGGCTCTCCTTAGACATGCAAAGAAAGGAATCAAAAAAGTATATTTTCTCCATGGTTAAAAGCAACATTATGATAGTTATTTAGACACATTTTTCAATATTAATAAGTGTTTTGAATCTGTCAGGAAAATAACATCAATATTAGTTGCTGAGGATGAAGAGGTAAAATAGTTCTCTGAAGAATTTAATAAGATCCTCCAAATTAAATCAATATACATTCTTGATAGTTGATGATTTCCATGCAAAAGTGGTGAAGATGGGGAAAATATATGGGGAATCATGCTTCAGAAATAAGGAATGAAAGGTGCTTAAGACTTTTAGATTACATTGAAGTCTTCCTCCTTTATATCATGAGTACTTTCTTTGAGAAAAGACTTGGCAAGCACTATACGTGGCAAGCTCCAAATAATTGCAAAAAGTTTTTAAAAATTTAACAGACAAGAAAAGACTTGTTATTGATGTGAGAGCTATTACTGATTCAGCTGTCTGTGTATAGGTAGACTCTTAATTTGTCAGAGCTAATACCAAACCTAGTAAAAATCTAGAAGAAAGAACAATGATCAGAAATATGCACAAATATTTCTCATCATTGTTCTTTTTTCTAGCTTTTATTTTTTAACATATGTGTGTGCATATTATATATATATATATATGCACATACACACAAAAAGAGTGTGTGTAATTGAAAGAACTTAATCCTGAATGATTTAAACACATATTTTAAAATAAAAATGGGAAAATGTAAACTAGATAATCAAAATGATTGACACTGATTATAGTAATTTTGTGCAGAAGTTTAGCCAATGTATATTAATTGCAAAATAAACCACGTTTGTCAGCAAATACCTGACTTACTTGCCAAATGGAAAGGTAGCTGCCAAAATCAACTCTGGGTTCATATGTACACTGATTTGTAAATCTTTTCAAAGAAGGATGACGGACAAGTATGAGCAATGTTTTCTCATAAAGCAAGTTTTCAGATAAAATCTAAAGTTTCAGCTAAAATGCCATCTTCTGCACAAAGTCTTTTTTTGATCTTTCTTAATGTTGATGCCTGCCTTTGGACATTCTTTATCATTTATATATATATAAATATATCTTGTTTGTATATAGTTATTTCCATACTTTCTTCCCTACTAGATGGTAAGCTCCTTGCAAACAGTGTCTGAAATAGGTAAGTGCTTAATAAACTTCTGTCAACCTGACTTGAAAGCAGATAGAGGCAATGGAAGATTTAAGTAGTTTAAAGGAAGTTTTGCAAGACATTTGACTAGCAAATTCATTCCAAGGGCATTTAATGAAGAAAATGTAAGAAAAAAAACTAGCAATGTAAGTGCCTCCTATCAGTGTATATAGCTACTCTCAAATTTTTGCAATATTCTTTATAAGAATCATCTGTATACAGAATATGGGCCTCCTTGATGAAGATATCATAAGGAATAACCAGAATTTTGAAAGCAATATTTAGGGATAAGCCACTTTTTTTGCTGCTTTTCTTTTCTTTGAACATTTATTTTTCATCCTCAGTCAGGCAGGTCTTGCCTATCTTTATGTCTATCTTGATTTTCCGTGATGTCCTTGCTAAAAACATGTCTTTTTTATTGTCAATCCTTTCTCTTTTGGAAGTCCAGTACCTTTGTGTCCTTTCCTCAGTCCTCATTGTCTGTCCTCTGTTCTGTTAGATCCTGGGCCATACAAGGTCTATGGTCCTCAGACAATGAGGATCACAGGTTGGGAAGTTTCCAAATGGTCGATGTAAAGTGACCTATCTTTACCCATCCCACTCTTCTGGGCTCCCACCTTTTTTCTATGGCTGACTTTCTTCAGTCTCCATGATGGTCTCAGGGGGCTAGTCATCAAAGATTGACTTGGGGGAGGAGGTCCAGGACACTAATAAGAATAGTGCTCCAAGAAACCTTTGGCCTTGGGTCTCTTCTTCACTTTACTCTCCCTTCTTTTGCCTGCCTGCTTCCTCTTGTGCTGTATTAGAGAGAATTCCTTCTCCATTTCTTTATTTCTTATTCTTCACTATCCTTTAGAATCTTTCCTTCTTGAACCTTGGGACTGGTATGATTCACAGGTCTCAACCTCTCTGGAAGTGAGGTCCTTCTGGTACCCAGACAAGAAACTAACTCCAAATGTCGGTGCCTCAAATTGCAACAGCCCTAAGTTTTGATGGACTAGCAAACTGGCTTTCAGTTACATTTTTCTCTAAGAATTACCTTGTGGTAGGTTCTTTCATTTTTCCTATTTCTGTCATTCCTTGGTTTTCTGTATTCTTAGGCTCTTTACTTGTATGTGGTAGAGGGAAGTTTTACCCTAGGATAGATACCTCACTCTACCAATTTACTAGGATTCATTCTGCAAATCACTTTACATTAATTGTCCCATATGGTCCTTATAACAAGGATAGGTGTTATTATTAACTCAGTTATACAGATGAAGAAACTGAGACTCAGATAGGTAAAATTATTTTGCCTCCATTGTACTGTGAGTAGATGTCTGAAATAGGATTCATATTCCATGTCTTCAGAGTCCAGTCCTTTATCCAATATACCACATTACTTCTCTGCATATTTAAAACTAAGACATTCTATCTCTATCCCAATTATCAGTTTCAAATACAATTTCTTAACCACTTCATTTGCCAGGCTCTAGAGATATTTGCAAATTGATGATCCTAGATAAGCTTGTATAGCGCTAAGAATGGTATTGGGTGAGGATGTTGATATCTGAATGAAGCAAGAGTGACTTCAACCCTTACTACTTAGTGCCAATTAGAGATACTTGCTGTAAATACCACCCCCACACCCGCCCAGTTTTCTGCTTTCCTTCAAATTCTGGTTGTGTTGGTTTTGTTTGTGCAGAAATTTTTAAATTTTCCATAATCAAAATTATCCATTTTAAATTTCATAATGCTCTTTATATCTTGTTTGGTCTTAAATTCTTCCCTTATCCATAAATCGAACAGATAAACTATTCCACGCTCTCCTAATTTGCTTATGCTTTTATGTCTAAATCATGTACTCATTTTAATCTTTTCTTGGTAATGTGTGAGATATTGGTCTATACCTAGTTTCTGTAATACTGTTTTCCAGTTTTCTTTTGTGTGTGTGTGTGTGTGTGAGACAATTGGGATTATGTGACTTGCCCAAGGTCACACAGCTAGTAAGTGTCATGTCTGATGCCACATTTGAACTCAGGTCCTTCTGATTCCAGGGCTGATGCTCTATCCACTACACTATCTAGCTGCCCCTGTTTTCTAGTTTTCTCAGCAGTTTTGTCAAATAATGAGTTTTTGTCCCCCAAGCTTAGATATTTGGGTTTATCAAACACTAAATTACTATGGTCATTTACTGCAATGTATTGAGTACCTAATCTATTCCATTGATCCACCACTCTCTTTCTTATCCAGTATCAGATTATTTTAAATAACAATTTGGAGCTCAAAACTTAAAAATAAAACAATGAATATTTAAAATAGTTTTCACATGCAATTGGAGAAAAGTAAAACATTATTTTTAATATAAAATATATTAAGATATTTTAAAATCATACAACAAATTCTACACATTGCTTTAAAAATATTTAGTGCCAACCTCCTTATCTATAAACCTACCAAACATATATTTAACATCCATTTCAAAAAGAGAGAATGTTTGGCAAGAAAACAGGGTTTAGTATTACCTACATATAATTTTCCTTATTTGATGGGAAGCTTGTTTCAAGATATAGTTCTTATTTACAACTAATTTTGTGAGCATTTTTTATTATACAGCAACAGGGCTGAAGGTTCATCAATTCTGCAGAGAAAAGTAAGTGAAATATACCCTGCAGCCACTAGCAAGAGAATCTATAAGGGATAAATTCTTTAATTACAACATTAATTCCCAAAGACACATCCATCATGCCCTGTGCTTATAGGTACATAAAAAATAACGTGCTGGGAGAATGCTAGTTTCCAGTCTTAATAAAGGAACAAAGATTTCATTTAAGAGTAGTTTCTACTTTCTTGATTTATAGTAAAAAGTTATAGTATCAATCCATCAACAGGGGCCCAATCTGCCTCACAGTGGAAGAGCTGATTAGATCT
The DNA here is from genome assembly GCF_028583685.1 of Petaurus breviceps papuanus. Lineage (NCBI taxonomy): Eukaryota > Metazoa > Chordata > Mammalia > Diprotodontia > Petauridae > Petaurus > Petaurus breviceps. The sequence continues at coordinate 63,922,205 of NW_027187419.1, forward strand.
TTTTCATTGATGTACATATTGCAAAATGAAAGAATTGCAAGAGAGCCAATGTTTGATCATCCATGGCCACAGGGAAAAGGGAGATTGAATAATATACCCATAGGTAATCTATAGGTCAGTTAACTACAGTTAGGGAACATCTTCTGGGTACAGTGAAGTGCTAACCTCATTCTAGGTGATCTACTCAATTCTTAATTATTCTTGCTAAAGGAAGGTAGCATTTTCTTGCATAATTCAAAATGGCGGAGAGACAATCTGTCTGAGTCTTTGCATTCTTTCAGCAATAGAGAAATCATACTTTTTAGAGAAGCACATGGCTAGAAAGGTGCTTTTTTATTTTTTAGGGATACTCTGGGGCAGGCTGGGAGAGATGATGGTGAGGATGATAAATCAAATCCTTTTCTCTTCCTATTTTGATGCCTGCCTCTCTTCATTCTCTCATCTTGTACCAGCAAGAAGCAAGTATGAAAAAGGAAAAACACAAAAAAATTGAATTAAAATAAAAGATATATGGAATTCAAATGCCAGGAAATCCAGAAGAAGCAGGGAGGGTGGTGATTATTTGGGGAAGGAGATAGGGAATTTGTTAAGTAACAGGGTTGTTTGGGGAGGGGTTGGAGAGCCATATAATTTCAAGAAACCTGGTAGGGTTGGGGAAGTATGAATGAAAAGGGAAATGGCTAGCAGGGCTGAGAATAGAGACTGTCCATCAGTACACATATTACTCAATTGGCCATACCAGGTCCCCTAAGTTCTGGCCCAACCATCCATGACTGAATCATGTAGCATTGGACTCAGGTTCAACTTTCCTGACTACCTCTTCCATAACTCCTCTTAATTCCTACTTCAAACACAAGCTCCCTCCTCTGACTATTCCTAAATCTGTCTCCACCGCCCAACATAACTTTCATCACCCTTGACCTCCCTTCCAAGACTTTTGGCATTTGTTATCCTGTTCCAGTCATAATACAGAGATTACATGATACAGAAAAGCCACATGGTGATGATAAAGGTATGAAGAGGGGGTAGCAGATTCCTGTCTTACCTACATTTGCAAAGGAGCTTTTCTGTGTGTGCAAAGGCCCAGTCCAGTGGGGTATGACCAAGGCATGAAGATAAAGGATCAACAGTTTTTCTTATCTCTGGACTATTTAATTCCATCTTTGCAGAGGCTTCTAGTGTTCCCTAAAGAAGTTGGAGGGGATAAGGTAGAGAAAAACTACTGTGTTAGTGATTATGGGGACCATCTTTGTCTGTGAGTAATTCTTTCCTTTTACCAAACTTAAACCCAGTAAAGAAAGAGGGAACTCAGACAGAAGAGAGAGATGCGATCTTCACAACAATTCTAGGAAGTAGGTGATATTATTATCTGTATTTTATAGTTGAGGAAACTGAGGCAGACAGAAGTTAAGTGACTTGCCCAAGGTCACACAACTAGTAAGTGTCTGAGGCTGGATCTGAACTCAGGCCTTTCTGACTTCAGGCCCAGTGCTCTATATCCTGCATCACCAGCTGCCGACAAAAATTAGCTATGAGGGTTTAATTAATTTCAGTAAATGTTTCTTAGGCACTTGCTGAGTACTGTGCTAAAGATTCAAGGTATATATCACAGGACCTTTAAAGTTTACAGTCTTAGGTGAGCAAGTTCAACTGTTTTTCAGTCGTGTCCAACTCTTCATAAGACCATTTGAGACTTTTCTTGGCAAAGATACTGCAGTGGTTTTCCATTTCCTTCTTCAACTTAATTTACAGACAAAGAAACTAAAGCAAATTGGGTTAAGTGACTTGTCCAGGGTAACACAACTAGTAAGTGTCTGAGACTAGATTTGAACTCAGATCTTCCTAATTCCAGGCCTGGCAGTCTATCTACTGTAGCACCTCACTGCTCCCTAACCTATATCCTTCTTTTTGTTATCCTTTTCTCTAAAAATCTCATTTCCCTTTCTATTGACTCTCTCCCTTCTCTGTCATCTGCTTTTCTTTCCAGGTTGCCTCCTGGCTTTTCAATGTCACAGTTCTCTGAATGCATTTTCCCCCAGCTTTATTTGTTTCTCTCTGACAAAGATGAAAACCTCAGATCAGCGGTATCCATTTCCGTTTGGCCTTCTTTATTCATTCTAGCATCATAAGTCTCAAGGCCACCATTCTGTCTTTGATTTGGGTTATACACTCCCACTGACTTGTCCATATGCTAACCCTGCATGCAGTACAGAGTGAGGTTTCTGACAATGGATGGTAGAACCAAAATGCAATGAAACTAATTCATCCAGACTCCCATTGATTTTCCCATTTTCTCAGCTCACTTTTTCCCCAATACTTCCCTGGAGGGATAGTTAGCTACTTGTTACACAGTGCTTACAATAAAGCCAGCTTTCTAACTTAATCTTCTTAAGGTAGCCAGCTAGATGAATGAATGAATGAATTTTTAAAGACATTCTTAAGTTTGCTGGCAAACGATTTAACAGAACTAAACCAAACTTCTCTGTATTTATGCTCCTCTGGTGTCTAGGAAGAATGTTACCTGAAGACATTTATGAACAATGGGCCAGATTGAACTGGTGAGTCTCCTCTTTCCAGGAGCTTGGAAAGTAGCCTTTTACTTCAGCTAGCCTTTTTCCCATTACTCTCTTCCCTTACACTGTCAAACTTCTATGAAAAAAAGTTGTCTGTACCTAAAGCCTTTACTCTCCTGTCTCTTAAACCCCCGAGATATGAATTTCAGGTCCACCACTGTCCTAAGGCATGTTGTCAAAGGCCAACAATAACCTCTTACATTGCCAAATCTGATGAACTTTTTTTTTCCAGTCCTCATCCTTCTGGATTTCTCTTCAGTGCCTGGGATTATTGGAGCACCTCTTTCCTCTAGATACTCTATCTTCTTTTAGTTTCTAAGATGTCACCTGATTCTACTCTGGTCTCTAATGATTTCTTCCTTTTCTCATTCTTACTCTTGTTCCAGTCCCATGCTGAGTACTCCCCAAGGATTGGTCCTCAGGCCTCTTCTCTTCTCTCCACTTATGCTCAAACCACTCAAAACATCTCCACTTTGCCATGTCCCTGGTATCTCACATTCAGAATGTTCACAGCTGAGCTTAATATCTTTCCTTCACAACCTCGGACTCCTGACCCCATTATTTCTCTCAATGGGATCATCACTCCTTCACTCAAAAATGTTCAAAATCCTTGACTCTCTTTTTCTTGCCTCTCCCCTCAAATCCGATTACCAAGCCATGCTGAGGTTGCCTCTGAAATAGCCCTCCTATCTATTCCATACTCTCTAATCCCACGGCCAACCAGTACAAATCTGCATGACCAGTCACCTGGAATAGCAATAGAATCTTTCCTCTTCTGTTTCTCCCTGTTATAAAGAACTATTCATATGACTCTCATATTTACCTCCCTAATGTTAGGTCATGCCATTCCTATTCAAAATCCTCTAATGGCATCCTACTGCCTACCAACTAAAGTTTACTCTTTGCCTAGCTCATTACATTCTGATGACACACTACCTTTCTGGCCTTATCTCAGTCTGCTCTCCTGCCCCCATTTTATCAATTAAAATTGCATTAAACAAAATGCATTGCTGTCTTCTATGCCACTGAAACCTGAGGACTATTGACATTTCTAATCTGACTTTCTGCTGAAAACTTCTCCTTGTGTTGTCTCTTCATTAGAATAGGAGGTCCTTGAACAGGAACTATAATACTCTTCTATTTGTAGCCCTATTGCTTAACATGGTTTTATACATGTAGTAAGTACAAAAAAGGGGGGGGTGTTATTTAATGATTTAAAATAATTCTATGCATCCAATGCCAAGAAAATCTAATTCATGAAAATCTATATTTCATAAAACCATTGCCCAAATTACACCCTAATTTTGGGTGTGATTATTCACTTTATAATTTAACAACCTTTTTATTATATAAAAAAGTTTTACCATAGGATTACTTTATTTAGTGCCATTTCCTGATACACGGAATTAGTTTTTGTTTTTGGGCTTACTTTTTTTTTGGAAGAGGGAAAGCAAGGCAATTGGAGTTAAGTGACTTGCCCAAGGTCATACAGCTAGTAAATGTGTCAAGTGTTTGAGTCTGGATTTGAACTCAGGTCCTCTTGACTCCAGGGCCAGTGCTTGATTCACTGCACCACCTAGATGCCTCTGAATTAGTTTTAAAAGATTTGATTTATAGACCTTTAAGAAACATATTTTAGTTTTATGTAATTCCCATGTTCCTAATCCATTCTGAGAGTGACTTGCTTACCTAAAGAGTCTGGTCCACACAAAAGATTTTGGTATATCTCCCTTTCCCCCCACTGTCCCCCCCCCCCCATGACAACCAATTCTACAATTCTACAAACCATAGGTCTCTACAAGGAGTTTCACAGATCTCTTCATATTATTGTTCAGAAATGTTATTATGGCTTTGGAAATTGGGACATTTGTTAGAGCCTTGGAAGTGATTTTGTTATACAGAGATTTCCATGGTAACAGTGTTAACAATAATGGTTCATAAAGATATAAAATTGTAAAACTGGTAGCAGTATTGAATATCATTTGGTCTCCATCTCTCCTGCTGCATGCTCTAAAATTCTGTTACTTCACCTTCTAAGTTAGATAGAAGCATAATACCGTGTTTCCCTGATAATAAGACACTGCCTTATTATTTTTTTTGGACAGAAAAACACCAGAGGGCTTATTTTCAGGGGAGGGCTTATTTTAATGAACATTGACAGCAATTTTAATAAACAGGTAAATGTGAACAAAAAAATGTACCTTTATTCAATAAGCAAATCACTGGGGAAGAACAGGATGACGCGCTCACTGCTGCAGCTCTGATTGGATGCAGCTCGGAGCGCGGCATGCGTTTCACGGGGCGGGGGACGGTGCATACAGAGGGTACCGTAATGTAGCGTGTAGCGCAGGGGATCACCTTCACTACAGTAGCAATCTCAATAGGGCTTATCTTCGGGGGAGGGCTTATTTTAGAGGAATCTTACACAGTAAGGGGAGGGCTTATTTTCGGGATAGGTCTTATTATTGGGGAAACACGGTACTTCATCTTCATATGTATATATGTATATATGGAGGTAACAACTATTTACCTTGATCCACCAAATGTTGAAGGAAATAGGGCTGTTTAATCTGGAGAAAAGAAGATTTAAAAGATACATGAAAGGTATCTTCAAATACATAAAGGGGAGTCATACAGAAGAGGCATTAGACTTGGCCTGCTTAACCACAAGTACCAGAATTAGGAGAAATGGGTAGACATCACAAAGAAGAAAAACTTAGCCAGGATATAGGGGAAAACTTTCTAAAGATGAGAACTGACCAAAAGTACAATGAGATGCCTCATTAGAAGTTGAGGTAATCTGGAATAGTTCTGTTTTGGGGCCTAACCATTCTTTTAAAAATATTTTTAATTAAATAGACACCAAAAGAGAGAACATTTCTATATATAAAATAGTAAATAAAAAAGGAGAGCTATATGTAAAACCACAAATCTTTATTATGTTCAATTTGGTTTTTAGTATATGATAAATTCAAAATATTTCTCTTCCTCTACCTCCTTTTCTTCTTATTTTTTCTATTGGGTCTTCTTATCTTATTTTGACTGAAAGTGGGAGAGAGGAATAAACATTTATTAAATGCTTACTATGTACCAGGCATTATGCTAAATGCTTTACAAATATTATCACATTTGATTCTCACAATAACCCTGGAAGTTAGGTGCTATAGTCCCACTCATGGTGTGGTAAACTACTCCCGGTCCCAATCTCACTCTGGTTGGGACAGGTGGTTTACCCTACTCCATTTCTGACCTTGGTTCATATGCTTCTCCTGGGAGTTCACTGTATTAATGCTGAACATAGTATTGACACCTGATTGACTTGGCCTTCTTTGGCTCAGAACTCCTATGTTCAAGAGATTCACCAGCATTAGCTTTCACAGTAGCAAGGATAAGAGACATTATCCCTGGTTAAAATTTCTCTTAATTTTTTTTCTTTCTGAATTAAATGAATTTAAGAAAGATTATCTTCTGAAAGCAATTGGTGGTACCCAAAATATATTGATCTATGTCCAGAAAAGCTTTTCATGATGACTTTGGACATAATGGATCAAGAAAAGACTTTACATATGGTAAGAAACTAGCCATATATTTGTAGAATATAAGTACAAGCAAATCTTTGGAATTTATCTGTTTTTACTTCTTATATTTGGAAGGAGATAATAAGAATATAAGCTATATATGACATTTTTGATCAAGCACTGAAACATTTCAGAGCTTCCTGGAAGGAATCCACAGTCATTTCAAAGAGTTTGATATGGTGCACAGTAGAGACCAAATGAATGAAGAACATCTGTTGCAAAGATTATGATATGCATATATTCATTTATTGAGCCTGTCTATCAGTATGTATATCTGGGAAAATTGTACAAAGGGGAAATGAGTTGGGTTGGGAATTAAACAGGGGAAGAACAGGCTAAATTGTCCTCGATGTATTGTAAATATATTTTAATGACCTCAAGCTTTTCCTGTAAGCTGAAGCCTATGTTATTAATACCAACATTCTACTAGTGTTACATGGCTGTGAGAAATAGAGCACAGAAGTCTCTGAAGAATTAAAAATGAATATTCCCCAGAGGGCACTTGAAAGATGCATAGAGCATAAGAGCTACTTGCAACATATAACTAACAAAGGACTTCAAAGTAGAACAGAAGCAAAAATTGCCATCAGGAAAATGGATGCTAGGAAGAGAAGATGGGCTGGTTGTTTGGTGAGGGCAAAGAATGACAAGTAGACATCTTGAATGCTCTATTGTCATCCTTGCCATTTCAGCACGAGCAGATCTTCAGAATGGTGGTTGAACAACGGTGTAACCTTATAGGGTGACATGCACAAGGATCGCATAGGATGGACAGGTTGTGATCTTCTTTACCCGAGGGAATATCCACATCAATGAGATCACAAAAACAATGAAGAAAAACCAGACAATGTATTGAAAACGTGTGGCTCATTCTGCACCCAAAGTCTACCAGGTCATTGTGGAAAAGGGGGATGCAAGCTTCACCATCAGTCATCTAAAGTTGTGATGGGTCACTGCAGTGATCAGAATTATGGTGTCATTTAATGTTTTCTTTTATATTATTATGGCCATTGTGCAAATTGTTATCCTAATTCTGCATACTTTGCTCCATAACAGTTCATACATATATAAACAAATTTCTATACTTTGCTCTTGCTATTGAAATCTCCCCCCTCCCCCCAATAAATCCCAGCTGCAACAGATAGTGGTCTTTGAGAAAAGCCTAAATGACTATATATCAGGTATGGATCCCAGATCTAGAATAGGAAGGGACCTTCAGAGGCAATCTAGTCCAATCCTCCCATCATATAGATGAGGGAACTGAAGTCTAGGGGGGTTAAAGTGACTTGTCCAGATTCATACCAGTAGTCAAATGTCAAAGGTGGGATATGAATATAGATCCTCTAACTCAACATCAGAGCTTGCTTGATTATTACTCTATACCTATGTTAGAGAAGGAATTTTTTTTCCTTGATAAATGAAACAAATCACCACTGGGGTCTCTTTCAACTTTGAAATTCTATGATTCTGTGTAATAGAGCTTTCCTCAGATCTCATGGAAAATATCAGTCCTCATCCATCAGAATTTTTTCTAGAGACTAGCTAGTCACTTACAGTCTTGTCCTATGTAGTGGTCCCAGCAGTTCTGCCTATTGTAGATGTATGGAGCACTCTAAGCTTTCTCCTGGGCACTTGCCATTCTTTTTACATGTCTCTACTGCTTAAGCAGGCAGGAATCAATAAATCTCCTTTTCAGAGAGAAAACCTCTCTTCTGTTGTGAGTCCATCTCTAATTAGAGAAGGGTGCTTCAGAGTTCTGTGTTATAGCTCAAACACCAGGTCAGACTCTAAGTCTCTCTTCTAAATTGTTCCTACAGACCTAAAATTCACATTTGAATTTACCCAGCAGTCAGAAACAAAAACATGGCCCTCCTTTCCTTGACTAGGTCTCCATATGTGATACAAGGTTGGGTCATGGTGGAATTTCCAATTTCACATCTTATTTCCCCTGTGAATCAGATGTTATAGGAGCTACAATTAAAATATGAAGGAAAAGAAAAATAATGATGGGTTTGAAGCACTAGCTGGTTCATGCCCAAGGGTGGGACTCTGTGGTCTTAGAGGTATATGTGCTAGTTTCAGGGCGATTGCTAGTGTCATTAAGGAGTCTATTGCCTCAGTATTTTCCTAAGCAATTTATCTCAAGGAATAAGGGATGGGAGTTAAGGGAGGTGGTAGAAGACACAATGGAGAGATCAATAAAATAGGAGTTATAAAAGATCAAGAAGGCTTTAGAAAGTCACAGGAATACCCATCTAACAGGGACAAAGGTCAGGACATTTGACATATGAGAAGTTTAGCCTGGGTACATGTAAGACTGTTCCAGCAGATGACAGCAAAATGAGGGTAAACAGTCATGGGACAAGATGACCTGCACAATAGTCTTGCAATAGAGTGATATTTGAAGAATCATGAGGAAGAAATGGGAAACCTGTGTCATGGAAATGGGTGTAGGGACAGAGCCATAGTGAATTATGTAGGGCTAGATTTCTAGGACACTGGGAATTCTAGTTAGGTTCCCCATAGCTGCTAGTCAGTTATATGGGCTAGGAAAGTTGTTCACTCATTTTTTAGTCATGTCTGACTCTTTGGGACTCTTTGTGGTCTTCTTGGCAGAAATACTGGAGTGGTTTCCTTCTCCAGTTCATTTTATAGATGAGAAAACTGAGGCAAACAGGGTTAAGTGACTTGTCCAGGGTCACACAGCTAGTAAGCATCTGAAGCCAGACTTGAACTGAGGAAGATGAGTCTTCCTGATTCCAATCCCAGTGCTCTATCCACTGCATCACCTTGCTGCCCCTACCTCCTAGCTAGGAAAGCACACAGGTAAATCCGAGTTTCCTCTGTGTTATTCCTAACCCCAGTTCCAGTGCCTTGCATCAATTATTTATCCTGCATATAGCTTGCTTTTACACATTGGCTTGCTTGTTGTCTTCCCTATTAGGCTGTCAGTTTTACTAGGGCAGGGACTGTCTTTTTGCCTTTCTTTTTTTTCCCAGCACTTAGTACAATCCTGGTACATAATAAATGCTTATTCACTGACTGACTGACTTGACTGAAAGTTACAACTGAGGGAAGGCCAGAGAGGAACATTGAGCAGTGCATGCTCCATACCCACACCATGAGTTCCTATAAGTGCAGAAGTTTGACAAAACCTTCCACTTTTTTCTCCATTTAACCCTCAGGCCTTGTACTTTCAGAAAACCAATTCAAGGGAATTATTAAAATTACCTGGGGCTACTTCCCCAGACAATGAGTCGTAGGAGGATAGATGAAGGAAGCTAAGAACTCCCCATTGTTGCTCATTAGCCAGGAAAAGAAAAATTACCAACCCCACCACAGGACCACCTGGAGTCCTTAGTTTGGGCAGAACTGTAATTCTTGCAAGATGAGAGGAGTTTTGCCCAGAGGCACTAAAAGAAATTTAGTAGGCATAGAAATTTAAAACAGTGCATTCCTTCAAAAGCTTAGAAATACTAACTAGGATCTTTGCAGCTCATTAGCAAGAACAATTAATTAAAATAGCAAGTTACCAGATCTAGAGGATTATTTTAAAAATACATTCTAATTCTAATTGATATCTTTTCTTTTTTTATCACCTAGATTTCCCTCAGTATAACTCACTCCTAGAGAGCCATCCTTTATAACAAAAAATTGCTTTTAAAAAAATATTTTATTTTCTTCCCAATTACATGTAAAATTTTTTAAACATTCTTTTTTTTTTTAAAAGTTTTGAGTTCCAAATTCTATCTCTCCTTTCCTTTCTTCCTTCCCCCCTTCCTGAGATGGTAAGCAATAGGTTGTACATATGCAATCATGTAAAACATTTCCATATTAGTTATTTTGGGCAAGAAAAGTGAAAGAAAGATAAAGAAAAAAGGAAGGAAGGAAGAGAAAAACAGTATGCTTCAACCTGTATTCAGACACCATCAATTCTTCCTCTGCAGGCAGAGAGCATTTTTCATTATAAATCCTTTGGGATTGTATTGAATCATTGTATTACTGAGAATAGCTAAGGCATTCACAGTTGTTCATCATACAATATTGCTGTTACTGTGTACAATGTTCTCCAGGTTCTGTTTTGATATCTTTGAAAACTGCCTGTTTATATCCTTTGACCATTTATTAATTGGGGAATTACTTGTGTTCTTATAAATTTGACTCAGTTCTCTATGTATGTGAAAAATGAGGCCTTTGTCTGAGATATCTGCTGTAAAAATTTTCCCCCAGTTTTCTGTTTTTCTTCTAATTTTTGTTGCATTGGTGCAAAATGTTTTAAATTTTATGCAAATAAAATTATCCCTTTTGCATTTCATAATGCTCTTTATATCTTCTTTGGTTCTAAATTCTTCCCTTATCCATAGATCTGGCAGGTAAATTATTTCACGATCTTTTAATTTGCTTATGGTATCACCTTTTATGTTTAAGTCATGTGCCCAGTTTGTCTTTATCTTGGTATATGGTGTGAGATGTTGGTCTATACCCACTTTCTGTCATACTATAGTCTAGTTCTCTCAGGAGTTTTTGTCAAATAATGATTTTTTTGTGGCAAAAGCTTGGATCTTTGGGTTTATCAAACACTAAATTACTATGGTTATTTACTGCTGTGTCTTATGTCCCAAATCTATTACACTGATCCATCACTCTGTTTCTTGGCCAGTACCAGATTGTTTTTAATAATTACTGCTGTAAAATAGGGTTGATATGTGGAACAGCTAAGTGACTTTCCTTAACATTTTTTTCATATGATATTTTACATGATATTCTTGACCTTTGTTATTTCAGATGAATTTTTAAATTATTTTTTTCTAGCTCTATAAAATAATTTTTGGTAGTTTGTATACTCCTTCTGATTTCCTTTATAATAGTAAAGCTCTTAAGACTTGAAAATATCATCTTGCCATGTAGGAGTATAACCTTATTTAACTGTTTAACCTTATTGAATCTCTTGTTTTCTCTTTCTCATTTCTTGTTTACCTTTTTATGTTTATATTGAGTCTTATATTTGAAGATCAAATGTTTTATTCAGCTCTGGTCTTTTAATTAGGAATGCTTGAAAGTCCTTTATTTCATTAAAGATCCATTTTCTCTTCAAATGAGTATATTCAGTTTTACTGGATAGGTGATTCTTGGTTGTAATTCTAGCTCCTTTGCTTTCTAGAATATGACATTTCAGGCCTTCAGATTCTTTACTGTAGAAACTGCTAAATCCTGTGTAATCCTAATTGTGACCCATGGATAATTGAATTGTTTCTTTTTGGCTGCTTGCAGTATTTTCTCACTGGCCCAGGAGTTCTGGGATTTGACTATGATGTTGCTGGGAGTTTTCATTTTGGGATCTCTTTCAGGTGGTGATCTGTGGATTCTTTCAGTTTCTATTTTGCCCTTTGGTTCTAGGATATTAGGGCAGTTTTTCTTGACAATTTCTTGAAATCTGATGTCCAGGATCTTTTTTGGATCATGACTTTTAGGTAGTTGAATAATTCTTAAAGTATCTTTCTTGGCTCTGTTTTCCAGGTCAACTGTTTTTGCAATGAGAAATCTGACATTTTCTTTCTTTTGATTTTGTTTTGATTTGATTTTAATTTTTAAGAATTCTCTTCAGTGAGCTTTTGTACCCATTTCTCCATTTGTCCAGTTTTGCTTTTTTAGGAGTTGTTTTCTTCAGTGAATTTGTATACCTTTTTTTTTCTATTTGGCCAACTTTACTTTTGAAGGAGCTCTTTTCTTCAATGAATTTTTGTGCCTCCTTTTATATTTGGCCAATTCTACTTTTTAGTGAGTTGTTTTCTTCAGTAAGTTTTTTGTATATCTTTTTCCATTTTTTTGTTTTTTTACCCAGTTGTTGACTCATTTTCATGATTCTCTTCCATTACTTTCATTTCTTTCCCCAAGTTTTCCTCTACTTCTCTTATGTGCTTTTAAAGTCCTTTTTGGGATCTTCCAGGAGTTCTTTTTGGGCCTGAGACAAGTTTACATATTTCTTTTAGACATTGCATGTAGCCATTTGGACACTGCTGTTCTCTTCTAAATTTGTGCCTTGATCTTCCCTGTCACTACAATAACTTTCTGTGGTCAAGTTTTTTTTTCCTCATTTTTCTGCCTATTTTGTGACTTTGTACTTTTATGTAAGAGTTGGGCTAGGCTCCTGCACTGTCCTAAGCTTCTCGTGCAAGAACTTGGGGCCTTGCTGCTGGCTTGCATCATGCCTTGGGTCCTAGCTTCTGGTTTTTACTAGAAGGGAAGGCTCCCTGCTGACTTGTACTGAAGACAGGGCCTCCCTGTTGACTTGCCCTGGCAGTGGGGTCTTGCTGCTGGTTTTCTTTGTAGGTAGGATCTCATTGCTAATTCACTTTGGGGGTTTGGGGCCTTGCTAATGGCCAGCAATGGGGGTGGAACTTCATTGATGACCAGCACTGGGAGGGTGGGATCTTGCTGGTGGTTTGCTCAGAGTCTCACTGCAGGCCCCCTAGGATATGGCCTGCTGCTTCTCCTTGCCCACCATGCTCTGATCTCACCCCAGTAAGACAGACCTCTCTTACTGGGCTGGTAAACTGCTTCCCCACTCCTCAGTTGGCTCTTAGGCATTTTTAAGGTTGTTTAGAGGGGAACTTTGGAGGGCTCCAGAGTGCTCCTGCTTCACTCCACCATCTTGGCATTGGAAGTTCCAAAGAACTGCCTTTTAAAGAGAAAGATGAGATAAAAAATTCAGGAAAACTAATGAACACATTGAAAAAATGAGACATTATATGCAATATTCCACATCCACGAAACCTGACTTTCACCACAGAATTGGGGTGGAAGGAAGAATAGAGAGAAAGGAGATATCTTTTTTGTATCTTTTCTTTTTATCAAGTTTTTTATTTTTATTTCACAATTCAATGTTGGCTAGTTAGTGGTTGCTGTTCTTCTCCTTTACATTGCTGTCATCTTTGTGTATATTATTTTCCTGACTCTGCTTACTTCATTTTTGATAATTTTCTGTAGGTCTTTTCATGATTATCTGTACTGATCATGTTTCTATACATGATCATGTGGTATTCCAAGGATTGCTTAATAATATCTGTTAATCATTAAAGTAACTTATCCCTTCTCCCCTCATTGAACTGAATTTGTAATGATGATAATGATGAACAATGATGATAATAATAGCTAGTTATCTATATGCAGGGCAGTTAGGTGGTGCAGTGGATAGAGTGCCGAACCTGGAATCAAGAAGACCTGAATTCAAATCCTGCCTCAGACACTTATCACAGCTCTGTGACCCTGGGTAAGTCACTTAACACTATTGGCCTCAGTTTCCTCATCTGTTAAATCAGCTGAAAAAGGAAATGGCAAACCACTCCTGTATCATTTCCAAGAAAACCTAAATGGCATCACAGAGTCAGACACAACTGAAGCAACTAAACAACAAGAAACAAAACATCTCTATAGCACCTATTGTGTGGAAGCAGTGTCAGATGTTATGTTCTTGGGCTCAAAGATCACTGCAGACAGCAACTGTAGCCATGAAATTAAAAAATGCTTGCTACTTGGAAGGAAAGCTGCTGTAAGTCTGTACAGTGTACTAAAATGCAGAGACATCACCTCGCCCACAAAGGTCCATATAGTGGAACCACGGTTTCTCTAGAAGCATCGTTTGACTATGAGAATTGGACTCTAAGGATAGCCGAGTGCCACAGAACTACTGCTTCTAAATGTGATGTCAGAGTAGACTCCTGAGGATCCCTTGGACAGCAAGGGAGTTAGATCGGTCAATACTTAAAGGAATTAATTCAGGCTATTCACTGGAAGGTCAAAAACTGAAACTGAAGCTTAAATACTTTGGCCACATAATGAGAAGATGGTGATCTTTGGAAAAGACCATGCTATTGAAAAAGATTGAAGGCAAAAGAAAAATGGGGGCAGCAGAGGAGGAGATGGACAGATCGTGGAAACATGATATTTGATCTTGAACAGATTTTGAGAAACAGTGGAGGATAAAAGAGCCTGGCGTGCTATGATCCATGCAGTCATGAAGAGTTGACACCACTGGACAACAACAGCAAAATGTGCCAGGCACCTTTACTCAATTGACCCTCATGACAATCCTGGGGTGGGGGTGGGGGTGGGGGAAGATACTGTTCTTATCCCCATTTTGCAGCTGAGGAAACTGAAGCAAACAGCAGTTAAGTGACTTGCCCAGAGTGATGCAGTCAGGCTGAGGCTGGATTTGAACTCAAGTCTTCCTTATCTCAGGCTCAATGCTCTATCTGCTGCATCACCTAACTGCTAAAGCTATTTCATAACTATTTAATTACTCCTTGCATTATATTCACATAAAAATTGCAAGATTAATTAGAGGGTCAGTTTGCCATCACTTGTCCTCTCCTCCCCACCCTCCACCCTCAACTCCACTGGTGTCAAAACTGCTAGATCAATACTTGGAGTGGACTTTCCATGAGTTAATAATAGCATCAAATGTGAAGAGGATAGAGAGACTGGGTGTTTTGCTCTGGGCATCTTTACTGATGAAGAGTTTTAAGACAGAAACCACCATGCTGACTCAGGAAGAAACAAAGCATACTGCTGTATGCTGAAAGTTTCTGAATCCCATTCACACGAATGACCTAGATGCAAAAGGCTAAGATTAATCTCTGTCAGTCTCCACTGAATCCCCAGAGTTTGAAGGTTTTTAGGAAAGATAATAGCCACCAGAGTAGAGAACAAGGAGAGTCCTTTTCCATTTTGTAAGTGGGAAACCTAACTCTGTGGTGTATTATTTTCTGACAGAGTGGTTACTTAGCATGTATTTTTAGAGCTTATAATGTTCAGTTTCTGACTTTCAAGTCTCCATCCCTAACCAGAAAGTTTTTTTCCTCCCCCTCCCCTGAATATCTCCTTGTTGGCACTATTCAGTAGTCTACAGATACAGTAGCATCACAATCTAATCTCTAATATAAATTCTCTCATTATGAAATGGTTAGAACTCTGCTGTCTGACACATAACTTCAAGATTCCATCAGTTAGGTAATTGGCAATGTTCTGAAAAGATCCATCTAAGAATCACAGAAGATAAAGATGGGGACCTACAGCCACTGAATTGTCTTCTTATTTATATTAACAATGAATTTGTTGGGGCGGCCAGGTGGCTCAGTGAGTAAGAGCACCGGCTCCAGTGTCGGGATGACCTGGGGATCAAATCTGGACTCAGATACTTAGCACCACACCCAGAAATAACTGGCTGTGTAACCTTGAGCAAGTTACTTAACTCCGATTGCTTAAAAAAAATGAATTTGTTTTTCTGCTCCACAACATGAATTTTACCCATCTTCTCCCCTTCCCTATTTTCTGTGTTGCTCTATGTTTTTGGTGGAAGACGCTGAAGTTGTCTTCTAAAAATAGATGCAGCTATTAGAAATGCCTCTACCCAGCCTGAAAGGTACCACTGTAATTTAGTACAATTCCAAACTGTAAATAACAAAGTAGATGGAGAAGATTTGGATATTTACTAATTTTAAATTATGCAAAAATATTTATTCTACTCCACCTCAGGTAGTAATTACAGCTCAGGCCTCTAGGGTCTTCTGATCCCTTATTAGTTATTATTGTGACAGTTCCAGTTGCCTGAAGCAACCCAGATATTCTGACTATGAACTGTTTACTTCTTTCCTTCTGCCTCCCCATCTTTTTTGTACCCTTCAGATTTATTCACTTCTGGAAGAGAGTCCAAGATGGCATCTCTTATAACTCCAGGTGGGGGAAGAGCAGATTGACAAAGGAAAGAGTCACAAGGACATGATCCATTTAATCATAATGCAAAGATTGTTCATTCTTTTTTTCCCCTTAGGGGAAATAGCTATTTTTATCACCTCATATAATCCTAGGGTCATTGATTTTGACCTGAAAGGTACCTCAGAAATCGTCTTGTCCAGTTCCCCAGTTTTACAGAAGAGACAATGAAGTCTCAAGGAAGTGAGATGATTTGCCCAGTTAGACAAGTAGGGAGGGGCAGAACTGAGAGTCAAACCCATCTCTTCTTATTCCAAGCTAGCAAGTTTCACTCTGACCTCCTCAGCCAATCACAGGGCTTGCTATGCCATTTGTTTTGTGGCACCTAATTTTGTCTTTGTTCCATTTATCTTTTGAACATCATTCCTATTTTTTTTTTAAGAGAGGTGTCGTTAGCCTCAGTTGAAACACAAGCTAACAGCTGAGCCATTAAACTGCCCCATTTTGAATCCTTAACAAGGAGTACAAGTTTGGGTACAGTTAGTCCAGTAGTTAGAAAATATTGTTCTGAGCTGCCTGTGTGGGAGAAAACATTAGCATACAAAAGCTGCTGGTTTATTCTCTTGTTTTCCATTGAAAAGCAAGAACTATATTCTTTTCAACAACCCTTCCAGGAGACTCTTATTAGCAACATAGAGACTAGATGCAAGGAACTAGAAGCCAATAGAAAGTGGCCATAAATTCAGGTGCCTTGCCTGAATGCACTTGAGCTGCTGACCTGGCATTTCTTTATGTTATGTTGAGAACTCCCGGGGCATCCACCTCTCTGGGATATTCTGAAGATAACTACAAATAGGTATCCTATACTAACCAATGTGCATGTACAATGCATTAAATTCTGTTTATCTGTCCAGGCTAACATTACTTTAACACTACAATGAATCTGTGATCTCATTGATAGGATTATTCATTTCAGTCCATCAAAAGCTTCTTATCCTATGTGAGAAATGCACACATCTTCATGCATGTGCTCTCCTGGGGTCCACTTGATGTGCCAGAAAATTTCCTCTTGGGGTCTCTTTGGCAATATCTTTTATGACGCTTCACACATATCTATCACCTACAGCAGCCTATTTATGCCTTCTCGGTGTCCCTCTGTGGTGCTTTTGTCTATCCCCTGCACCACCTAGCAGCCCATTTACTATACTACGCCACCTCCTAATGTTAATGCTAAACTTTGTTCAACAGTATTTTTATCACATCACATATCTGGCTCACAAACTTCTCATAGCTTCCCACTACCAAGAGATAAAATCTAAATTTCTTAGGCTTATCTGGTTGTTTCCTAATATTAGAACAGTCCAAAGTTGAAAAGGGCTGCCTAGAGGAAGGGGATATTGTGTTTTTCCTTTACTGCAGGTCTTGAAGCTAAGGCTAGATTGTGCAGGGAATTAGGTTGTACAGGGAATCCTTGTTCTAACACAACTTGTACTAGGCAACTTTTGATTCTCCTTCTATTTCTGAGATCCTGTGAGTTTCCTGGAACCTTGTTTTTCACTATTCCCACAAAATGGTGTTTTCTACACTGTGTAATAGAATATCTTCCACTCCAAACATTCACATGGACTATTTGTGCCCAATCAGTGGTAGAGTCTTCCAAGCTCTTATTGGTCTTTTTTTTTTTCATTTTTCAAATGCTTTATTAACTTCTGATTTACATCATTCATTTCTGCCACATTTTGAGTTACAAATTTTCTCCCTGTTTTTCCCCTACCCACCGCCCCAAAATAGCAGTCCCACAGAATATCCCCTCCTCCAATCTGCTCTCTCCCATATTTTCTCCCATACCCCTTTCGACTTTTCCAGTGGATCTCTATGCCCCAGTGCCTGTATATCTTATTTCCCAATTACATGTGAAGTCTTTTTTTTTTTTTTTTAAGCAATCGGGGTTAAGTGACTTGCTCAAGGTTACACGGCCAGTTATTTCCGGGTGTGGTGCTAAGTATCTGAGCCCAGATTCCATCCCCAGGTTATCCCGACACTGGAGCTGGTGCTCTTACTCGCTGAGCCACCTGGCCGCCCCTAAGCAATTGGGGTTAAGTAACTTGCTCAAGGTTACACGGCCAGGTGTTTCTGGGTAGGTGCTAAGTGTTGGAGCCCAGATTCTATCCCCAGGTCATCCTGACACTCGAGCCGGTGCTCTTACTCACTATGCTACCTGGCCACCCCATACATGTAAAATCTTATTTACCAATTACATGTAAAATAATACTATATATATAATTTTAAACATTTGATTTTAAAACTTTGAATTCCAGACTCATTCCCTTCCTCCCTTGTCACCCACCCTTACTGGGAAGATAAGCAGTTCAGTATAGGTTGTATGTGTGTAGCTAATGTAAAACATTAACATAGTAGATATAATGTAAAAGACTGACTATATTTCCCTTCCTCCTATCCCACCTCCCATTTGTTCTATTCTCTACTTTGATCCCATCCCTTTTCAAAAGTGGGTGCTTCCAACTTTGCTTCCCCCCAGCCTGCCCTCCCTTCCATCATTCCCCCTCCCATCCCCTTCCCCCCTACTCTCCTGCAGGGTGAGATACCCTATTTAGTGTATATTTCATTCCCTCCCTGAGCCAAATTCAATGAGAATAAGGCTGATATATTCCCTTTTGCCTTCCTATTCTTCCCCTCCATTGTAACCATTTTCCCTTGCCTCTTCTAAATGAGATAGTTTTCCCCCCTTCTGTCTCTCTCCATCTCCTCTCATTATATTCCTCTCTCACCTCTTAAGTATTATCCCTTCCTAATAAATTGGACCTGTGCCCTCTATCTACCGGTATGTATACCTGTAAACGTATATACACATATTCACATATGTATTCATATGCCTATATACCCTGCAATATAGCCATGTATATACACATACACATATATATTGCCATATATATATATACATATATATATATATTTCTATTCCCTTCAACTATTTTCATACTGAGAAAAGTTTCATCAGTTACAATTATCGTTTTTCCATGTAGGAATGTTAATAGATCAATTTTGATAAGTGGCTTCTGATTTTCTTTCTCTGTTTACTTTCTCATGCTTCTCTTGCTTCTTGTATCTGAATGTCAAATTTTCTATTCAACTCTGGTTTTTTCATCAAGAATGCTTGAAAGTCCTCTATTCCACTGAATGACCATATTTTCCCCTGAAGCATGATACTCAGTTTTGCTGGGTAGGTGACTCTTGGTTTTAATCCCAGCTCTATTGCCCTCTGGAATATCATATTCCAGGCCCTTTGATACCTCAGTGTAGAAGCTGCCAGATCCTGTGTTATCCTGACTGTATTTCTACAATATTCAAATTGTTTCTTCCTGGCTGCTTGTAATATTCTCTCCTTGATCTGGGAATTATGGAACCTGGCTATCATATTCCTAGGAGTTTTCTTTTGGGGATCTTTTTCAGCAGGTGGATTCTTTCAACCTCTATTTTGCCCTCTGGTTCTAAAACATCAGGGAAGTTTTCCTTGAGAACTTCCTGGAGGATGATTTCTAGGTTCTTACTTTGATCATGGCTTTCAGGTAGTCCAATAATTTTAAAATTATCTCTCCTGGATCTATTTTCCAGGTCAGTGGTTTTTCCCATGAGATATTTCACATTGCCTTCTATTCTTTCATTTGTTTGGATCTGTTTAACAGCATCTTGATTTCTCATAAAGTCACTACTGTGTTTCCCCGATAATAAGACCTATCCCGAAAATAAGCCCTCCCCTTACTGTGTAAGATTCCTCTAAAATAAGCCCTCCCCCAAAAATAAGCCCTATTGAGATTGCTACTGTAGTGAAGGTGATCCCCTGCGCTACACGCTACGGTACCCTCTGTATGCACCGTCCCCCTACCCTCCCGAAATTCACGCCGCGCTCCGAGCTGCATCCAATCAGAGCTGCAGCAGTGAGCGCGTCATCCTGTTCTTCCCCAGTGATTTGCTTATTGAATAAAGGTACATTTTTTTGTTCACATTTACCTGTTTATTAAAATTGCTGTCAATGTTCATTAAAATAAGCCCTCCCCTGAAAATAAGCCCTCTGGTGTTTTTCTGTCCAAAAAAATTAATAAGACAGTGCTTTATTATCGGGGAAACACGGTAGCTTCCTTTTTCTCCATTCTAAATCTGAAGGAATGATTCTCTTCATTGAGCTTTTGAGATTCTTTTTCCATCTGGCAAATTCGACTTTTTAAGGCATTCCTCTCCTCATTGTCTTTTTGAGCCTCTTTTGCCATTGAGTTGGTCTATTTTTTAAGGTGTTATTTTCCTCAGTCAGGCTGTTGACTCTCATTTCGCAATTTTCTTGCATCATTCTCATTTCTCTTCCCAATTTTTCCTCCACTTCTCTTATCTGATTCTTAAGGTCCTCTATGGCCTGTAAGCAGCTTATTCTTTTCTTCGAAGCTTTTGGTACAGGAGTTCTGACTTCACTGTCTTCCTCCTGTTCAATGCTTTGATCCTTTTTGTCCCCAAAATAGGAGTCTAATGTTGGGTTCTTCTGTTTGTTTTGCTTCCTTTGCCTGGTCACGCCGCCCCTTAGTCTCTTGACCTCTGGGATTTTTGCCACAGTAGGACTCTGCTACCAGACAGGGGAGCTTTCGTCCCAAACGCTGGGGTTTTCTCAGCTGCCGGAGGTATTAGTTGGGTGCCCTCCCTGAAGCCTCCACACACTCTGGCAAGCTGGTCACACACTGCAGGACCTCCACCCTAGACTGCAATCCAGATCCAAGAAGGTTAAAGCAAGAGCAATTACCCCTCAGACTGGTGCTTATTCCCCCTACAGTCTGCAGGCCAGGAGCTGAAGCTGCAAGGTGGTGCTGGCTGCGCCAGGTGGCTTCTTGCCCTGGAGGCAAAAGCTGAAGCTCTCCCAACTACTGGTCCCAAAGTCCAGACTGCACTGACCTCTCACTTTGTCCTTCGCATGTATGTATTGGTAATTCTGGAAATGGCCACAGCTGGTCGTGATCTGGAGTCCCTCCAGCCGGTGGTTGGTCAGGCCTAAAACCTTGGTGTGGAGCTGGGCTCAGCTCCCAGAGCACTGTGCTGGCCTATTCCTGCTGGCCTGCTGGGCTGTCCTCAGCGGGAAGTTAGCTTCTCTGTGTTATTTTGTGGGTTCTGCAGCTCCAAAGTTTGTTTAGAGTCCCCTTTTATGTGAATTGGGGAAGGTGGAAGCTGGAGCCCCAAGGAGGTCCCGTTTCTACTCCACCATCTTGACTCCACCCCCTCCTATTGGTCTTATCAATCACAGTAAATATACTATACTTTAACTCCAACATAATGATGTCATTTTGGTCCTCCTTGAGAACAAAGGATAACAGCCATAGAACATGTGATTTGTGACTAGGGGAGAAAATTTTTCTGCTAATTGCTCTTTTCTAGCTGAAATATTAAATTATACTTTTGTATAAATGCATTTGTGAGTTCATTGACAAGGGTACTTACTCCAATAATAGATATTATAACCTATCCAAGCCTATGATAAAAACATCACCACCAATAAGTTAGCATTTATATATTCTGGTTCTATAAGATTTGCAAAACCCTTTATACATTTTGTTTTGTTTAATCCTCACCACAATCTTAGGAGAAAATAAGTGGTTTTATTATCCCCATGAGGGGACAGTAGGGACAAATAAGGAAACTGAGGCTAAGAGAGGTAAAATGAAGCTCAGCGTCAGATACATAATAGATATATTAGGTTACATTTGAACTCAGGTTTCCTGACTCTAAGTACAGCATATTGCCATATCCCTCATACCACCTAGTTCTTATTCATATTTTCCCTGAAATATTCCATAGGAGACACTCAGGTTATCAGAGATCTTTTCTGGGTCTCTCTCTCTCTCTCTCCCTCTGTCTCTCCCTCTCTCTCTCTCTCTCTCTCTCTCTCTCTCTCTCTCTCTCTCTCTCTCTCTCTGTCTCTCTCTCTCTCTTTTCTCTGGTAATCAGGGTTAAGTGACTTGCCTAGGGTCACATAGCTAGTAAGTATCTGAGGTCAGACTTGAGCTCAAGTCCTCCTAACTCCAGGGCTGGTGCTCTATCCACCACAGAACCTAGCTTTCCCCAGGTCTCTTAACATTATATAGGTACCAGTAAGTCAGGAAGTAAGTAAATATCTATTAAGTACCTATTATGTGTCAAGTACTGTGCTAAGATCTGAGGATACAAAAAAAACAAGGACAGTCCCTGCCCTCAAGGAACTTATAATCTAATGGGGTAGCCAAAAAGCAAACCAATAAAGTGATGGCAGGATAAATAGAAAAAAAATTAATAAGGGGAAGGAACTTGAATTAAAAGGGGTTGGGAAATGTTTCCTGTGGAAGATGGAATTTTAGTTGGTACTTAAAGGAAGCCAGCAAATCCAGGAGGCAGAGATGAGGAAGGAAAGCATTCCAGTCAAGGAGGAGAACTAGAGAAAATGCTCAGACCTGAGAGATGGAGTGTTTTGTTTATGGAACAGCTGGGAGGTCAGTACAGTATATGGGCTATCTATCTGTTTTTCCTTCATCTTCCTATATAAGATCATCTCATTTCCTTTCCCAGTTATCAATCTCTCAGAATATATATATATATATATATTTTTTTTTTTTTTAAGCAATCGGGGTTAAGTAACTTGCTCAAGGTTACATGGACAGTTATTTCTGGGTGTGGTGCTGAGTATCTGAGCCCAGATTTGATCCAGGTCATCCCGACACTGGAGCCGGTGGTCTTACTCGCTGAGCCACTTGGCCGCCCCTAGAAAATATATTTTAAAAAAAAAACCTTTTTATTAATGTATTTTGTTTTTAAATTGTTCTTTTATGGATATATATATTTTTTAACACGAGACACTTTCCAACAACACCTTTCCCCACCTGACAAAGCACATTCCCCAAAAGAGGTAAGGTGAGCTACCCCACTGGGTGATTGTGACCAACAGTACATGACTTTCCACTTTTATAGTTTACAAATTGTTAACAGGAAGGAAGAATGTGGGCTTCAACTTCAATAATTTGATGCCACCATCGTCTGTTGAATTTAGATAGTATCTTTTACATCACTTCATATGTAATCATTGCTGGTAAAATGATGTAAACCAGTTATACTTGACCTACATCTCTCCCTTGCCCTTTTTGTTGTTGTTTAGTCATTTTCATCTGTGTCCAAACCTCTATTTGGGGTTTTCTTGGCAAAGATACTGGAATGGTTTTCCATTTCCTTCTCCAGTTCATTTTACAGATGAGGAAACGGAGACCAATAGGTTTCAGTGACTTGTCCAGGGTCACACAACTAGTAAGTATCTAGGGCTAGATTTGAATTTAGGCAGATGAGTCTTCCTGACTCCAGGCCCAGAACTCTGTGTGCTGTCCCACCTAGCTGCCCTTGCCCATTGCCCCTTTGATGATCCAAAATTTTGCTTCTTCAAGTAATATTCTATGATTCACAGCCATAGAGTATCACCCAAAGAATACTGGTGTTAAAAAAAATGGGCCATTGTTTCAGAGAGGTCTGGGTTAATTCAAAGGGCTGCCCAGTTTTCCAAATGTGATTCAGTCTTCTGTCTTCCTTTTATTCAGGTCTGTACCCAGTTACCAGAGTTATTGATGCTACTGCAATTTTATTCACATATCAATTGCCCTTCCTTCCTGATAATGATACATACAGGATAATGGAGTATATAAGAAGCAGAATTTATGTCCTCACTTTTAGCTCAAGTAGTGCATAATTCCTTCAGTACTCTCTGTTCCTCACATGTGACATTCCAACTGCCAATTCCATGCCTTTGGACTGACTGCTCCTCATGCCTGAAACATATTTTCCCCTCACTTCTGACTCAGAATCACTTTCTCCCTTCAAGAAGCAGCTCAAGCAATGTCTTCTGCATCCAACCTTTCCTAATCACTAAACTATTACCTTCCCTCTGTAATTATCTTGCATTCATTCTCTTAATTCTTGTTGTATACATACTTACATGCTTACACACTGTTTCCCCTTTTAGAATGTAAGTCCTTTGAGAGTAAGGACTGTTTCCTTCTTTGTCTTGGTGTTCCCAGAACCAACTGCCTTGCCCATAGTGGGTACTTGTTGGTTGATGGAATCCTATTTTTTTAGATTCACTAACTTGTTTAAATAGATCACATTGGAGTTATTGTAACTGCATGTCCTATAAACTTTTAAAAAATAATACACATTTTATTTTATTATAGCAAAGATATTAATGCTACTTTCACTACAAAAGCAACTACTAAAATTTTATGCCAAAGGGAAAAAAAAGTTATAAAATGGGTATTTCGGAATTTTTTAAATGTACACCTTTAGTGAATTTTAAATGTCATTTATAAACATAAAAGGAACAAATCCACCATTGTTATTAGCTCCATAGCCATCTAGGTCCATGTCCAGTTGTTCTGATTCGTATCTTGCCCTGGACCCAGATGGCTCCAGAAGAGAAAGTGAGGCTGGTGACTTTGCACAGCCTCCCCGCACCCTCACTTAAATCTGATTCACTTGACTCTCAGGGCATTGCCTTCCTGATGTCATGGTCCTCTCCGAGAATGAAGGACAAACAATAGCCATTTACTCTCCCATTCAACAGATAGGTAAAGAATAAGCTTTCTGGGTCTTATTCCATTCCAGGATTAAATTGTTGGCTCTACCAGTGTCCATCGTAGCATTACAAGCCTCCATTGTGCATCTCGTTCTTTTGCCAAATGAGGCTGTTTTGTATTTCTTCTGGTTCTTCTGCCTTGTCCTTGATTCCCTTTGCCACTGCCTAAGTGCTGCTTCCATCACCAAAGCTTTCAGGGCCATGACTTTGGGTTATCTCATCTCTGCTTACACTGTATAGGTCTTCACTCTATATCCGTATGTGATGTCATGTGCTGAATATTCACAGCACAGCCCTCCCAGGAGACATCATTATACTATTCCATAGCCTTCAGAACATCTGCTTTTCACCCAAAATGCACACCTGCTGTCCCTCAGTGCCATCTAAACTGATTGTAAAGTACAACTGCCTTCTTCAAAAAGCAAATGATTCCTGAATATGTGCATCCTACACCCCCAATTCCATACTGGAGACGAGTAGTTTTCCCCTTGTCTCTATGCCAGGACCTCCCCCAAACATACTATTGAACAGGTTGTGTTGCCACTTATCTGGAAACTATCCTAGATGGCAGTAGGCCCCAGTGGTACCTGTGCATCTCCACCTCAGTGACTGCTCTGAGTTTCAGTTGAGTTTAATGATGTTGGCCATGGACTCCTCCATCCTGTTGGCTGTGGTTGGCCCTATATTCCTGCCCTTATCCTTTCTTCTAATGTGGTTGATTTTGATCATTGCTTCATAAGTTGATAATATGACCAATCACAAAATATATAAAGGAAAAATAGTTTTGCTGTTGGGGTAAAGTAAAGGAGATTCAATAGCTCCAGCCACTCCTTTTCCATATTGCTCTTAAGTAGATTTTTCATGGTGCCCAGGGATATTGTTTGGATTAAAAAGAATCTCCTGAACTCATATCTAAGCTGCTCCTTTGAAGCAGTTTTGCTAAGTAGTGTCCCTGGGAGAATTTAAAGGGGAACCAAGCTAGAGACCCAAGTAGTATTATAGGAATTAAAACTCAAACAAGACTTTTAGACTGAGGGACCCCAAGCAATAGCAGGAAAAAATTATTTGAAAGTCAGACATGAAAATGGTTTCTCCATTGAAAGGGTTTCTCCAGCTTTCTGGCTAGGTGTAGTTGGTTGGATCATGCATTATAAAATGGATAGAGATAGGCTTGGGGCTAGACTCCTTTCTCAAGGAAGAAGGTATATTATTATTATTATTGCAAATGAATAATAATAGAAATATCATCAACAAGCATTTATTTAGATTTTAAAGTTTATGAAATGCTTTGCAAATATTATCTTCTTTTGTCTTGACAAAAATTCTAAGAAGTAGGTGTTATTATTATCCTTATTTTACAGATAAGGAAACTGAGGTAGATGGAAGTTCAGTGAATTTCTCAAGGTCACATAGCTAGTAATTGCCTGAGGCCATATTTGAACTCAGATTTTCCTGATTCCAGATCCAGCATGGTATCCACTGTGCCACGTAGCTATGTTATAGCTGAAGACCAGCTAAGGTAGGTAGTGGAAAACAGTAGCAGTGAAGGACAAGAATCACAGGTGACAATCAACAGACAGTGACTCAGTGCAGATGTGTAGCAGAGTGGGGCAGAGAGCCATGCAGTAACACTATCTGAGGACCTTTGTGGCTGTCATATAAGGCATAATTGTACTGATCATTCATGTTCCTTCTCATATGTGTTCCCTAGACACACATCTAGCCACACATGTTCTCCACATGCACGGCCATCTATGTGTCTTCTCTGGTCACATATATCCATCCTGGAAGAACTCTCGAAGTTTCAAAATTGTTACAGTTTGCATTTATGGTAGTTTGGGGGGAGGATAGTATATTTATACCGATGAAATCATGGATCCTTGAAATATCAAAGCAAATGGTTCAGTTAGAAAAACAATATGGATTCTAGTGCTGACTCTGCCACTAATTAACTGTATGACTGTATGATCACTTCATCTCTTTTCACCTCAGTTTCTTCATCTGTAAAAATGAGAAGGTTGAACTAGACTAGATGATATTTGAGGTCTCTTGCAATTCTACAATTCTATTACTCTCTGAATACTATTTCAATTAACTTTCATTATAAATGTAAAGGATGGACTTCCACTATCCACATCTCAAGAAATACCATGCTTAACACACTCCCTGATATCTTTATCAAATGAGAATGCTTCTTTCATAAAGTTACAAAATCAATCAATAAATCAACCAATGGACAAGAGATATAAACAAGATTGTATACACCCTGAGGTGCAAATTTCTTTGATTCAGTCAAGAAAAGAAAAAGCATGATTGACTGACCAAACAAACTAATTACACCTCTGGGAGCTTTAAACAGCAAAGAAACTTCAGTAATTCTCTAGTCCAGAGACTAGTCCAGCAGTGGGAGATTTCTGTTTGAGTTGAGAATTACAGTTTGAACCAAGCTCCCAAAAAGGAATTACTCTTAAAAGGAGTTTCCTTCCCTCCTTCCTTCCTTCCTTCTTTCCTTCCTTCCTTCCTTCCTTCCTTCCTTCCTTCCTTCCTTCCTTCCTTCCTTCCTTCCTTCCTTCCTTCCTCCTTCCTTCCTTCCTTCCTTCCTTCCTTCCTTCCTTCCTTCCTTCCTATCATTCTCCTTCCCCATACACCTCAAATTGACAATATTATTGGGGAAACTATACTCTAGAAATGCACCAATCCTCAGATCTCATCAGAGATTACATCTAAGAGGAAATTAATGAAAACTTTATAAAGGGAGAAAAGGACTTCCAATGACCAGAAGCTATGATATAGTCCTTTGACTAATGTATTCTCTGCATGTTTGCTTCACTACCATTATACTTCAAGTTTCAGCCCACTATCCCCATTAACCATATGTGTTCAGGAGGAGAGAAAGCCTCCATTTTGGGAGAAAAATTTTGTACTGATTATTTTTTCTATACCATCTCTGTAAATAACCTTGCTAAATATAATTCTCTGACTGACTAATTGTCAATGGGAAGCACACTGGTGGGGGCTCATGAGAGACAACACTAGAAACCCAGTTCATTGGGGC
Source organism: Petaurus breviceps papuanus (assembly GCF_028583685.1). Classification (NCBI taxonomy): domain Eukaryota; kingdom Metazoa; phylum Chordata; class Mammalia; order Diprotodontia; family Petauridae; genus Petaurus; species Petaurus breviceps. The sequence continues at coordinate 63,949,760 of NW_027187419.1, forward strand.
CCTGAGAGTAGAAGTAGTCAACCAAACTTTTTAGGACCCCAAACCACAAATGTGAGTGTAGTAAATTGGGTAAATATTCCCTGAGGAGGTGTTACATGAAATTGGTAATATTTTTCCACGCAGAAAATCTCCTACTGACAATTGAAAACGTTGAGTCAGGATTGTTGTAGTGACCTTATCCATGACTTACTTGACATCAGAATACACTAACATCATGTTACAGATGAAAGTGTTCTGCCTTTGAATTCAAAAGTTGTTGTTGTTCAGTTGTTTTGAGTCATGTCTGACTCGTCATGACCCCATTTGGGGTTTTCTTGGCAGAGATACTGGAGTGGTTTGCCATTTCCTTCTCCAGCTCATTTTATAAATGAGGAACTGAGGCAAACAGGGCTAAGTGTCTGGGGCTGCATTTGAATTTATGTCTCCCTGACTTCAGGACCCACACTCTATTCACTTACTGTGCTACCTCGCTGCCTTGAATTCAAAGACCTAGGTACAAGTCCCACACCGGATTTCAAAACTTTTGTGCCATCAGTTCCCAGAAGTTGTATTAGATTACTTCTAATAGTTCTTTGAGCTCTAAATCTATGATCCTATCATCCCTGCATGTGTCCCCCATCACTAGTGGCATGATAACCAGTGGGAAAGTATAACCTGGTATGCATAAGGGAAATATTTCTTGTTGGGTTTTTTTTGCTATGCTGTTCAATTTGTCTTTTGCTGAAAATTAATGTGTCCTAACCTTGAGCTAGAAAAGTAGTATCTACTGATCCTGATTCTGTCATTGAATGAGTTGTGACCCTTCCCAGACTCATATTACCCCAAATTTGATTTGCCATCTGTGCTTCCATCTCACCCAAATGCTAAACGAAATAAGGACAAGGAGAAAGTCCCATGTTATTTTACTACATACCTCCCTCCACATTGGGGAAATATCACTCTTTGGTTCCCATTATTAAACTAGCTTCAAATCTACCCAAATAGGTTATCATCAAGCCTATTTTTTTGTCTTGTACACAAGGGTAACACAGGAAACTTTGTCAAATGACTTGCTAAAAATCTAGATACTCTATATACATAGCAATTTCCCTGATCTATTAGTCTAATAACTCTTTTTTTAAAGGCAGTAAGATTAGTCTGACTTATCTTGTTCTTGATTAACTGATACAAATCTATAATGGGAGGTAGTGAGTCTAAGTGTCAAGTATACTTGATTTAAAATCAGAGGACTTGGGTTTGAATCCTGCCTCACCTCCTTACTACCAGTGTGGCCTGAGGCAAATCACTTAGGCTTTCTGGGTCTCAGTTTCTTCTTTTGCAAAATGAGAGTGCAGGACTAGATTGAGTCAGGTCAACAAGCATTTGTCGAGTGCCTACTATGTTCCAGGCATGGGGCTAAGAGTTGAGAATACAAAGAAAGGCAAACTACAGTCTCTTACTATCAAGGAGCTCACAGTCCAAAGGAAGAAGCAGCATGCAAACAACTATGTACAAACAAGATATACATGAGATAAATTGGAGATCATTTTTAAAGGAAGATATGGGGAGTGTCAGAAGTTGGGAAAGGCTTCTCACAGAAAGCAGGATTTTGGATGGGACTTAAAGAAAGTCAGGAAAGCCAAGAGGTGGAGATGAGGAAAGAGAGAATTCCAGTCATGGAGACAGGCAGGTAAAAATACCTGGGGTCTGGAGATGAAGTGTCCTGTTTGAGAAGAAGCAAGAAGTCCAGAGATGCAGAAGGGAACAAGATATAAGAAGACTGGAATATGTTAAAAGGGGTTGACATGATTAGAGCTGTATTTTAGGAAGATCTACTTAAAAACTGAGTGTAAGATGGACTGGAGTGAGGAGAGACTTGAGACAGGAAGAATAATCAGAAGGCTATTGTGATAGTCTAGACAGGAGGTGATAAGGGCCCCAACAGTGGGGTAGCAGCAGCAGAGCAGAGAAGATTGTATTTGAAAGATGTTACAAAGGTAGTGTGGTGGGTGGGAGGAAACAAAGGTTGAGCTTCCAAGCATATTAATTTATTAAGCTAAGCATGCCAAATGTATAACAAATTGGGACCAGGCCTCCTCAGCTTGTTACTGGACCACCCAAAACAGGAGGAGATAGATTTTTATGCATTAAAAGAAAACAATTAATATGATATGAACCAGGATACAAAATTAGATAATCTGATTTCTAATTAGAGGAAAAATTAGGGGCTTTCCAAGTTGGGAGGCAGAGAGTAAATAGGTATGATTTCTTGAATTCAGAAAAAAAGAGGTGTCTGTATTTGTTCAAAGTAACAAAAAAATAGTAACTGATTGACCAGTACAGGGCCTTTTTTTTTTCAGATAAGACATGAAGATTGCTTGAGATAAATCATTGCGAGAAAACTTCTTGCATCAGTCTTTGGATTTGGGGTTTCAGCATAACCTAGGTCCTTAGTTACTTGACTTTTGAGCTCTTTGGCACAGTAGAATTCTGCTTCCAAAATGGAGAGAGCTATGTTACAAATTGCTGGGGTTTTTGCAGTTGCTGGAGCTATTAGATGGGCGCCCTCTCTACAGCCCCCACACACTCTGGCTCACTGGTCACATACCCCAGGACCACCACCCAAGACTGTGATCTGGAGCCAAGCCGGTCAAAGCAAGAGTGATTACCCTCTGAATGGTCACTTGGTCCCCCTACAATCTTTGGGCCAGGAGCTTTGGAAGCAGCCATGCAACAGCAGCTGCAGCTGCAGTGCCTCTGCTGCTTCTCGCTCCAAGGGTAGCAGTCAGACCACACTCCCCCTGTTTGAACAAATTTCCACACTGATCTTTTACTTTGTCTTTGGCATTTGTGGATTGAGAAGTCTGGAAACCATCACAGCTGCTGGTGATTTACTCTCCTGAAGTCTGCTTTAGCTGCTGCTGGTTAGGGCCACCCTGGGGCTAAAACTGTGTCTCACTTAGGGCTGGGCTCAGCTTCCAGAGGGCTGCAATGGACCCTTTCTGTCCACCTGCTGGGCTGCCTTCAGTGGGAGATTTGTTTCTCTGTCACTTTGTGGGTTCTGTAGCTCTAAAGTTTGTTTAGAATAATTTTTTACATGTATTGGAGGAGGTGGAAGCCAGAGTTCTGTGGAAGTCCTGTTTCTATGACCTAGGTCCTTAGTTAAGGGTCTTTATGCAGCAGGTAGAGGTGGTCCAGCTTCCCAGCCATACAGGACTAGATTCACACAATTCAATAAAGTTTTCTCACAAGTCCCATAACTGAATAGAGTTTTCTCACAAGAATAAAATTGGACTGGACCCATAATTGAATAGAAAGGGAACTGAACTAGATTCAGAATTGAGTCACAAGATGGGGTCAGTGTGGTTCATGAATTCCCACAATTCCCTCAGTAAAATCCATAGAGCTAAGCAACTAATTGGATATGGAAAGTGAAGAAGAACGAGGAGCGGAAGATGACACCTAGATTACTAACATAGATGGTCTTTAAGGTCTCATCTAGCTTAAAAACTACGATCATATGATCATTACTTCCTTTTCTACATGCTCATAAGTCATCCCTTTTTAGTAATGCATTCTAAATCACTTCCAGAAATCACAGTCCAACTCACCAGCACATAGCTGGAGAAATCTACCTTCCTTTCCCTTATCAAAAAGTAGGATATTTGCCTGCCTCTGATCTCACTGGCCCTCTCCCATTTGCTAAGCTTTCTCAAAGATCACTGGTACTAGCTCATCAATCTCACCTCCATGCTTTTTTCCATATCTTGTAATGCAGGTCACCATAGCCTGGTGGCCTGAAGTCATTGAGGGCAGCAGAGTGCTATCTTGCTCTCTCCTTTCCTGTGTAAAAATACAGGAAAGGAGAGAGCTACAATTTTGTCAGTGTAGGGAACTACTGGTGGGGCAACTCCCTCCACCACTGCAGATCATAGTTCCTGGTGCAAGAATCATGTCTCTAGGTGGTATAGTAGATAGAGTCCTGGATCCAGAGTTAGGAAATCCTGAGTTCAAATCCAGCCTCAGACATGTACTAGCTGTGTGACCCTGAACGAATCACTTCACTTTGTTTGTCTCACTTTCCTCATTTGTAAAATGAGCTGCAGAAGGAAATAGCAAGCCACTCCAGTATCTTTGCCAAGAAAATCCTAAATGGGATCATGAAGAGCTGAATATGACTGAAAAATAAATGAACAATAAAAGTGATAGGGAGTTCACTGTCTTCTCCCACTAGCCAGGTTTATTACTTGAAATCAGCCAGGCTGACTGTTTGAAAGGTTCTTCTTACTCTTAACAGCACTATGGATCTCTGCAATGTCCATCCCTAGCTCCTAATTTTGCCCCTTGAGCATAAGTTGAACAAATCTAACCTTTCCTGATTTCTCTCCCTCCTCAAATTAACATACCTATCTTTCTCTGTCTATGTGCCATATCCTCCTGTTGTTCAGTCATTCAGTTGTGTCTGACAATTCACGACCCTTTTGGGGGTTTTCTTGGCAAAGATACCAGAGTGGTTTGCCATTTTCATTTTGCAGATGAAAAAACAGGCAAAATGACTTGCCCAGGGTCACACAGCTAGTAAACGTCTGAGACTGGATTTGAACTCAGGTCTTCCTGACCTGAATTTCCCTAGTAAAATGTTAATTTCTTGAGTGCAGGGACTACTTTTTATTGTCTATGTCTGTCTCAGGGCCTCACATGTATAGGTTTCTTAAGAAATGCTTTTGAGGGGCGGAGTCAAGATGGCGAAGTAGAAGCAGGACCTCCCCAGCTTCCACCTTCCCCAATCAATGTAAAAAGGGGACTCTGAAAAACCTTTGGAGTTTCAGAACCTACAAAATGACACAGAGAAGCTAACCTCCCACTGAGGACAGCCCGGCAGGCAGGCAGGAATCGGCCAGCACAGTGCCCTGGGAGCCGAGCCCAGGCATGCCTGAGCTGGAGATTTTAGCCCCAGGGTGGGTCTGACCAGCCACTGGTCGGAGGGACTCCAGATCACCAGCAGCTGTGGCCATTTCCAGAATTACGAACACATAGATGTGAAGGACAAAGTGAGAGGTCAGTGCAGTCTGGACTTTGGGACCCAGTAAGTGGGAATGTATCAGCTTTTGTCCCTGTCGTCAGAAGCCACTGAAACGCTTGGTACAGCCAGCCAGTGCCACATGGCAGCTTCAGCTCCTGGCCTGCAGAGTGTAGGGGGACCAAGCAACCAGTCTGAGGGGTAATCGCTCTGGCTTTAACTTGCTTGGATCTGGATTGTGGTCTAGGGTGTGTGTCCAGCTTACCAGACTGTGTGGAGACCTCAGAGAGGGCACCCAACTAATACCTCTGGCAGCTGAGAAAACCCCAGCATTTGGGACAAAAGCTCCCCTATCTGGTGGCAGAGTCCTACTGTGGCAAAAAGCCCAGGGGTCAAGTGACTGAGGGGCAACATGACCAGGCAAAGGAAACAAAGCAGACAGAAGATTCCAACATTAGACTCCTATTTGGGGGAGTAAAAGGAGCAAAGCATGGAACAGGAGGGAGACAGTGAAGTCAGAACTCCTGCACCAAAAGCTTCAAAGGAAAATATGAACTGCTTACAGGCCATAGAGGACCTTAAGAAGCAGATAAGAGAAGTGGAGGAAAAATTGGAAAGAGAAATGAGAATGATGCAAGAAAATTACAAAATGAGAATCAACAGCCTGACTGAGGAAAATCACACCTTAAAAAACAGACTAACTCAAATGGCAAAAGAGGCTCAAAAAGGCAATGAGAAGAAGAATGCTTAAAAAGCTGAATTTGCCAGATGGAAAAAGAATCTCAAAAGCTCAATGAGGAGAATCATTCCTTCAGAATCAGATTGGAGTAAATGGAAGCTAATGACTTTATGAGAAATCAAGATGCTGTTAAACAGATCCAAACAAATGAAAGAATAGAAGGCAATGTGAAATATCTCATGGGAAAAACCACTGACCTGGAAAATAGATCCAGGAGAGATAATTTTAAAATTATTGGACTACCGGAAAGCCATGATCAAAGTAAGAACCTAGAAATCATCCTCCAGGAAGTTCTCAAGGAAAACTGCCCTGATGTTTTAGAACCAGAGGGCAAAATAGAGGTTGAAAGAATCCACCTGAAAAAGATCCCCAAAAGAAAACTCCTAGGAATATTAAAGCCAGGTTCCCGAATTCCCAGATCAAGGAGAGAATATTACAAGCAGCCAAGAAGAAACAATTTGAATATTGTAGAAATACAATCAGGATAACACAGGATCTGGTAGCTTCTACACTGAGGGATCAAAGGGCTTGGAATATGATATTCCGGAGGTCAAAGGAGCTGGGATTAAAACCAAGAATCCCCTACCCAGCAAAGCTGAGTATCATGTTTCAGGGGAAAATATGGTCTTCAGTGGAATAAGGACTTTCAAGCATTCTTGATGAAAAAACCAGAGTTGAATAGAAATTTTGACATTCAGATACAAGAAGCAAGAGAAGCATAAAAAGGTAAACAGGGAAAAGAAATCATAAGGAACTTATCAAAGTTGAACTATTGACATTCCTACATGGAAAAACAATAAGTGTAACTGATGAAACTTTTCTCAGCATGAAAATTGTTCAGGGGAATAGAAATATATATGTCTATATATGAGGGTATATGGGCATATGTGAATGTGTGTATATATGTTTACAAGTATACATAGATAGAGGGCACAGGACCAATTTAATAGGAAAGGAAGATACTTAAAAGGTGAAATTAAGAGTTGAGAGAGGAATATAATGAGAGGAGATTGGGAGAGATAGAATGGGATAAACTATCTCATATAGAAGAGGCAAGGGAAAATAGTTACAATGGAGGGGAAGAATAGGAAGGCAAAAGGGAATGGGTCAGCCTTATTCTCATTGAATTTGGCTCGGGGAGGGAATGAAATACACTCTAAATGAGGTATCTCACCCTACAGGAGAGTAGGGGGGAAGGGGATGAAAGGGGGGATGATGGAAGGGAGGACAGTCTGGGGGGGAGGGAAGTTGGAAGCACCCACTTTTGAAAAGGGACAGGATCAAAGTAGAGAATAGAACAAGTGGGAGGTGGGATAGGAGGGAGGGAAATATAGTCAGTCTTTTACAATATATCTACTATGTTATTGTTTTGCATTAGCTACACATGTACAACCTATGCTGAAGTACTTATCTTCCCAGTAAGGGTGGGTGACAAGGGAGGAAGGAAATGAATCTGGAATTCAAAGTTTTAAAATAAAATGTTTAAATAAATATATAGATATACTATTATTAATACTATTTTACATGTAATTGGGAAAAAAGATATACAGGCACTGGGGCATAGAGATCCACCATGCCCTACTAGAAAAGTTGAAAGGGGTATGGGAGAGAGCAGATTGGAGGAGGGGATATTCTGTGAGACTGCTATTTTGGGACGGTGGGTAGGGGGAAAATGGGGAGAAAATTTGTAACTCAAAATCTGGCAGAAATGAATGATGTAAATCAGAAGTTAATAAAGCATTTGAAAATGAAAAAAAAAAGAAATGCTTTTTGGATTGGACTAGATTGGATTAAGTTGCAAATCTATTTGGGGTGAGTTGTCCGAAGTACATAGGCATTACATTAACTGCCCAGTTCACAGAACTAAATTAGAAGCTTGACTTCACTGACTATATTGCACGATCCATTTTTATGTGGTACGCAATCAAAGTGGGATTCAATTTCCTGAGGATCATTCTCTGAGTAGAGAAAACAGATACAAAATAAAGATTGAGTAGTCCTGTCTCCTTTTTGCCACCAGTTGTGATCATCTCACCTGGTTATGATCCTGCCGTTTCTCTTATTTTCCTTCTCCATGCTCACCAGTAATAACTTTATAAAACCTTTTAGGTCTTTCTTTTTTCATTTTTTTGGTATCAGTCTCAATTCTTCTTGTACTGAGCTTTTATTTATGCTGAGCTATCTGCTCTTCCTTTCATCCTCTGTATGTGTCTTACCCCTCTGAACAACATCCTATTTCTTTTTGTTTTCTTTATTAACCAGAGAGACAATTAGTCTCTCTCCCTCTCACCCCTCCACTAATTTAAAAAGAAAATAGAAAAAAGAAAGGCAGTGCAACCTTCTAAAAATCTAACTCCTCTTGATTGGAATTCTATAATCTTAGGCCATGGGATCCTACCTATCTTTTCTCTGAACTTGAGTAAGAGTGAGAGTCAATAGATGTTTATTAAGCATCTACTATGTGCATTGTGTTAAGTTCTGGGGATGCAAAGAAAGGCATAAGATAGTCCCTGCCCTCAAGAATCTTATGATCTAATGGGGGAGACAATACATAAAAAGAAGCTGAATAGCAGGGAGGGGGAGGTGACCCAGCTCAGGGACATAATGAAATCCTACAGTCAAGGTGGGAAATTATCTAAGGAGGTACAAATTTCTGAGTTGATTGTTTCAAAATAATGAATTTCTGCAAGTAATGAAGTCCAGAAAAGTCATCCAGTGTGAAATGATGGGTAAGATTCCCTGAGTGACCCATGTGAATGGCGGAAAATCAGGGAAGAGTTCCTAGATGGCCACCTCCCACCATCTTCAACCAGAGGGAAGGAAGGGATCCACAAGTTGTGCATGGGGTGCACTAAAGAGGTGTTTCTTAGTTTATTTCATCTTTCAGAATGATGAGTTTCTGGAGATAATGAAGTTGAGGAAGACAGTCATGTGGAAAATGAGTTTTTAGAGATGTGCTCCTTCAAAATCTCAAGTATACATCAGATTATGACCAGCATTCCCCTGTTACCAATGGTCAGGAATTTACATGGTAATTTACTCTAAATGGTGGTCACCCAGTTTCTCCTTATTGTCAGATTTGGGTTTAGAAAAACAATCTTCAGGGGTGGCCAGGTAGCACAGCGAGTAAGAGCACTGGCTCCAGTGTCAGGATGACCTGGGGGTCGAATCTGGGCTCAGACACTTAGAACCCACCCAGAAAAACCTGGCCGTGTAACCTTGAGCAAGTTGCTTAACCCCAATCACTCAGGGGCGGCCAGGTGGCTCAGCGAGTAAGAGCACCGGCTCCAGTGTCGGGACGACCTGGGGATCGAATCCGGGCTCAGATACTCAGCACCACACCCAGAAATAACTGGCCGTGTAACCTTGAGCAAGTTGCTTAACCCCAATCACTTAGGGGCAGCCAGGTGGCTCAGCGAGTAAGAGCACTGGCTCCAGTGTCAGGATGACCTGGGGATCGAATCCGGGCTCAGATACTCAGCACCACAACCAGGAATAACTGGCCGTGTAACCTTGAGCAAGTTACTTAACCCCAATTGCTTTAAAAAAAAAAAAGAAAAAGAAAAACAATCTTCTCATTCCTTCCTCTATTACTATCAGAAGGATGAAGTTATTTTCAGGAGCAAGTAAAAAATTTCTCATGTATTTTGTCCTTAGTATGAAAACTGAGCAGACATTCAAATGGTCAACATCCATCATCATGCGTCTCTTCCATCATACCCCTTGAGTTCATCATCTGATCCCTCCTTCTAGCCAAAAGGGCTATAATAAGTCACCGTCACAAGGTACATACAGTAACTTCTGTTTATCCCATTACGGATTCGCAACCAAACTCCCTCCCACATGTTTTCTGACTCTGCTGTGTGGATGTCTACACTGTCTTGCTGTATGTAACCCTATCCCTTTATTTAATTGATTGTTTTTTTGTGAAAAGCATGGCCTTCCATGGCCATATTCTCTTCAGAGTCCATAGAATCACAGAATTTTAATGAGAAGGGACTCAGCTGCCATCTGGTCAAATAGATGCCAGAAAAATTATCTTCACTGTCAATTAGTCAAAAATATTGATTAATCATCTACAATGTAGCATGTGGTTACCCAGCCTTTGCTTGAAGACCTCCAGTAAGGGAAGCCCATTGCCTCCCAAGAGAGGGGAGTGCTCTAATTGTTAGGAAGATCATCCTGATGTCAAGTCTTAATTTTCCTCTCTGCAACTTCCACCCAGTTGGAAAATCTTGCTCTTGCTTCTTGTTCTCCATTTTGGGACCAATATGAACAAGCTTAATCCCTCTAAAACATGGCAGCCCCTCCAGTCATTTAAGATTAGTGATCATGTCTTTCACAAATCTTTTCCTTTACTTAAGCACCTCTATTTCTTTCAACCAGTCCTCATAGAGCATGATTTTGAGGCTCTTTGCTCGTTCACTCATCCTTGTTCAGATCTCACCAGTTTATCTATCCTTTTTTTTCTATCAAGACCTATGCTTTCACTGATGTAGAGAACTCCAGGTGAGGTAGCTCCCTCTGCCAATATAGATCAATAACTCTTCTGCAACTTACAGAGAGCTGCCCAGGGTTTGTTGGTCAGTTGTTTCAGTTGTTAGCAACTTTTCGTGAACTCATTTGGGATTTCTCTTTTTTTGCTTTTTGGAGGGCAATTGGGGTTAAGTGACTTACCCAAGGTCACATGGCTATTTTTTGTATTAAGTGTCTGAGGCTGGATCCGAACCTAGGTCCTCTTGACTCCAGGGCCAGTGCTTTATTCACTGCGCCACCTAGCCACCCCCCTTTGGGATTTTCTTGGCAGAGATACTGGAGTGGTTTGCCATTTACTTCTTCAGTTCATTTTATAGATAGGAAAACTGAGTTAAACTGGGTTAAGGGACCTGCCTAGGATCACACAGCTAGTAAGTGTCCAAGGCTGGATTAGAGCTCAGATCTTGACTCCAGACTCAACCATATCCATTCCACCACCTAACTGCCCTGGCATAGGACTCTGAGAGATTAAGAGACTTATTCACAATCACATAGTCAGTATGATGAGATGGGGGACTTGAATTCAGGCCTACTTGACCTCAAAGTCAGATCTCTATCCACACAATGGCCTCTTAATTCTTCTTAAAATTTCATGCCCATTATACTTCAGATGCTGTCTGGTTTAGACACTATGCCTCTCTTAAAGCAGATTAAGATTGCAATTGTTTTCTTGGCTTCCAAACTTGCAGTCAATTCATATTGAACTTTAAGTCAACTAGACCCCCACACTTCCCCCACCCCTGCCAAGATTTTTTTTCATATGAATTGCTCTCTAAACACAGCCTCCCATCTTACATTTGCAAAGTTGATTTAAAAAAAAAAACTTGTATGACACTATATTTTTCTCTATTAAGTTTTATCTTATTCCATTTGGTCCAATAGTCTAGCCTGTCAATATCTTTTTAGATCCTGCTTGTCATCTAGTTTGTTAGTTATCCTTCTTCCCAGTTTTAAGTCATCTACAAATTTAATAAGGACTTATAATGAATACAAACTCAATATGCCTTTATATAAGTCATTGATAAAAATGTTAAGCAGCACAGGTTCCTGGGGCATTCCACTAGAGACTTCCTTTCAAGCTGACATCAAATCATTAATAGTGGGGCGGCTAGGTAGCACAGCAAGTAAGAGCACCTGCTCCAGTGCTGAGAAGACCTGGAGATCGAATCCTGGGCTCAGACACTTAGCACCCACCCAGAAACACCTGGCTGTGTAACCTTGAGCAAGTTACTTAACCCCAATTGCTTAGGAGCGGCCAGGTGGCTCAGCGAGTAAGAGCACCGGCTCTAGTGTCGGGATTGACCTGGATAAAATCCGGCCTCAGATACTCAGCACCACACCCAGAAATAATAACTGGCTGTGTAACCTTGAGCAAGTTACTTAACCCCAGTTGCTTTTAAAAAAAATCATTAATAGATTTGATAGTTGACCACTAATGGTTAACCATTAATTCTTTGACTCCAGCCATTCAATAAATTCTGAAGTCACCTAATTGTATTATCATCTAACTTAGATTTTTACATTTTTTTCAGAAGGTTAGCAACAGTAATTTTATCAAATGCTTTGCTTAAAAGCTAAATAACCTGTAGCTATAGTATCCCCTATTCCATAATCCTATCAAAAGAGAAAATAAGGTTAGTCTAGCATGACCTGTTCCTGAGGAAGCTTAGTGGTCATATTCTAGTGAGTTTCAGATGTGCCTGTGAGGTCACATTCATCTCAGTGAATGGAGTGAAAGAAGGTGTTTCCATCTTCACTAAGAGAAGTGAGGAAAATTACCTCCTTCTTCAAGGAAAAAAAATAGCTAAAAAAGATTTTGTTTTTCTATTGATGCCAGGTTGATGCAAAAGGACCATTGCTAGGGTCTACTGCAAATCACTCAAAGTGAAATAAAGTTCAAATGAATATGGAGACTACCTTGAAAGGAAAATGATGTCCTACAAAAGAAATATTCCATCTATGGGTGCATGTGAAATGGGTAGGAGCAGTTCTAATCAATTAACAAGTAAACATTTATTAAATAATTATTATATACCAGTTACTGTACTAGGTGCTGGGGATATAAAAACAAAAGCAGTACTTGTCCTCAAGGAATTTACATTCTATTTGGGGAAATACCATGCATATATATATAAGTAAATACAAAATATACATAACAAAAATATGAAATAATTTGAGGGTTGGAGAAGGCACTAACAGCTGAGAGGATCAGGAAGTAACTTATTTAATTGGTGGTGCTTGAGCTGGGTTTTGAAGGAAACTAACCTAAGGGCCTGAAGAAAGGAGGGAGTACATACCAGGCATGCCCCTGCAAAGACTTGGAGATGGGAGATGGAATGTTGTATATAAAGAACAGTAAAGAGACAAATGTTTAGTGCATGAAAGGGAGGGGAATAGCATTTAATAAGCCTAGAAAGGTAGACTGAAGTCAGACAATGACGTTGAATGAATTATTCAAGAGTGAAGGTTCTTAACCTAAGGTCTGTGAACCTGCTAGATTTTTTTGGTTTTGGTTTGGTTTTTTAATGTTTTTGAAAACTATTACAGTATAACTTGTTTCCTATGAATTTTATGCATTTAAAAAGATTATTCTGAGAATAGGTCTATAGGTTTCACCAGATTGCCAAAAGGCTCCATGAAATAAAAAAGGCTAAGAACCCTTATTCTAAAGGAAATAAGGATACCCTAGAGCTTTTTAAGCAGCAGAGTGACATGGTCATACTTGTGTTCTAGGAATAGCATTTTGGTAGCTGGTGGATGTAGATGGAAAAGGGATAGACTTGAAGCAGGAGCAGCAATTTGGAGGCTATTATGATGGTTCAGGACAGGCCAGAGTTGTTCAGGTCCTGCCTTGGCATGATATTGGGAATAATGCTGGTGGTAGTGATAGGGGGTGCTTTATGAACTGCATCCACATGGCTTCATAGCCCCAGCTGGTAGAGAGGATTCTTTCTTCATCCCCCACATTCTTCTCTGAGTCATTCATTATCCACTCTCTTCATTCTTGCAGCAGAGTGAGACTCCCAAAGATCTCAACCTGGGGCAACAGATTTACCATACTTCTGCCCTTACACAGTAGGCTCCTGGTTTCAATCATATGCGAGAGAGAACTGAGGAGAGACAGAAGAAACATAACCCAGGCTGAGTTGATCTGAAGACTAGAGAGACAAAAGAGCTTTTCCTTTCATGTTCTCAGTCTAAGTTCTGTGCTGGTTTTTAACAGGGTATGGATCCCAGCTACAAGTCTCAGAGAACTGTTGGATTCTCTACAGAGTCAGCTAAAGGAACAGGGAAAGGATCATCATGGGTAAGTGCCCAGAATGAACCCAGTTGGCCTTAGCTTAACTGGGTGGAGGCAGCGGGCTTGTCTGGCCAGGCTGAATGGGAGGGGTTGGCCAACATATGGTTGTAATTGTGATTCAGAAACATGGCAGGGGCCAAAGTACAAGAGACTGGGACAAAGGTCTTATGGTATTTCATGGATTTAGGATTTGGGAAGGACTTTTGAGGTCACATAGTCCAACCCTCTCCTTTTATTGATTGAGAAACTGAAGCCTAGAGTGGTAAAGTGACTTGTACAAAGTTATACAAGCAATAAGGAACAAAGCTAGGATATGAACTTAGGTTGTCTGACTCCAGATCTAACACTTCCCACTCTGCCATGTCAGCAGCAGGTCATTACTTGGTCAGGTGACAGTAGGTTAAAATTGGTGGGAGTTAAACCTAGAAGGACAACAGGTTAGGGTGTAGATGAGGCAAAGTAAAGTTAAGCATTTCACCAAAGTACATGAGGCAAGCACAGAAATAAAGGAGCAGAGAGACTTGTGGTTATTCAATTGGGCTGTGATTGGATAGCAAGACCAATGAAGTACTGAGCTCAGGAGCTCTCTAGACAAGGCAAGGTATCTTAGAAGAATGTTGAGTCACTGTACACTGTTGCCTTTTAACTGTGGCTTGTGACTTCCAGGGAAGGTAAAATGTTCCTGCTTTAACAGGTCTCAGAGGGCTTTCAGGCTCCATTTTATGATGACTATAACTTCTGTGCTCCAAGAATCAGAAGATACGGTACTGTCTTCAGGGCTGTTGGCCTTGAAGCCTTGAGTAAAAACCCTCCCATGCTGAGCATCATTTTTGAAGCCTTACTTTATTTATCCAGTTTTCCCCTGTTCCCTAGTGGTGAAATTGGAAGGATTTTGGGGGCATTTGGGGGATGGGGAACCTGATGATTTGAGGTTCAGCATCCATTTAATGGAAATAATTTTAATTTTCTAGTACTTTTCTTCTAATGAGAATCATCAAATTGTGGAGTTGGAAGGATTTATTTTGTTCATCAAATAGGCTTATATAGGCTTATACCCATCAGGAATTTCATGTACATCAATGCCCCCAAAATGCTCTCATCCAATCTCTTCTGAAAGACTTCTTGTGATTGTGAACTCACTAGATCTTAAATGAACTCATTCTACTTTACAATAGCTTTAATTGTTAGGAGTTTTTCCTTATGTTTTGTTGAAACATGCCTTCCTGTAATTTGTATCCACTGTTCTAATTTTGTCCCTTGGGGTCAAATGGAACAAGTGAAATCCCACTTCCATTAGACTACTCTGTAAATACTCAAAGGCGGTTAACGTGTTCTACCCTGCCAGGGCTTCTCTTCTCTACACTAACCTTCTCCTTAATCTTTGCAGGGTTTAGAATCGCCATCTCATTATTATTATTATTGTCCTCTGGATATAATCCAATGAGCCCAAGGCCCTTCTAAAATGTGGAACCCAGGCTGGGATATAACATTCTAGATGTGGTCTGACCAAGGCAAAGAACAGTAAGATCATTATCTCCTTTGTTATGACTACTATTCTATTAGAGGCAGCTGGTGGCATTGTGAATAGAGAGAGCATTGGTCCTGGAGTCAGAAAGGCCTGAATTCAAATATGGTCTCGGACACTTACAAGCTGTAAGACCATGAGCAAGTCACTTAGCCTCTGTTTGCTTCAGTTTCCTCTTCTGTAAAATGAAGATAATAATAGCATCTACCTCACAGGGTCATTGTGAGGAGCAAATAAGATAATATTTGTAAAACCCTTAGCACAGTGCCTGGCACATCATAAGTACCTAGCTCCCTTCCCCTTCCCTCTATTTTTGAAGCCTAACATACCATATTGATCATACAGTCTACTAAGAGCCCCAGACATGTTTTTCTTACGTGAATTAATTCTAGCTATGCTTTATACTTCTATAGTTGTTGCTGTTTTTTTAATCCAAATATGGAATTTTATACCTATCCTTGTTAAATTTCCTCTTGCTAGCTTTAGGCTACTCTACCAGATGGTTGCAGAGTTTTTGGGATCCCAATTCTGTCATTCGATGTACACTATCACTTGCAGCATACTATTATTAGAAAATGTCACATCTTCCTGCATCTGAATCTTTGATTTAGAAAATAATTCATAAAGAAGGGTGTCTTGCAGGATTTCACTAACCGTGTCTCTGGGGTTGGTTGATCCACATCTTGGGTATGGTCAATGGACCGTAAACACTACTATTTAGTCCATACTTATACTTCTTGTCTGTAAGAATATTGTGACTCTGTTAAATGCTCTGCTGAAATATAGAAACATTATGCCCATGACATTCTTCTTATTTACTGGCTGATAACATTATGAAAATAGGAAATTAGATTAGTCTTGTATCAGTCGTAAGCTCATGCTTACTGTTTCCCTTTTATTGTTGCCTTAATGATCCACTCCAAGATTTTGCCAGGAATTGATTTCTACAGTGTAAAGTCTGTATATTGCTTTCCTTTTGGAAAATTGGGAACATTTGTCCATCTACAATCCTCCCTCCCATTTATTATGATTCATCAAAGATCCCTGACAATAACTCAATAATTTGGGAGATACATAGTTCATCTGGGTCTGGTAGCTTAAATCATTGAAGGACAAGTTTATATTAGGTTTCATTTTTCCCAGTTAGCCAACTATTTTTACCATCTACCTTTGAGTCTGAAGATTATTCTCCTTGATAGAAAACATATAGGCAAAATAGGAACAGAGTATCTCTCTATCTTCTGCTTTGTAAACTTAAAGTTTGATAGACCTATGACCAATTATGTAACCTTCCTAGTCATTCCAAGCAGGAATGCTATTACTTCCTTGATCTTTCTATTATCCTCAACATAGCTAAAAATGTATTTTTTTAGTTTGTATAATATCACAAATTTTGGCTTATACTAAATTTAACCATCATGAAGCTGTTTTGTAGTACCTTGCCATAATTGCTTTTAGTATTAGTTTTCATGTCCCTGCTCTCAATTCTGCTTCTTGTTCATGTTCACTCTCGCTTCACCTTACTTTTATTGGGAAGGTTTCTAGCTTATTCCCTCTAAAAATAATGTTTGCCAATGGTTTTAGATAGATATTGCTTATTATTTTAAGGAAATTCCTATTTACTCCTATTCTTTCTAGAGTTTTTAATAGCAATAATTGTATTTTACCAAAGCTTTTTCTGCACCTATTGAGATAACCGTATGATTTTTGTTGTTTTTTGTTATTGATATGGTAGATTATGCTGATAGTTTTCCTAATATAGAACCACCATGATTCCTGGCATAAACCCCACTTGGTTACAGTGTACAATGCTGGTGATTGTAATCTCCTTGTTAGTGTTTTAAAATTTTTGCATTAATATTCATTAGGGAAATTGGTCTATAGTTTTCTTTCTCTGTTTTTGGTCTTCCTGGTTTAGATAACATAATCATATTTGTGTCATAGAAAGAATTTGGTAAGACTCCTTCTTTGCCCATTTTTCCAAATAGTTTAATATGGTATTGGAATTCATTTTTCTTTAAATATTTGGTATTCACTTGTAAGTCCATCTGGTCCTGGGATTTTCCTTAGAGATCTCAGGGATGGCTTGTTCAATTTCTTTTTTTTATGATAGGATTATTTAAGTATTCTATTTCCTCTTCCATTAATCTGGGCAATTTACATTTTTACATATAAATCTTCATCCATTCCTCTTAGGTTGTTAGATTTGTTGTCATATAACTAGGCAAAATATCTCCTAATAATTGCTTTAATTTCATCTTCATTTGGTGATGAATCCACCCTTTTCATTTTTGATATTGGTAATTTGATTTTCTTCTTTCTTTTTTAAAAATCAGATTAACCAATGATTCATCCATCTTATTTTTTTTTCATTAACCAAGTTCCTAGTTTTACTTATTAGTTCAATGATGTTCTTACTTTCAATTCTATTAATCTCTCCCTTGATTTTCAGGATTTCCATTTTGATGTTCAATTGAGGATTTTTATTTGTTCTTTTTTTCTAGTTTTTTTTAGTTGCATGCCCAGTTCTTTGATCTGCTCTTTCTCTATTTTATTGAGGTAAGCATTTAAAGATATAAAATTTCCCCTACCTACTATTTTCATTGCATCCCATATATCTTGGTATGTTGTCTCATTGTTGTCATTCTCATTGTTTCTAAGATTTGTTCTTTGACCCACCCATTCTTTAGGATTAGATTATTTAGTTTCTAAATAATTTTTAATCTATGTCTCCATGGCCTGTTAGTGAATGTAAGGAGGCATTTAATATTTCTGCTTTTCTGCATTTGGTTGTGAGGTTCTTATGCCTGAATACATGATCAATTGTTTTGTAGGTGCCATGTGCAGCTGAGAAAGAGGTATACTCCCTTTTATTCCCATTTGGTTTTCTCCAGAGGTCTGTCATATCTAACTTTCCTAAAATTCTATGCATCTCCTTAATTTCTTTCTTGTTTATTTTTTGGTTTGATTTATCTAGTTCTGAGAGGAAAATGTTAGTGTCCCCTACTAGCACTGTTTTATAGTCAATTTCTTCCTGTAACTCATTTACCAACAATCATTTATTAAGTACCTATTATGTTCTAGGCACTATGCTAAGTCCTGGGTATACAAAGGCAAAAAATTAAACCAAAAACCAGTCCTTGTTCTTAAGGAGCTCACAGTGTAATGGGGGAGGGAATATCGAAATAACTGTGTGAAAACCAGATGCAGACAGGATAAATTGGAAATAATCTTAGAGGCAAGGCACTAATACTAAGGAGTACTGGAAAAAGTTCCTTGTTAAAGGTGGGATTTTAGCAGGAACTTGAAGGAATTAGGGAAGTCAAGAGACAGAGATGAGGGGAGATAAAATACCAAGCCTGTGGGACAGCCAGTGAAAATGTCTGGAATTGGGAGATGCAGTATCTTGTTCAAGGAATGGCAAGGAGGCCAGTGTCACTGGATCACGATGTACGTAGAAGAGAATAAGATATAAGAAGCCTAGAAAGATTAAAAAGGAGGTTGGATTATGAAAGGTTTTAAGATGCAAAAGGAAGATTTTATATTTTATCCTAAAAGTAATAAGGGACCTCTGGGATGTCACACAGATTTGCACTTTAGGAACATTGCTTTGACAGATGGACTGGAGTGGGGAAACACTTGAGGCAGAGAGACCAATCAACAGCCTTTTGCAATAGTTCAAGTGTGAAGAGATAGGGGCTTGAGCCAGGTTGGTTACAATGTCAGGGAAGTAAAGGTGGGATATACAAGAGATGTGGTGATGGTAGAATTGACAAAACTTGGCAACTAATTGGATATGGAGAATGAGAGAGAGTCAAGGATGATTCCTAGGTCATCAGAGGCTATCTAATCCATCTTCCTCATTTTTTCAGATAAGAAAAATGAACCCCAGGGAAATTATCTAACATTACTGAATTGCTGCAAGGTCCACAAGGGGCTGAAGTACCCAAGCACATAGTTTGGACCCAATTAAGTTCTAAGGAGTTTGACTTAAGGCTCCCTGTTCTCACACTTTGTCATTCTCAACTCCTCACTCTCCCACCCTCCTCCCTTTATGTCCAACTTGTTACCACAGCTAATCAATTTTACTTTTGTAACATCTCTCACAAAGGTTCCATTCTGTCCTCTGACACTGCTACCATCCTACTAAAGGTTCATATCACCTCATGCCTGGACTTGTGTAGGTCTGCCTGCTCTAAGTCTCTCCCCATTCCAACTCATCTTTCCACTCAGCTGCCAAAGTGATATTCTTTCCATAGGCCTGACTGTATCATTCAACTATTCGATAAATCCAGTGGCTTCCTATCACCTCCATGATGAAATTGAAGATCCCCTGTTGGATGTTCAAAACTCTTTGTGTCATTTGCAAACAATATACTGTCTATGTCTTCATCAAAGTCATTGATAAAAACAAGGGTGGGGCCAAACATGAGACCTCCTATCATACTGACATTAAGCAGTTCACAACTATCTTTTGAATTCAGTTACCCACCCATTTCCGAATCCATCTGATTGCATTATCATCTAATCCACATCATCTTCTCCACCAGAATGGTAAAAGATACTTTTATCATCAAATTTGCTGAAATCTAGGCAAGCTATGTCCATGGCATTCCTCTCATCTTAGTAATCATAGTACAGTAATCCTGTCAAAAAAGGGGTGGAGGGGCAGAGATGAGGTTAGTCTGATGTGAGTTCCTGAAGAAACCATGTTGGCTCTGTGTAATGACCACTTCTCTTTTTAGTTATTCACCAACCATCTCTTTAATGATTCCATTTGGATTTGTCCCAGGAGTCAAAGATAAGCTCACCAGCCTATAGTTTGAAGACTGTCTCTTTCCTTTTTCTGAAAATCAGAACAACACTTTCCTTTCCAATCTTGGTCACCTCTTTCATTTTTTTGTGACCTTTAAAATATCAGAGACATTGGCTCAATAATCATATCTGCTTATTCTTTTAGGACCCCAAAAGTCCATCTGCACTCAGATTCCTTAATCAATTAATTAATCAATAAATATTTTTTAAGCACCTACAATGTGCCAGGTACACTGTGCTAAGCATTGGATGGCTAGATGCCCTCATTATATTCTTACTTATCTTAGGCCTCAATTTCCTTTAGTCATTTTTGCTCTATCATTTCAAGTACAAAAAATCATCCACCTTTGCAGAGAATACAGAAATGAAATAAAAACTGAGCACATCTTCCTTCTCTCTGTTGTCAGTTATCATTGCTTTATCTACCCCAGCAAAGATAGCTTTTTCAAAAGCTCATTTCGTTGTCTTCAGCTTTCCTTGACAGACTTGGTTTATTCTGAGCTTTTGCATTCCTCACATTTTAAAAAAATAGGATCATGCTATGTTCTCATATTCATCTTTTGTCACCTGGGCTTTCTTCCATCTTCTGTATATTAAAAAAAAATCTAAATTGGATGATGAGCATCTTGCACATCTATATTGGTTTTTCAGACAAATCTCATTTCCTCCCCATTGGAATTATTTCTCTCTGTGTCTTCAGAACTTCATTCTTGAATGTCTTCCATTTCTCATGACCTGACTTTTCCTGGAGTTTTCTGTTATCCTGGATCTTCCTATCTTTCCTCTGAACTCTTTGAAATCTGCATTTCAAAAATTTAGGCTGCACGTCAGACTATACCCATATTTCTTCTCCGCTGTCACAAGTTCTGCAATGGAAAGGTCACTTCTCCACCTCCCTAAGTATCCATAATGTTTATGCCAGCAAACAGTTCCTCCATGCTAGTAAAAATCAGATTCAGAATAGAATTTTTGGTTATTTTATTGATTACTCTAAGATGAAATTATCGCTAAGGTAGTTCAAGAAGTCATTTAGTTAATCTGTTATTGGGAGAAACAGACATTTCCAAAGAGAGAAAGGGACAGAGACAGACAGTCAGAAATAGGCAAAGAGAGACACAGACAAAGAAAGAACAAGAAAGAGATCAAAAAGGAGAAAGAGGAAGAGATCATGCTTCTTGTGAACTGTTTCCCAAACTTCTCATGTATTTTCCCTTTCTGTCTATGAGGTTTCTCATGTATTCCAATGACAAAATCACTTCTGTTTCTACTTCCTTTGACCTTCACTCAAACATTCTTTATCATGCCTCTCACTCTGGTTCCTGGGTTTTCTTACATTAACATATCTTAGTATACAATGATACTCCACCTATCCTCTTTTACCTATCCTGTTTGGTTTGAATACATATCAAGAGCCATTGTCCAGATATAGGTTTCATTTCACCAAATCTTGGTGGAACCTATATGAGGTTAAATTTGCTCCTTACTTTAGGAACTCTAATTCTTCTTGTTTGTTGCCTAAACTCTGGGCATTTGTGTAAAGACACTTGAGATCATTAGAAATTCATGAGAACCTCAGAAATACATTACTGCCATGGGGGGATAGTCTAAACAATCAACAGATGGTGGATTGGACCAATAACCCAGGAGACAAACCATGTAGATCTGAGGGGAAAAACATTGCAAAAGACTTAGCTTAAGTATAACCTACTTCTAAAAGGCACACAATTTTGCCATTTAATACTCAAAAAAGGGCACCTTTTACTCATAGTATTGCCAGACACATTGCAAGTCAGTGGTATGTCACCTTGTAAGGACTTCAGTGGCCTTCCCAAGACACAAATCTCCTGAGTCACCCCATCAAAGTTAGCTCTACAGTAATGTCCAAAAGCTCCTTTTCCTATTGCTGTGGAGTTTGAATATCAATAAGTTGACAAGAACTCAGACTTTCCCTTGAACATGAATCAACACCAGTTCCTAAACCTTGACCCACACCTTCTACCCAATGCCTAGTCCCCCTTGACTCAAGTAAGCCCCCTATAAAAATCCATGAGGCTTTACAGGTTGTATACATCTGATTCTACCCAGGATCCCAGTAGAATAAATCCATTTCCATCCTACATAACTGTCCTTTATTGTTAGTATTTCCTCTCAATAAACTTGCTTCCTTCACTTTCTCTCTGCTAGCCCCTATCTGTGTTCTATCTTGTGGTTCTCTCTTCCAACATGCCACTTTTCTCCCTAAAATCATCTGTCATTGATCAGGACTGATACTAACAGTGTTGGCAGCTTCCCCCTACGTATGATTGTGATAGGTCCTACCTACCTGCTTTTCCTAGGACTGTCCCTAGGAATCTGCCCCAAACATGTGGCTCTCTAGGCTCTCCTCCTGGTAACATTAGTAGCATATAAGTGAGACTGCCATCTCTTCCACTGAGGTATCTCACTCAAAGTACATTAAGGTACATCTTCAGACACTTGTGAGCACTTTCCCCAGTTCAAGAATATGTTGAATCTAGATAAAGACTTAGATCAAAACAAACCTATGATTATACTATTGACTAGGGTCCAGGATCTGCATCATAGATGTCCAGATGTAAATCTTTGACTAAGTCAAAGATAGGAGTCCTGTGAGAATTCTTGGAAAAGGATAAGGGGTTCATAGAGTCCTCCCACTCTCCCTGGTGGATTTTCCACCAGACAGAATACTTTCTCTTTTCTGCAATTGACCCAACACACCATTTTTTCCTCACTTAGCTCCATTAAGGACAGAGTAGGATTAACCTAGTAAGCTAAGGCCTTCAACAACTCCACAAAGGGCAGGGAAGCCAAATTATGTGTATGATTCCCAGTCATGGCAAGTTAGTGTGGTAACAGTGGGCAGAGCACTGACTCTGGAGTCAGAGAACCTAGATTGAAGTTCCACCTCTGGTTACGATTTGTGTGATACTGGATAAGTTGCTAAACTTCCCTGGGTCTCAGTTTCCTCATCTGTAAAATGAGAGGGTTGGATTAAATGCTAAGCTTCCTTCCATTTCTGGATCTATGAGCCTACAATCCTGTGAAGTACATTGGAGAATCCTAAACTGAGTGATAGGAGTCTCTGGAAAATGGCAGTATCACTTCAATTAAACAAATATATATTAACGCACCTATCATGTGCAATATATTACGCTAGGTGCTGAGGCTGCAAAGATATTTTTCTTTTTAGTCCTCTCCTCAAGAAGTTTACATGATTGCTGGGGCATCACTGATTTGCAAGAAAGGTAGAATCCCAAACCCTTAACACCATTAACTGCTGGGGATTGGGGTGGGTAAAGGTGTTACACAGCCATTGCTTAATAAATTGTTGTTCATTGATTTAAGATTAGCTTGTGATAATTGCTTATGTGACAGGAAGAAGAATCTCATTGCTAGTTTAGTTACATAATTCTTTCTTCAAAATTCTAGTTACTTTATGAACAAGAAACATATCCTTCTCCAAAATCAAAACGCTAAGTATCATATATATTTATTCCTACTTCTAGGGGAACTAGATTAAATTTCCCTCTAAGGACCTTGTTTGAAATTTGTTCAAAACCTCCTGTGTAAGAATAGAAAAGGCTTTTTAAGATAAGAATCTCAAGTGACTGACTGCTGGTAGTGAAGGGATAATAGACTAGCAGCTAGTCTCATATGCAAATCAAGTTTGAACAAGTTCCCAGCTTGAAAGCTGGGTGAGAAAGGGAAAATTTGAATCCTTAAAAAAAAAAAAAAGGATCAGAACCTACCAGGATGCTGCTAGGGGTGGAAGAGAACCTGGGCACCTCACAAGCCTGCCTTAGCACCAAGATACCCTGGAGGAACTATTTGTCTTCTCTCTTCTGCCAATAGAAGAAACAGCAAATCAAGAGCAAGAAGTCTCTAGAAGGAAGTTTGAATCTCCTCTGATCATCTTAAAACAGCTTGCACTGGGTGAATGGGCCATCTGTGTCTAAAACAGAGAGCTGGGGGCCCTCAGGAATAAGCATCCTAGAAGCAGCAAGTTGAATCAGAGCCACTTGAGGATAAATTAAAAAGAAGGAAGTTAAAAATCAGGGTTGAGGGATATAGGAAAAACTAAGGATTCGTTAGAAAGGCACTGAATTGAACCTCTGCGTTTATTTCTGCAAGCTGCTCTAAAATCGCATTTTTAATTATAGAATAGTAACTGTAATATAATTCTCCAAGGTTTGCCAAGTGCTTTACACATGTTTGCTAGTTAGATACTCACAACAAACCTGTGAAGTAGGTGCTATTATTATCTCCATTTTACAGATGAGGAAACTGAGGTTCAAAGATTTGTCCAAGGTCACACCGCTAAACGCCTGAGACAAGTTTGAGTTCAACTCTTTCTGACTCCACATGCAACACACTATTCACTTAAAAATAACGATCATTTAATGTTTGCCTAATTTTAGGTGTTAACACAGAATTACAGTTATTTTTTTTTTTAAGATTTAACTTAAGTGGACAAAAACAGAGAGGCTAAATATGGAATATCAGGCAAATACATATGATTTTATCCTTATTGTTAGGGCCTCATGGCTTTGTACACTGCTCCCATTTGGCGACATTTGACCTAAACAGAACAATCAGCTTTTTGAGAAGTGAATAACCCCTTTGGAGATTGAATCTGCTAAACTAAACACCAGCAGTGACAAGAATGGGGAAGACCTTTATCATTAGAGTAATTATAAGTCATGGCACCTGTAATCAGCGCCTTGCTTTTTCCACTTCTAAAGCAGGATAGGAAAGCAAAATTCAATAGGGGTGAAAAAAAAACTCAATGGGAAAAAATCCAGTGCAAGGATGATTCCCAGTACTATTTTGTGGTCCATATTTTAGGAATTGGGAATCTACTCCTTAGTTTATTCTATTTCAAGATTTGATGGAAGAAAAGTTTCTTACCAATGAGAGCTGGGTCAAAGTGGGATGGGCCCTCCCTAGGCTGGACATTCTGTTAAACAAGTGCATTGAGACTTCATTCTGAATTAACTCAGGTCAGATCTAGTCAAATTCAATTTTTGTAAATTCTTAATGGGGAGAAGACAATCTTGTGTGATGCTGTAAAATCTGCTCTTCTCAGTAACACCTAGCCCTTGAAATCATTTCAGAGTGTGAGAGTCTCAGCTAAAGAACCAGTCTCTGCAGGAAGCCTTTCCCAGTCAGTCCTTAATCTAAGCACCTTTTCTCTGAGATTATCTCGAATGGGTCCATTCCATCTTGTTTGGCCATAGTAGTTTCCATATTGTCTCCTTCATTTGTCTATGAGCTCCTTGAGGGTAGGGACTGCTTCCCCCTCCCCTTTTCTTTTTACACTCCCCACCTCCAGTGTTTATCATGGTGTCTAGTAAATAGTAGGTGCTTAATAAATGCTTGTTGACTTGACTATGTATAATCAAGTAGGGCTTGCTTTTTGTCAAGGTAGCAATGAATGTCTGAGTATTCCATAGAGAAAGCACTGGTTAGCTTTCTCATGGACCTGTATTTGAATCCCTTACCTTTTCCATCAGAATCTCTGGCTATTAGGGAAGAGATTCTTCAATCTGTTCAAGTACAGAATGGATTAGATGACCTCTGACTGTGATTTTGAGATGTTTGGGTTCATTATAGCTTAGTACTGTTCACTTCTCTACATAGGCCATTTCCATGTGACAGATGCAAACAAGAGAAACAATTTAGCATTCCATAATGAAGGTTTAAAAATGAAGACCAGGAATAAACTAATTTGAGTCTTAATAGGCTAAGAACACACTAAAAATGAAGCCAAAACTTTTTTGAACTGGATTAAACCTTTTCTTGATGAAATCTGGAATCTTCCTGTGGAATAATAGTCTAACATTCTATGAATTACCAGGCCTTTGGGATGTCCTCTTCTGACAAAGAAGGTATTCCCTGGAGCCTCTGTCTAATTTCCCTCATTCCCTACCCAAACACAGAACCAAATCCCTAGGGCAGCCTTGGAACTGACCCAGATTTCAGAAGAAGGAAGAACCAAAAGTGGGTGGGATGGGATTCTTCAGAGAAAGAGTATATAGGAATTAGATACATGTCTAGGCAGTGAACAGACTTCTTGGGATGGTTATGGCTAGCTCAGAGTCACACCTGCATTTGGAAATTGGGGGTAAGGAGGTGGGTAATGTCCAGCTACCAGCCCCTTATTTAAAAATAAAAAAACAGAATATTCCCTACCTCCACAACCCCCCACCAACTTGCCTCTTCCAAGGGGATAAATGAGGAAGATCCATTTGGCCCTGTGCTTCCCAGACAGCTGAACACTAGAATTGATCTGATTCCTCAGGGAAACCCCAAATTAACCCTGTAATGCATGGAAAAAAAAAAAGAAATAGCCCACAAATAGACTGGAACCAAACTGGTCTCTAGAGATGGGACATGGGACAAAAGGCTATTCGCTTTAATAAATTTTACTTTTGCCTTGTACATAAGCCAGAAAATGCTCCTTTGTTATTGTAGAAAATAGAGCAAAATCAAATCTATCATGGGAAGCACAACTTTCCACCTTATGAGCACACATGGAGGACCCAGAGATCCCATTAACAATGAGTTATTAAGCACCTACCATGTGTTGGGCATTGTGTAAGGCTGTGGAAATACTAAGACAAAAAGGAAATAGTCTCTATCCCCATATAGTTTACATTCTACCAAGGAAGACAACGTGTATGTTATTATAAGCATATAAAATATGTCTTAAATAAATCGAAAGTAATTTGTGGGGGACAGAAGAGAAAGGAAAAAAGTCCCTGTTCTCAAGGAACTTACATTCTACCAAGGAAGACAACATGCATATTATTATAAGCGTATAAAATATATCTTAAATAAATAGAAAGTAATTTGTGGGGGGCGGAGGAGAGAGGACTGGGGGGATCCAAAAGGCTTAATGCAGAAGGTGGCACTTGAAGGGGGGTGGTTATAACTATTGTACAGAGGCTATTGAGACCCAGATCCCAGGACTAACCTTGTATGACACTAGACTTCTTAGAAAATTGTCTACTGAAATTTACTATAAGAGAAAACTCTCCCTACCTACTGTAAAACTCAAAGTTTCTCAAAAGAGCAATGGAGCTAGAGAAAATGTAGTATCACTTATGATTATATTAATCCTCAGCACTTTCTGTGCATGGATCTTCAAAGAATTTTGGAAAGATCAACCAGATAATCCTTCTCATGTCACTCAGGGGCCCAATGGGGTGGAGGGAAGGAGGGGGGAAGGGAAGAACACTTTAGGTTCATCTTATTATAGCTAAGGAAATTAAAGAAGAGACCATGTGAGCTGTCAAGAGAATTGAAGCTGATGGGAAAGCTAAGAACTCTGGAATTCTGGCTCCTGGGCATGTGGGCAAAGCCTTCTTTTTTATTGAGCAATACATGTCTTGACTAGACCCTGGCAATAAATATTACCCAGAACTGTGGCCCCCAACTCTTCCTTCATCCTAATCAAAATCACTACTCCTGAAGGCCCCAGACACTCCTCTAAGGTGTGGGACTCCTCCCAGGTTAGGCCATTATACCTCCTTACCTCCTTGCTGAATCATTTCCTGCCTTTATGGAGCCACTCCTAGAATAAGAGAAGCTTTCTAGGGTATAATCTGGCAGGAGAAGCAATGACCAAATTTGGTCTTCACAAGATCTTTGGTTCTTCATGTGTCTTGCATCTATCACCATTACCATCTCCGTAGTTCAGATCCACATTCCTTCCCATCTGGAACATTACCATCCCCTCCTAAGTAGTCTCCCTAGCTTGAGCCTCCTAGCTTGCATTCATTCTGTGCATTCAAAAGTACAATGATTGTACTTTCAATTACAGTAGGTATCTAAGACACAGGTCTGATCATGTCACTCCCCTGCTCAAACTTTCTTAATATTTCCCTACTGTTTAACAAAACCTCTGCTGTTGCTTTTACCCAGAATGCCCTAACCCTTTTGCTATTCAAATCTTGCCTATTCTTCAGGTCTCAATTCACATCCCATCTCTTCTGCAAAGTGTTCTAATGATAACAATGATCACTACTCTCTTTGCTATAGTAGTTTAAGGTGGAGAAAGAGTTCCCCTCAAAACAACCCTATCAGGCTAGTAGTGCAAATTTTAAACCTGCTTAGGCCATAGCCCAGAACCCCAAGTTCAGAATGAAAAAGCATTTATGAAGCACTTACTCTGTAGAAAGTGGAATTTGGGCAGCAACCTATTGTGGCAGAATCTATGAGCTTCTGAGTGAACTGGGTTTAAGGTTTTGTGAAAGAAGTCAGATGAAAGAAAAGAAAGGAAGGAAGAAAGGAAGGAAGAAAGGAAGAAAAGAAAGGAAGGAAGAAAGGAAGAAAGAAAGGAAGAAAGAAAGAAAGAAAGAAAGAAAGAAAGAAAGAAAGGAAGGAAGGAAGGAAGGAAGGAAGGAAGGAAGGAAGGAAGGAAGGAAGGAAGGAAGGAAGGAAAGAAGGAAGGAAGGAAGGAAGGAAGGAAGGAAGGAAGGAAGG
>NW_027187419.1:63978279-64003111 GCF_028583685.1 Petaurus breviceps papuanus
CTACCCAGTAAGCTCCAAGTTAAGTGGACACCTTCTGGCCATCAAAATTTACCTTCCTTTGGAGAGGAGGAGAAGGAGGAGAGGGAGAGGGAGAGGATGAAATGACTTAATCAACTAACTGGGTTACCGTTCAAGCAGTTTGGTCTATTCATAGGTTGTGTTTGTCCTTCATTTTCGAAGAGGACCATGGCATCAGGTAAATGATGACATGTCTTGCAGTTGACTCAGATTTGAGGGAGGGAGGGCTGTGTAAAGTCACCAGCCTCACTTTCTCCTCCAGAGCCATTTGGTTCCAGTGACCAGATGTTCATCAGGATGACTGGAGATGACTCAGGATGCAACGAGAGACCCTGGCTCTTCTAGGCTAAGGCCTTTTCAAGTACTCACTTAGTGTGAATGTCAATGGTAACTCTTTGGAACAGTAACCCCGAGGTTACTTGATTTTCTTTTTTCTAATTAAAGGGGCCATCCCTTGACTCACTTCTTAAAGAGGCCTATTTGTTGAATGGGCATTACCTCAAGGGAGTTGGACTCAGTGACCACCACAGGCCTTTTCTATTTTATTTATTTATTTTTTTGGTCTTTATTAATTTGTTTACTTTTAGTTTACTAGATTCATTACCACAATTCCTTGAGTTTCAAATTTTCTCTCCCTCCCCGCTCCCCCCCACCATGGCAGCATACAATCAAGTATAGTATCTGCAAATACTTTCACATTAGGCATTAGTCAGGTTATAAAGAAGGATTGTAACAGATGGAATGAAGAATAGGAAAGAAGAAACAAAACCAAACAAGAAAAAGAAAAAGGGTAGGCAGTTTGCTTCAATCTGGTTCAATCTCAGTTCTTTCTCTGGATGTACACATCTCTCTCCATTACGAGTCTTTTGGGGTTGACTTATAACCCTGCATTGCTGAGAAGAGTCCAGTTTATCAAACTTGGTCATCACACATACCTTGTGTCTGTAATTGTGTACAAATTCCTCCTGGCTCTACTCTTCTCACTCAGCATCAGTTCGTATAAGCCTGTCCAGGTAAATATAAAGTCCATCTGCTCCTCATTTTTTATTGCACAATAGTATTCCATAACATGCATATACCACAACTTGTTCAGCCATTCCCCAATTGATGGGCACTCTCTTAATTTCCAATTCTTTGCTACCACAAAAAGAACTGCTATAAATATTTTTGTACATATGGGTCTTTTCCCCAATTCTATGATCTCTTTGGGATACAACCCTAGAAGTGGTATTGCTGGGTCAAAGGGTATGAAATTATTTATAGCCCTTTGGGCATAATTCAAGATTGCTTTCCAGAATGGTTGGATCAGTTCACAACTCAACCAGCAATGAATTAGTGTTCCAATTTGTCCACATCCTCTCCAGCATTTGTCATTTTCCTGTTTTGTCATCTTAGCCAATCTGACTGGTGAGATGTGGTACCTCAGAGTTGTTTTGATTTGCATTTCTCTAATCAATAGTGATTAGAGCATTTTTTCATATGCTTATAAATATCTTTAATTTCTTCTTCTGTAAACTGCCTGTTCATATCCTTTGACCATTTATCAATTGGGGAATGACTTGTATTCTTATAGATTTGACTCAATTCTCTGTATATTTTAGAAATGAGTCCTTTATCAGTGACATAGGTTATAAAAATTATTTCCCAATTTTCCACTTCCCTCTTAATCCTGATTACATTGGCTTTGTTTGTACAGAAGCTTTTCAATTTAATGTAATCAAAATTATCCATATTGCATTTTATAATGCCCTCTAATTCTTATTTGGTCATAAAGTCTTCCCCTCTCCACAAATCTGACAGGTAAACTATTCCTTGCTTACCCAGATTGCTTAGAGTATCAGCCTTTATACCTAGATCATGTACCCATTTAGACTTGATTTTGGTGTATGGTGTTAGGTAATGGTCTATGCCCAGATTCTGCCGTACTATATTCCAGTTTTCCCAGCAGTTTTTGTCAAATAGTGAGTTCTTATCCCCAAAACTGGGGTCTTTGGGTTTATCAAACAGTAGATTACTATAGTCATTGACTGCTGAGTCTCATGTACCCAATCTATTCCATTGATCCACTACTCTATTCCTCAGCCAGTACCAAGTAGTTTTCAGGACTGCTGCTTTATAGTAAATTAAAATCTGGTATAGCTAGTCCACCTTCCCTAGCATTTCTTTTCATTAATTTCCTCAATATTCTGGACCTTTTGTTCTTCCAAATGAATTTTGTTACTATTTTTTCTAGCTCTATAAGGTAATTTTTTGGTAAACTGATTGGTATGGCACTAAATTATATAATTCAGGTAAAATTGTCATTTTTATTATATTAGCTTGACCCAGCCACAAGCACTTGATGTCTTTCCAATTAGTTAGATCTGACTTTATTTGTGTGAAAAGTGTTTTGTAGTTGTGTTCATATAGGTCTTGGGTTTGTTTTGGCAGGTAGATTCCCAAATATTTTATAATGTCTACAGTAACTTTAAATGGGTTTTCTCTTTCATCTCTTGCTGTTGAATTTCATTAGAGATATACAGGAATGCTGAGGATTTATGTGGGTTTATTTTATATCCTGCAACTTTGCCAAATTTATTTATTGTCTCAAGTAGTTTTTTACTTGATTCTCTAGGATTCTCTAAGTATATCATCATATCATCTGCAAAAAGTGATAGATAGTCTCTTTTTTGCCTAATTTGATTCCTTTGATTTCTTTTTCTTCTCTAATTGCTACTGCTAACATTTCTAGTACAAGATTGAATAAGAGGGGTGATAGTGGACATCCTTGTTTCACCCCTGATCTTACTGGAAATGCTTCTAGCTTCTCCCTATTACATATAATAATTGCTGATGGCTTTAAATAGATGCTATCTATTATCTTAAGGAAGGCTCCATTTATTCCTATTCTTTCTAGTGTTTTTAATAGGAATGGATGTTGTGTTTTGTCAAAAGCCTTTTCTGCATCTATTGAGATGATCATGTGGTTTCTGCTAGTTTTATTGTTGATATGATCAATTATACTGATGGTTTTCCTAATATTACACCATCCTCGCATTCCTGGAATAAATCCTACCTGATCAAAGTGTATTATTCTTGTGATAAGTTGCTGTAGTCTTTTTGATAATATTTTATTTGAAATTTTTGAATCTATATTCATGAGGGAGATTGGTCTATAATTTTCTTTCTCTGATTTGTCTCTTCCTGATTTAGGTATCAGTACCATATTTGTGTCATAAAAAGAATTTGGTAGGACTCCTTCTTCACTTAATTTTCCCAAATAGTTTATAGAGTATTGGAATCAATTGTTCTTTAAATGTTTGATAGAATTCACTAGTAAATCCTTCTGGCCCTGGAGATTTTTTCCTAGAGAGTTCACTGATGACTTGTTTGATTTCTTTTTCTGAGATGGGGTTATTTAAGTAATTTACTTCCTCTTCAGTTAATTTGGGCAACCTATATTTTTGTAAATATTCATCCATTTCACTAAGATTGTCAAATTTATGTGCATACAACTGGGCAAAATAATTCCTAATTATTATTTTATTTCCTCTTCATTGGTGGTAGGTTCGCCCTTTTCATTTTTGATGCTCATAATTTGGTTTTCTTCTTTCTTTTTTTTAATCATATTGACTAAGGGTCTATCAATTTTGTTGGTTTTTTCATAAAACCAGCTCTTAGTTTTATTTATTAATTCAATAGTTTTCTTAATTTCAATTTTATTAATCTCTCCTTTCATTTTCAGTATTTATAATTTAGTATTTAATTGGGGATTTTCAACTTTTTTTCTAGCTTTTTCAATTGTATGCCCAATTCATTTACCTCTCTTTTCTCTAATTTATTCATGTATGTACTCAGGGATATAAAACTTCCCCTAAGAACTGCCTTTGCTGCATCCCACAAATTTTGGTATGTTGTCTCATTATTGTCATTCTCTTGAATGAAGTTACTGATTGTTTCTATGATTTCTTGTTTGACCCACTCATTCTTTAGGATTAAATTATTTAGTTTCCAATTAGTTTTTATTCTGTCTTTCCATGGCCCTTTATTGCATATGATTTTTATTGCATCATGATCTGAGAATGATACATTTATTATTTCTGCCTTTCTGCCCAGAATTGTGAGGTTTTTATGTCCTAGTACATGGTCAATTTTTGTGTATGTGCCATGTACTGCTGAGAAGAAGGTATATTCCTTTTTATCCCCATTCAGTTTTCTCCAGAGATCTGTCATACCTACCCTCTCTAAAATTCTATTCACCTCCTTAACTTCTTTCTTGTTTATTTTGAGGTTGGATTTATCAAGCTCAGAGAGGGGGAGATTAAGGTCTCCCACTAGTATAGTTTTCCTATCTATTTCTTCCTCTAATTCCCTTACCTTCTCCTTTAGGAATTTGGATGCTATACCACTTGGTGCATATACGTTAAGTAATGATATTGCTTCATTCTCAATGGTGCCTTTTAGCAGGATATAGTTTCCTTCCTTATCTCTTTTAATTAGATCAATTTTTGCTTTTGCTTTATCTGAGATAAGGATTGCTACCCCTGCTTTTTTTACTTTAGCTGAGGCATGATATATTTTACTCTAGCCTTTTCCCTTTACCATGTGTGTATCCCTCTGTTTTAGATGTGTTTCTTGTAAACAGCATATTGCAGGATTATGATTTTTAATCTATTCTGCTATCCACCTCCGTTTTATGGGAGAGTTCATTCCATTCACATTCACAGTTATGATTATTATCTGTTTCTTTCCCTCCATCCTATTCCCTCCCCTGTTAATGCTTATATTTTTTCACCCCTTCTCCCTTTGCCTCCTTAATAGTTTTCTTTTTGACTACCTCCTCCCTCAGTGTTCCCTTTTCAACCCCCCTCCCTTTTCTTCCCCTTCCTCCTTACTTCTTCCCTCCCTGCTAAACCCCCCCCCTTTTGGAGCCCTTTTCCCCTCCTACTGCCTGTAGGATATTTTTATACTTAATGAAGTATGTTGTTTCTTCTTCGAACCAAGAGTGACAGGAACAAATCCCATGGGAAACTCCTCTCCCTCCCCTCTTTCCCTCTAATATGATACATTTTGCATCTCTTCTCCATAGAGTCCTATGCTTAACTGATTGTTATTCCCTCCTTGCACCAGAACCAATGAGGGAAAAGCTCATATAATACTCATCTCCCTACCTTCTTTTCCTCTGTTATATTTTTTTATACCTCTTTGTGTGGCATAATTTACCCTTTTCCATTTCATTCATTCCTCTTCTTCCATTGCAGTCCCTTTGTAGCCCTTAATAAGATTTTTTTAATTGTCATTTTGTGTAATTTATACTCATACCCTCTACTTGTCTATAAACAGTTTGCTCTTATTAAATAACAGGGTGTGTGTGTGTTTTCCTTGTTTACCTTTCTATGTCACTCTTGCAACTTGTAATTGGAGGTTGAATTTTCTATTGGGCTCTGGCTTTTTCATCAGAAAGGTCTGGAAATCTGTTATATCATTGAATGACCATCTCTTTGCCTGGAAGAATATGCTCAGTCTCCCTGGAAAGGTGATCCTTGGTTGTAACCCGAGCTCTTTTGCCTTGCGGAAAATTCAATTCTACTGCCTTCGATCTTTCAGTGTAGAAGCTGTCAAATCTTGTGCAATCCTCACTGTGGTTCCTCGATATTTGAATTGTTTCTTTCTGGCCACTTGAAGTATTTTCTCTTTTACCTGGTAGTTCTTGAGTTTGGCTACAACATTTCGAGGACTTTTCAATTTGGAATCTCTTTTAGCAGGTTTCCAGTGGATTCTCTCAATTTCTATTTTACCCTCAGGTTTTAGTATCTCAGGGCAGTTTTCCTTAATGAGCTCTTGGAGAATGTTGTCCAGGCTCATTTTTTCATCATGATTTTCTGGTAGGCCTATGATTCTCAGGTTATCTCTCCTGGATCTGTTTTCCAGGTCAGTTTTTTTCCATTGAGATATTTTACCTCTTTTTTATAATTTTTCATTATTGTTGTTTTGTTTGACTAATTCTTGGTTCCTTTTGTTTTTTTTTCAATTTGTTTCAATTTGGTTGATTCTGGTTTTTAGCAAATCATTTTCCTTGGTTAGTTTTCGGAGCTCTTTTTCCTTATCATACACTTTTCTTTTTAAGGAGGTGTTTTCATTATAACGTTTTTCTAATTCTGCAATTTTGATTTTAAAAGAATTATTCATTTTGTCTTCTATCTCTCTCATTTGGTTTTCAAAATTCCTTTTGAGCTCATCTAGGAGAGCTTCTGTGCTTGGGACCTATTCCTTGTTGATGTTTCAGCTGTGGGGGTGGAGTCCACATTGTTTCCCTTTGAGTTTGGTTCCTCCCTCTGAGGATAGTAGGACTCCAGAGTCTTTGTAGTCTGCTTTCTACCCATTTTGAGGCAGGGCCCTAGCCACACCCTTCCTCTAGGGTTCCTAAGCCTATACTGTTGAGGGTTTTGCCCTGGGGCAAGAGTTACTATGTTTTCAGGCTGTGTGTGTGTGTGTGGGGGGGGGGTTTGAAGCAGGCTGGGTTCACTCTGCCATCCTGGTCCTTAGAGGTCCTGATAGGGGCTTTTTAAAAAAAATTCTGGGCTATGGAGTGGTAGTCCCAGCAGTATTTGCTGTCCTGGACAAGGGCCCTGCATTTGGTTCTTACCTTGCTCTTTCTAGTCCCAGCCCTTTGGTGAAAGGCCTGGTAGTGGCCCTTGTGGTTCGTGGCACAACTTGCCCCCCTTGTTGGTCAGGCCTCCTTCCGGCCTACCCTGCACTGTTGCTTCCTGGCCTGTCCCTCTTCTTTTCTATTTTAAATCTATGTTTCTATGATTCCAAATTCTTTCCACTATACCACTTTGTTTATCCAAATTACTCCACTCTGCAGAGATCTCTCCCACCATTAAATAACCCATAGGATTCAATGTCTTTTCCATTCCATTTAGGTTTATACTGTCTTGTAATATTAGTCAAATGCTTCATGAATTTATGACTTGACTCCTTAATGAAACTATAAGTTTCTTGAAAGTAGGGAACATTTTTAATGCTTTCCCCCTGCTACCTTTGCCAGTTCTCTACATGTAATAGACATTTCACAAATACTTATTAAATTGGATCTTCTTGTGCTCAATAAGAAGACTGTGAGCTTTTTGTGATGAGCTGGCAAGCTTCAGTTCAAGGAATCGAGCATTTTCTGGGTGTTGTAGTCAGGTAAGCTGGATGGAGACGTGAGTCTTTCTAGAAATGGCCCATTCAGTTTCCCTGGCCCTTCCAGGTACAGTCCCTAAATATTGGCTGCTATTGCCAGGCCTCATGTCAGATCTTCTGTATGTCCTACTAGAGCATTTTGTCATAAATAAATTAGATTCTGTTCAGAGCACACTGTGAAAAAACTGCCCATCCAGAAAGCAATAAAGGGCAATCCCTGCAGACACTCTAAGTATACTGGAGGTAACCTGTTTTCTAATAGCTTCCTTCTTCCTAGCTGCAAACCCCAATTTGTGTCTTAGACAAACCTCAGCATGAAGAAGCATCCTCCATGTCTGAGTGATTAAGAAAAAACATTTCAAATGTTGAGATACATTGAAAAACAGAGTGAAGAATAATTGAAGGGGTGGGAGGGGGAATATTGTGATTGCCTGGCAGTTTCCTGAGATGCACCATAGCATAATGTATGTTATGGCATGGGCCTCTGGGCTAAGATGATCTGCCTTCAAATTCTGCCTCAAACACTTGTAAGTGTGGCCCTAGTCAAGTCGCTTCATGCCACTATGACTCAGTTGCTTTATCTATAAAAGGAAGGGGTTAAACTCTCTGGTGAGTGTAAATTTCTGCCTCTGAAACCAACTATGAGACCCTAGGTAAGGCACTTAATAGCTATGAGCTTCAGTTTCCTCATTAGTAAAATGGGAATAAACAACCTCACAGGGTTGTTCTGAAGATCAAATGAAATCATGGATATAAATGCAGTTATCCCTTCCTCATTGTGGAGGTTAGGGGTACAGCACCCCTGTTATCTGGAAAATCTGCATAAAATCCAAAGAGGAAGACCCTTCACCTTCATTTTCCTTTAAGAAATCATATAAGGACTTGGCCTTTCCTCACGTGAAGCCAGAGTCTACCAGAATGCCTTTGTCATAAAGGGTTTGGACTCAGTGACCACCACAGTCCTGCATTTCTGAGTTTCTAAACTTTTTCCGTGTCTGCTGGCCTTTGTATGCTGTCTGTGGCTTCCACAAAACTCCCCCCAAATTCCCATTTAATTTCTTATGCCAACCTACAATATATCGAAACTGCAATGGGGAAAGTCATGATGTGGAAGGGATAATTGTAAAGCCTTTTGTGAACTTTAAAGAACTGTATAAATGTGAGCTATTGTTCCCCCTAACACATATCTCTAGTACCTTAAGGCTTATGGAATACTTGTAACCTCTCTCCCCTTCCTGTGAGGTGACAGCTAGAATCAGAACTCTTGACTCAAAGTCCATTTCTCTGTCCACTACACCAATCTGCTTCCTTTCACGGAGAGAAAAAAAAAAAGGCATGATTGATAAATTTAACTTGATCTTGTCCTCTTTCCCCAAGAAGTTTCAGTTTTCTCTACCAAGTTCCTCTGACTTTTAATAGCTGAGAATAATGCCTAGTAAAGAAAACCTAGCAGTATCAGGAATATATTTCCATTAAGTCATTAAGACATTGTGAGATAGAACCCCAAAAGACCCTGGGTACATTAAGAGAGGCCTAGTGTACAGAACACAGCGGGTAAAGGGTACCACCTGAATGAACTCTGTTCTCATCAGACCACACCTGGAGTACCTCTATGGGGGTTGCATTTTAACAAGGATGTAGGCAAACTTTAACAAATGTGGTGGCAGTGATGACTTAAATGGCAAAGGGCCTAGAAGTCTCATGATTCAAGGATTGGGTGGAGAAATTTGGGATGTTTAGCCTGGGGACAAGACTTAAGAAGCACTTAATAATAGTTGCCTTCAAGTATGAGAGAGGCTGTCTTGTGGATGAGACTTGTTCTGTCTGGCCCAGGGCAGAACCAAGACCAAAAGGTGGAAGTTGTAGAGACAGATTTAGGCTTGATTTAAGGGGAAACTTTCCAGTAATTAGAGCAATACAAAAGTGGAAGGGGCTGTCTCCAAATATAATGGGTTTTGCTTCATTGGAAATTTTCAGAAAGAGCTCAGATGATTGCTTGCCAGGGTTTTGGGTTTTTTTTTTTTTTCCAGGGATGGGTTGTATTAGACGCCTCTGAGTTTCCCTTCTGCCTCTGAGATAATGTGAGCTCTGTGATGATTGGCTTGTTCATAACTAGGGGGAGGCTAGGTTCCCCTGAAGTGATGAGTTCCTTTAGGGTCAAATCCTAATGTTGTTCTTTGAATCAACCTATCAATCAAGATGTATTCATTAGGGGGTGGCTAGGTGGTGCAGGGAGTAAAGCCTGGCCCTGGAGTCAGGAGGATCGGTTCTGGCCTCAGACACTTAACACCCACACAAAAAAAAAAAAAACTAGCCATGTAACCTTGGGCAAGTTACTTAACCCCAATTGCCCTTCAAAGAGCCAAAAAAAAAAAAGATGTATTAAGCACTTACTATGTGCTGGGCACAATGCTGGCATGGGAGTGGCAGAGACAAAAGGAGAATCAGAGTCCGCCCTCAGGGAGCTTATATACTCTTGGAGAGACAACATGGACCTCCAAAAGCAGACACAGATTAAGAAAGAAATTAACACAGGGTAATTTTTAGGGGAGAGCACTAGGACCTGGGAGTAGAGGTCAGGAAAGGCAGAACTTGAGTGTTAGAGAAAGGAGGGATTCTTTGAGGTGGAGGTAAGGGAGGAGTGCATTTCAGGCTGTCCAGGGAGACAGCCAGTGCAAAGACAGAGGTGGGAAATGGAACGCTGTCTAGGAAGAACAGCAAGAAGGCCGTCATGGCTAGACCAGATTGTATATTGTGGATGGGGATGGATGGATGGATATATATGTGGAAACTAGGGTTCATATGCACATACATATGTGCATATATGTATATACACACATGTCGGTATTAGATGTACACATACATGCATGTATATGTGTATATGCATACATATGTATGTGTGTGCATCTCTGTTTCCTCATTAGTAAGATGGGAAGTAGAAGTAAAACTGGGATAAAGTCTGTGTGTGTGTGTGTTTGCAAAACACATTATATTTGCCCATCAGGAAATCATATACTTGGAGCTGCTTTTTAGGGTGTCAGGATTTAATTCAGTTCACCACCATGCTGAGTTTTCCTAGAACTTTCTGTCTGGGTTTTTCCTTTGCCTCTATCACAGTCTCCCTTTATTACATTTGTTTGTGTATCTCCAGGTTCCCCCCCCCCAAACCCCCTCACTGTAGGTCTGCCTGCCTTCAGGAGATTAAGTTCTGAAGGATAGAGGCTGGTTGTTTTTCATCTTGCCTTAGCAGCTATCTGATGCCCAATATACATGAGATGCTTAGTCTTGTCTATCGAATTGTACAAACATTTATTAGCACTTCATGTCTACAATGTACTAAGCTAGGTGCTAGGGAACAAGATGGTACAAGGCCAAGTCTCTATCCTCAAGGAACTTAAAATGATGATGGAAGCCGGAACATGCTTAAATGTTTTATTGATACCTTTTATTTCTAAATTACTTTAATTTTCAAATACTTCCCTTCTTCCCCTCCCCACCCAGAGAATTAGCTTTCATACTTAGCAAAGCATAGCAAGGGGGAAGGTGGGGAGGAGTTCATCCCATCACCAAGCCTGCACAAGTATTTGCAGAGTTCACACCCACAGTCCTCTCTTCCGAGGCGGAGGCAGGGTGGCAGGGTGCATTTTTCCATCCCTTCTTCAGGGCCAAGTTTGGCAGGTATAATTACGCAAGAGTTATCCAATAGTAAGTTCATAGGTGAGGCCCCAACAAAATGACTCAAGCAAGTCCAAAGGGCAGAGCTTGGCTTCCTCTTGGTGTCTCTAGTATTTAGCCCAGTGCTAGGACAGAGCAGGTGCTTGGTAAATAGTGAATCCACTTCTATTTGGGGGGAATAGGAGTAACCAAGATTCTTGGAGGAGGGAGCACTTGAGCTGGGCTTTAAAGAAAAGGGGAGATTTCACCAGGCAAAGAGGCAGGAGAAAAGCATTCCAGGTATGGAGCATGAGTGGGAAAGGATAGAACGAAACTGCTGAATGGTTGGAGTTCAGTTTATCTGGGACATAGAGCATATGAAGGGGACTAGAGTAGCATACATAAATCGGCTGAAAGGAAAGAAGGAGGGGAGGAGGAGTAGAGAAAGAAGTGAGGGAGGAGAAGGAGGGAGGGAGGAGGAGAGGAGGGGAACAGAGAAGGGAGGAAGGAAGGAGGCAGGGAGGGAGGGAAGGAGGGAGAGGAGAAAGGAGAAGAAAGAGGGCAAGAGGGAGGAGAGGAGGGAAGGAAGGAGAGAAGGGAAGAAAGGATGAGAGGGAGGGAGGGAGGAAGAAAGGAAGGAAGGAGAAAAGGAGAGGAAAGAGAGGAAGAGGGAAAGAGGCAGAGGAGGGAAGAAAGGATGAGAAGAAGGGAAGGGGAGAGAGGAAGGAAAGGAAGGAAGAAGAGAGGGAGAAGGGGAATGAGGGAAGGAGGGAAGGAAGGAAGGAAGGAGAAAAAAGGGAGGAAGGAAAAAAGGGAGGAAGGGAGGGAGTATTAAGGGTCTGCTATGTTTCAGACACTGTGCTAAGCGCTTTACAAATATTATCTAATTTGATCCTCACAACAATCCTGTGAGATAGATGCTGTTATTATCTCCATTTTATAGTTGAGGAAACTGAGGCAACCCGAGGTTAAGTGACTTGTCCAGGGTCATACAGCTAATAAGTGTGTGAAGCTGGATTTGAAATTGTCTTCCTAACTCTAAGCCCAGTACTCTATCAACTAAACGGCAGAATAAATTGAAGGAGGGAGACCAATGAATAAGGCCAATACAAGTGAGACATTACAGAAAAGACTTGAACTAGGCTGGTAGAAAGGAGAGGGAAGATTTGAAAGGTGTTTGGATTAGATTAAATGTAGAAGACGAAGGAGGGGGTGATAGAAAGGGAAGAATTGAAGGTAACTCTGAGATATGGAACTTGGATGTTTAGAAGGGAGGTGGTATCATCCCTGGAAATAGTGCCGCTAAGAGTAGTGATGCTCATCCTCATCAACACATCTTTTTTATGAGCAGTGTATACGTTTTGCTCAGTTTCCTCATCTGTAAAATGAGCTGGGCAGCTATATAGTGCAGTGGATAGAACAATGGGCTTGGAGTCAGGAAGACTCATTTTCCTGAATTCAAATCTGGCCTCAGACACTTACTAGTTGTGTGACCCTGGGCAAGTCACTTCACCCTGTTTGTCTCAGTTTCCTCATCTGTAAAATGAACTAGAGAAGGAAATGGCAAGCTGCTACAGTATCTTTGCCAAGAAAACCCCAAATGGGGTCAGGGGGAGTCAGACATGACTGAACAAAGACAACACATTTTCAAAGAGGCTGATTAAGATTGAGGGTCAGATGTATTGTCATAGAAAAAGAGCAAGGTTAACTGGCCCCAGCAGGGAATTAAGCTGTGGTCTTGACCTCATTAGCACTGGTAGGGTTCTAACCAGCCACAGCCACCACAAGCCATATGCCATTTAAAGTGCTTGACAAAGTGGTTTCCATTTGTTTTGTGTTTTTAACTTCCTACTTGGCACCCAGCAAAGGCTCTGCTGGCTAATCTGTTTTCCTTCTTGTTCTTAGGCTTAATCACCTCCTTTGAAGGTTTTTTTGTTTTTTGGGTTTTTGTTTTTGTTTTTTGCTTTTCTTACTTGTAAATAGAAGCAAGAAAGTTGAGAAGTCAGAAGCTTTGGGACCAACGCAGTCAGTTCTTATTACCCTCCAGGCTCCCCCCTCTGACTTAGCTCCTTGGGAGTCTGTGAAAACAATAGCTGATAAGGAGCTCCCAAGGTCTCTCAGCAACTTATCTTTCAAAACGAGAGAGAAAACCCTAAGGGAGAAAAAATAAATTTCCATTTTTCCTTCTCATCAAGTCAGTGTCTAGAATATAGGATGTGCTGCTATATTACGGATTCAGATCTTGCATGTGGGTTCAAAAACTCAGCTTTGCAGGTTTTAGGATGGGGAAGGCATGGCTAGGTGGGAAGGGATGGGGAATTGGAAGAGAACAAGTGTTTATATGAGACCTACTATGTGCTAGGCACTACATTGAGTCCTTTATAGATATCATCTCGTTTGGTCCTCATGACAATGCTGGGAGGTAGGTGCTTTTATTATCTTCATTCTACAGTTAGGGAATTTAGGGAGATGGAGATCATGACGCGTCCAGGATAATACAATTAGTAGGGCAGTTAGGTGATGTAGCAGATAGAGCTCCAGGCCAGCTTCAGATGCTCACTAGCTGTGTGGCCCTGGGGAAGTCACTTATCCTTTGCCTCAGTTTTCTCATCTGTAAATTAAACTGGAAAAGAAAATGGCAAACCACTCCAGTATCTTTGCCAAGAAAACCCCAAGTGGGGTCAGGAATAGTTGAAGCAGCTGCATAATAACACATGCAGTAAAGTGTCTGAGGCCAGATTTGAACAGGAGTCTTCCTGATTCTACACCCAGCACTCTGTCTTATCCTTTGCTGCCCCCTACATGGCAGCTCATCTGTAAAGATTTGGTAGATTGTAAGGACCACCTGAGTCACCACGGTGCTAAGGAAGCCCCCAGTGCCTATACAACCCTGCATTCCAGGAATAGGCAGCTGGTGGTCCTGCTGTACTCTATCGGTCTGAACGCTCTGCATCCTGGGTACCACATTTTGTAGGAGGTAGTGATGCATTTGGGAGGGCCCAGAGGGGGCAGCTAGCATGGTGTACCAGGCCTACAGGTCGATAGTACAGTATACGGACTGGTTTAAAGGTACTGGAGAGTTTTAGGCTAGAGAAAAGAAAGCATATCCAGCTTCAAGTATTTGAGGGTTAGGGATATGCGGAAATGAGGTCAGATTGTTCTGCTTGTCTTGACAGGGCAAACTAGGAGCAATGAATAAAAGTTGCAGAGAGACCATTTTAGTTTCCACATTAAGGAAAAACTTCCTGACAATTTTTTTGTTGTTCAGTCATTTCTCCATTTGGGGTTTTCTTGGCAGAGATACTAGAATGGTTTGCCATTTCCTTCTCCAACTTATTTTACAGATGAGGAAACTGAGGCAAACAGGATGAAGTGATTTGGCCAGGGTCACACAGCTAGGAGGTGACTGAGGTCAGATGTGATATCAGGAAGATGAGGCTTCCTGACTCTATCCTGGAGCTCTAACCACTGTACCAACTAGAGGCCCTCACTCTCCTGACCATTAGAACTACCCCCCACCCCTGAATAAAATACATAGAATGTGCTGCCTTAGGTTCCAGTTCCCAGCACTGGGGGTCCTGAAGCAAAGCACGGATGACTATGTGTTAGGAAGATGACAGGATTCCTGTTCAGGTGCAGAATAGACAAGATGGTGGCC
The DNA here is from genome assembly GCF_028583685.1 of Petaurus breviceps papuanus. Taxonomy (NCBI): domain Eukaryota; kingdom Metazoa; phylum Chordata; class Mammalia; order Diprotodontia; family Petauridae; genus Petaurus; species Petaurus breviceps. The sequence goes on from NW_027187419.1 coordinate 63,992,777, forward strand.
CTTTCCAAGTCAGATGCTATGCTAGAACATAGAGGACCTATACCCATATTGCTATATAGGGAACTGGATTTGAGGACTATATTTTCTATTTGTTAGCAGTGTGACTGAGAACAAGTCATTTTACTTTTCTAAGCCTCAGTTTCCTCATCTTTGAAGTGGGTAGAAGAGAAAGGAAGAGAATAAGCATTTATATAGTATGGGCACACAGTACGCACTTTTGTTGTTATAAAAAAAAAAGAACGGATTATCTCATTTGATCCTTACCACATTCCTTGGAGAAAGGAGCTTTCCTTATCCCTATTTTACCATTGAGATAACTGAGGCAAATTGAGGTTAAGTGACTTGCCCAAGGTCCCATAACTAACAAGTGTCTAAGCTGGATTTGAACTTTGGTCTCCTTAACTCCAGGCCCAGCACTTTATACACTGTGCCACCAGCTGCCTCTAAAATGGGGATAATGACACTAGTGCCTTTTACCCCAATGTTACCTCATATCTACTTAGCATGTTTTATGTATATTTATGTAAAGGACAGCTAGGTGGTCCAGTAGAATGATTGGCCTGGAGTCAGGAAGACTCATCTTCCTAGTTGTGTGACCCTAGGCAAGTCACTGAATCCTGTTTGCCTCAGTTTTCTCACCTGTAAAATGAACTGGAGAAGGAAATTGGCAAACCACTCCAGTATCTTTGCCAAGAAAACCCTAAATGAGGTCACAAAGAGTCAGACATGACTGAAATGACCAAACAACAAATAGAAGTTTTATTTGAACTGTGGAAGCCATTCAGTGGCATCTAATCAGAGTTGTCATGGTTGGTTTTGATCAACTAATGGAAGATCCTTCATCATCTCAAAGTGCCAACCCTCTAGCCCTGAGTTATGTATGGTCAGAACATAAGGCCTCCACTCCCACATGGTTGACCCAAACCAGGTATCTGGAGGAGCTTATGACTCAGTGGATATATAAAAGGAATAATCCACCATCCCTCCTCGAGCTTTTCTTCTTCCAGCAATGATGTGTTAGGACTGGTTTGAACAGATTCTGGAGAAGGGAGTGGGTAAAGGGACAGCTTGCCTTCACCCTGCCTCTGGTCCCCATGTGACCATGAGCATATAGCACATGTCTTGCCTAGGCAAGATTAAGTTTGAATTTGGGGTGCCTCCGTTATGTTTATTTTTTTCCTGGCCTTAGGCTAATGATTATTTAACCCAGAAATGGGAAACTTGAGATAACTTTGTAAATTCAAGAAATCTGGGGGTCCTGGGAGGCAACAAGTTAGTGATGAATGGCAACAGGAGAGGGGTTCCCAACAACTATTCTAATGATCTTGGAAAGGCCAACTACTGATAAGAGGAATGGCCCAATTCCAGCTGTTTATACCAGCAGACACATACTAGAAGTTATTCATGTGTCCTGTATTTTGTGTTTATTATTTCTTTTGTGTGTAGCAATAAAGAACCTGTCTCAAACCTGATTCTTATTGTAGTCTGAGTACCATTTTTATTCTCCCTTTAAGGGAAAATCCTGGACATGAGCCATAAACTAAACTGAGAAAATTTATCCTTAGGGTAAAGAGAGGGAAGAGGGAAATTAATGAGCAGAAGCAGGTAAACAGGGAATCTAATGCCTCTCATTAGAGGAAGGCTCCCTAGGACTGGACCCAGGCAAAGAACAAGCAGTGGGCACAGGACCCTAGCTCCTGTGCCCCAGCCCAAACACTTTAATGTTAGATAAGCTCTTGATCTCCCTGAGACTGTGGACTTAGCTATAAAATCTTCCTGTTTCCTTATCTATAAAATAAGGGGGGTTGATATTCTCTGGAATGCTTTCCAACACTAGCTCTATAAGCCTAGACCTTTTGGCCCCAACAATGATTCTTTAACGGTAGACCATGTTATTTATCTTGAGGTGAGGAACTATTTGCTTTTGTCATTGTATCTCCAGTAATGAGCACAGGAATAAAATAAGCATTTCCATAACATAGTACAATAAAAAGATAATCATATGTGAAGCTAAATTATAGTCTTTTGGTAAATGCTTGTGGCTTGGTTGATATTAGCAGTTTTTTGTTGTTCATTCATTCAGTCATATCTGACTATCTGTGACTCCATCTGGGGCTTTCTTGGTAAAGATACTGGTCAGGTTTGCCATTTCCCTCTCCAGCTCATTTTACAGATGAGGAAACTGAGGCAAACAGGGTTCAGTGACTTGCCCAGGGTCACACAGCTAGGAAGTGTCAGAGGTCAGATTTGAACTCAGGAAGATGAGTCTTCCTGATTCCAAGCCTGGTGCTCCATCTACTAAGTCACCTAGCTGCCCCAATATTGGTAGTATTTACCTCACAAGAAAACTATTTACAATGCATACCATAAAAGAGAGAACAATATTTCATCTGAGTTATAATTGTCATATCAGGGAAAAAATCATAGTCCTCTTTTCTGAAGATGTTGGCTGCCTTCCCTTACTGCAGAGGAATCAGAAAGCCAAACAATCTGCCCTGAAGACCATGCTTTCAGAATCGTAGTGTGTGTCCCTGGTGCCATCTCCCTGCTGGAGGGGCCAGAAAGCCCTCCTCCCTCCCTCTCCCCATTTTAAAAACTGATGTAGTCGAATGTTCTCTTTTCCTTGTCTGAAGATTTGAGGATGGGGAGGACAGATAATGCGACCAAAGACTACGCATTAAAGAAACAGAGCAAAGTTAAAAATTTGTACTACTCAGAAATTGGCAATTGAAATAAACCAGGCACTCAATTCAGAGTCCACAGAGTGGTGTGATCACTATCCTCCCTCTGAATGCTCTAAAGCAGTGGTATCAAGCTCACATAGAAACAGGGACCACTAAACCACGCATGAGGATCTCTGCAGGCTGAAAATTGACCTATAAAACCACACATCTTCCTTCCTTCCTTCCTTCCTTCCTTCCTTCCTTCCTTCCTTCCTTCCTTCCTTCCTTCCTTCCTTCCTTCCTTCCTTCCTCCCTTCCTTCCTTCCTTCCTTCCTCCCTCCCTTCCTTCCTTCCTTCCTTCCTTCCTTCCTTCCTTCCTTCCTTCCTTCCTTCCTTCCTTCCTTCCTTCCTTCCTTCCTTCCTTTCTTAACACATCACACATCAAAATCAGACAGGAACTCCAGTATAGTCTGGTTCAGCCTCACTCAGGCATGTTGTGGGCTGGGATAACACATTTGACACAAACTAGAAATGTACAAATCTGCCTTTCCCCATAAGGCTTTGTAACAATGCACTGTTGGTGCCTGGGGCATATGGATGGGACATTCATTGTGATAAACCTTCCCCACTGCCTTCTCTCCATCTGCGAGTTGGGTTGCACAGATAGTCAGACACTGAGTGACTGAACAGCAAAAAACTGCCAATATTAACCAAGTCACAAGCATTTACCAAAAGACTATATAATTTACTTCCTTGCACAATTATCTGTTTTATTGGACTATGTTATGGAAATGCTTATTTTATTCCACAAGCTAAAAATAAAATTTAGAAAAGACTATATCCTAGGTGCTGTGCTCAATATTGGGGATACAATGACAAAAGCAAATAGTCCCTCACCTCAAGGAAATTAAAGGGATGGCATCCCTTTAAGGCAGGGGTGGGGGACCTGCAGCCTCCAGGTCAATGTGACCCTCTAGGTCCTCAAGTGGGGCCCTTTGGTTGAATCCAAACTTCATAGAACAAAATGGCCACAGATTCCTCACCCCTGGTTCAAGGGTTCTGTCTGTGGAAGTAGAGGTTTTTGTCCATGAAGAGCTAACTAGAGCATATGGGATAAATTTGGGACCTGAGCCTTGCTAATGCCCTATTCTAACCATCTGAGAGAACTAGCCTAGGCATGGATCTCAGAAGGGTGATTTGAGCAATTCAGGTAATAATGGGCCTCAGACTCCTGGTGAGTAGGGAGTAAATGGCTTATTTTCTGGAGTTGTGGGGACTTGTTCAGTCATCACAGGTCTGTAGTTACAGTGAGTGGAGCCAAGAGGATCTTGCATGGATATACTGCCATCTGGGCTACTGGGCCCTGAATGCCACTTGTACCATCCCTGTAGCCCCAGTTTTCCCTGACTGACCCACTTCCATTAGCTATTCCCCAGACTCCATATTTCATCTCCCATCTCTCTAATTTTGCAAAGGCTGATTCCTGTTTGAATTATACTCCCTTATCACCTCAAATCTCTTTTAATTTGTAACTTTTTCCAAAGTTCAGTTTTTTATTTGTTTGTTTTGTTTTATTTCTGTTCAGTGGAGAGAGCCCTAAACAAAGAGTCAGGAAGACCTGAGTTCAAATCCATTATCAGGTATCTACTAGTTGTGTGAGCCCAGGCAAACCACTTAACCTCCCTCAACCTCCCTCTCCTCCAAAGGGGAAAGTAATAGCCCCAACTTTACATGGTTGTGAGGATTAAATGAGAAAATAATTGTAAAGTGTTTTATAGATGCTAGCTATTATTACTGTTGTTGTTCATCCTTCATTTTCAAAGAGGGTTAATGACATAATGGGGTGATATCTTGACTTGTGTGTGAATTGGATTTAAGTGAGGCAGAATTATGCAAAGTCATCAGCCTCACTCTGTCTTGCAGAATCATAGGAGTTCAGTGGCAAGACAAAAGTTAAGCCTGCCAGCAATGACCCAGGGTGCATGATGACCTTGGCATCTTCAATGCTTGACCAAGCTCTGATCACTCCACAGTGCCTGCTTCAGCCTCCTTCATGGCAGTTGGAACAAATTCTTTTTCTTCCACCATTCTGCTGGAAGAAGTCTTCACATGCTTAAGGGAGACATCCCCCTAACTCCCTGATGGGTTCAAGGCCTGTCAGTCACCCTCATCCTAGTTTAGCCCATCTGCCAGGATGGTTTTTCTGGGGCTTTGCATGGCCACTGCATATGCTACAACTTCTTGGAGCCAGAGGTGAGAGTTGGATAACAGGTGAATACCAAAGGTGTGGTATAATACTGAAATTAATATTAATAATAATAATAATAATCAAATACTGAGCAGCTGTGAAAGGGCTCAGCAAGCCCCCACACCAGAGATTCTAGTTCTCCCTGACATCTGGCACTCTATATAGATCCTCGTTCCCCTCCCCCATCCCCACATTTGCCTGAGTTAACACAGTGTCCTCCTCCTCTTCAATCCTTGGTCCCACTTCCCCTGTGGAGTCATGGGGTCCATCTATCTGCCCAGCACTGCTCCCTCTGAGATCAACAGGTCCTTACCATCTGTCCTGTTACTTTGCCTACCAGACCCCAAAAGAGTCTGGAATTTTTCATCCATCCTGTAGCTGAACCCTCCTTCATGTATTGTCTTCCCCAATTAGAATTTGAGTTCCTTTAGAGCAAGCTCTGGGTCTTTTCTACTTGTATCCCCAGTACTTTGTGCAATGCCTTGTAAAGAATGATTAATAAATGCTTTTCAACGCCTCTCTATCGTAAAGTAACAAATTTATAAGGATGCAGTAGAAGGGCATCATTAGGGAAGAGTTGGCTTCCCTACATTAGTTGACTAAATGGACCTCAAGGGCCTCAGGATGCCACCACGGCTCCCCAAAGTGATAGACTCACCTTCTCTCACAGCCTGCTATGCCCAGCTTTTATGAAAAGCCTTGAGCTCGATGGAAGAACAGTGCTAAGGAAGCAAATACATCCAGTTATTTATGTGAAGGCAGAGTCCTCTCATGGGGCCAGAATACACTGACTAAGGGGATGCTTTCTCCCAAACTGGATGTCCCCACACCTTTGTCAGGCCATGGTATAACATCTAGCCCCAGGTTAACCCTAACCCAGGCTATGCCCCCTGAGTTCCCATCACTGTGGGAACTCAACACTTCTCCCCCTCCTAGGGTGATTATACCCATGTATGAAGGTTCCTGTTATCTGTTCCCTCATCCTGACCTCTGTTCTCTCAGCCTGGACTTCTTGTTTCTAGTCTTGTTTCTCTTATGACACTTTAAAAAGTGTCTGCCTATTTTTTCGCTGAAATCCTTCTCTGACACCTCCTCATGGTCTGAAGGTTGCCACAGAATCAGCCCTGGAAGGGGACATCAAGTCAAACACACATCCCCTCTAAAAGTAGGTAGGTGACAAGACTTTACTTAAGAGCCTTCATTGAAGGGGAAACAAACCTACTCCCTCCTGACACAGGCCCTGGCCATTTGGAGATGCTAGGCAAACTCTGGGCTTGCCCCAAGCCCAAATCCAGCTCTGTTTCCCCAAATACAAGTCCATCCCTTCCTCCATTTGACGAACAGAATTTCAAATACCTAAAGACAGGGATCTAGATCTGCTAGATATCCCAACACTACTAGCTGTGTAGTCTAGGGTAAATAACTTTTCCTCTCTTAGCCTCAGTTTCCAAATCTGTAAAATGAGGTAATGGGGTATTAGATTTGGCTTCAGAGAACTTGAGTTCAAATCCAAGTTTTGCTGCTAACGAGATTTGATCTTGGCAGAGATGTGCTGGAGCTAACTCAAAACAGTTCTCACCCCTGGAGTCAGGAGGCCTTGTGTTCAAATGTGGCCTCAGACACTTGACATTTACTAGCTGTATGACCTTGGGCAAGTCACTTAACTCCAATTGCCTTGCATTCCCCCCTCCAAAAAACAACTAACCCCCCCTTCCAAAACACAGTTCTTAAGAGTCTATTGTTAAATGATCAGTGTGAGCATTTACTCCATATCCTACATGCATCCTCCCCCCCAAGCTGGTTGTTAAATATTTACCAGCCTAACCCCTGGATTTGGGGCAATTCATCCTTGCTCCTACCATTTGGTTCAACTGGTTTTGCCCCAGGGGAAAAATATTCCTAGTACAGTCTTATCAAAAGATTCTCTTAATGAAAATGAATATAAAATCCCCAAACCCCCCTCAGAAGCCCTCCCCTTCCCCCAGCTTCGAGCCAAATCACCAAAGAACCTCTTTAACTTGATTGTTGTTTTTCTCCTTGGGGACTGCTTGGTTGTTTGTCATATGTTTCTCATGTTGTTTGTAGACTGGGGAGTGATCATGATTTATGGGAGAAATAAGAATGATTTCCCTTCAACCAGATGAGCGAGGGCTAGCAGTCACATATTTAATTTTGAAAGCCCAGAATTTGACTGCAAGGGGAGTAGAATCCAAAAGATGAGCCAAACCAGAAAACAAAGCTGTTATGACAAATGTGTGCGGACTAGCACGGACCATGCGCCATCACCTCAGAACTCCAAGCGGCTTCGCCCAGAAGCTGCACAGCAGTGCCTGAAAAGGGCAATGTAATTATTTACTGCTGTACCCTTAAGTGCAGGGGTGGGGGGTTGTGATGGGGTAGAGGGGGGTCTCATCTCTCACTGCCACTGTCCCTCCCAGGCTTGTGTTAATCTTGGGAAAGCATCATATTTGTTTTGTGAGGAAAGAAAGAGCCCAAAAGCAAGTGTGTGTGTATGTGTGTGTGTGTGTGTATGTATGTATGTATGTATGTATGACAGAGAGAGAGAGAGACAGAGAAAAAAAGAGAGAGAGAGAGAACAGAGACAGAAAGAGAGATGGAGATGGAGATAGAGATAGGAAGAAAGGGAAAAAGAGAGAAACAGAGAGACAGAGAAAAAGAGGGATAGAAAGATGACGAAAGAGAGAGATACAAAGAGAAACAGAGACAGAGAAACAGAGGGAGACAGGAAGACAGAGAGAAAGAGAGAAAGAGAGAGATAGAGAGAAAGAGGAAAAGGGAGAGGGAGAGAGAAGAAACTTTTTCAGTCACAAGTGCAAATTATGTATTAGTAGAACCTTTAGATCCCTCTTCAGTCAATTCAACAAGTTTTTAATAAATAATTAATGCATATGTAACAAATTGCATATAATAAACATATAAAATAATTAATAATTAAATGTGACAGCACTGGTACTAGACACAAAAACAAAAATGAAACAATTCTTGCCTTCAAGCAGTTCACATTTTACTAACAAATGCTCTGGGCTCAGTCTTTAGACTTTCTCTCTAATAATAATCTCCATGGTTCCTTGCTCTAATCAACAATCTCTCCTGGAAATATCAGAATATGGTTCGTGCCTCATTCAGGACCCTCCATGTCTTTGAAAGCATCAGGCTTACAAAGTAATAAATATAGAAACGATTTCTCAATGGTGAGTAAAGAACAGAGGAAGGATTTGGGTCCAAGCCCTTTATTAAAATGGGATGGTTACAGTCACCCACCCTAAGAGCTCAGAAATCTTCCTTTAGTCAAATTCCCTCCAAAATAACAGAATCATTCTTTGAAAGGTCCTGGTAACACGAGTAGAAAGACAGCTGTTCCTCCCCTTCTCCTCCTTCCTTCCTCTCTGATGGATTCCTGTAGATCTGATGACTTGGCAAAGTTTCCTTTCTCTTTGGGTATCTCATTCTCTCAGCATGGCATTAGCAGTCTATGAGGTTTCCTACTTCCAATTCATGTCCAGTCTCTCCACCCAGCTTGATTCTGGAACTTTCCAGCATTCACCCAATGTCAATTTCCCCGGAAACCACTATATACTTAGAGTCTCACAACTCTGGAAATCCCCCATTCATGACTTTTCATTCATATGAACCCTCATGCTGTCTTCTAGCCAGGACACTGAGAAAGAAAGGATCTCAACCACCAATTTTAGTTACTTCTTGGTCCTTTTAGCCTGAGTCCTCCCTCTGCTCACCTGCAATGCAATTAAAAAGCACCTCCTGTTTGTAACATTCCCCCCCTCCTTTTTAAAGTATTCTCCTGAATAATAAGCACAAGCCACTTGTATTGGACTGATTGGTTTAACCACTGAGTTGCTTTACTGCTGCAAAAAAAATTCGAGTTCTTTTTTTTTAATTAAAGTAGGAAACTTTCCCTAGTGTCAAGCCAAAGACATTATCATTCTATTACATTCAACAAATATTTCCTGAGTGCCTATTATGGCCAAGCTGTGTTTGAGGCCCTTGGGACAAAAAGTCAAAAATCAAACAGTCTCTACCCTAAAGGAGAGTATATGGTGTGGAGCAAGAAGGGGGAATGAAGCAGGAGTGGAAGGGTTGTCAGAAAGAGGGGATGGAAACAGAACTTGCACAAAGAAAAGTGAATGCAAGCTAACTTGGAGAAGACTGGGCACTCACTGATAACTACTGGCCTAGCCAGGGAAGGCTTCCTGTTAGAGGTAGCCCCTGAGCTGTACCTAGAAGGAAGTGAAGGGTTTTTAGAAGTAGAGGAAAAGTGGAAATGAATGAATCCTGGGCAGAAACGATGGGTTGGCTATTTCAGTGGGAATGCAGAATCACAGAGATGAAAGGGATTGGGAACCTTCTAATCCAACTGGTACCTGAACTGGAACCAGGCTCAGAACCCTCTCTATGAGATCCCCATGAGTGATCATTTAGCCTTTCCCTGAAGCCTATTCCACTTTCCAATCATTCTAAATGTTAGAAAGCTTTTCTTTCCACCAATCCTAAATCTTTTTTCCTTTGTCCCTCATTCTGTGCAGTGGAACCATTGAACAAAACCAGCCTAAGCTCTCTTCCATATCACCTTTCAAATACTTGAAGATACAATGCCTGGCACACAGTAGTACTTTAATAATGCCTATTGGTTGATTGATTGATCGATCTGTCATATCCTCATGTGATAGGACTAACATTTATCAACATTCCTTGATAGCTTCTACCAGGCCTCTCCTTTTCCCATAATCCTTAGAGATTAACTTTCTCTAAAAGAAGACAAAGCTGTCCCTGAGACTTGCCCCACAATTTAGCTTTCTGGTCATCTAAAGGTCCAAAAGAAGTCCTTGGCATGGACAGTTAGGATGTCTCAGACTTGGTAAACTTCTGAAGACCACCATATCCTTTACCATACCCTAGCCTGATGATAAATTTCTATATGGAGAGGAGAGAGGACCTATCCAGAGAAACCAAGTGTCTCTTGGTACACATCCTTGCCGTGTCATGGCAAAGTAAATGTCTTCTTTAAAATATTTTTTTAATTCAATTTTATTTTCAGTTCTAAATTCTTTCCTTCCCATCTCCTCCCCCCCCATCAAGAAAGCAAGAACAATAAAATCCATAATAGATATTTAAAGTGAGGCAAAACAAATTCCTACATTAGCCAAGGCCCCCCAAAATCACCTCAATCTGCACTCTGGCTCCATTACCTCTCTATCTGGTGGTGGATCACATTAAACATCTTGGAAACTCTCACTCTCTTTTAGGTACAGCTCAGGAAACCTTCCCTGACTCCTTTTGTTAATTATTTAATGACTCCCAAGTGCCTCTTTCCCACCAACAGTCCAACCTGAACCAAGAGAATTCTGGCATTATAACAGCATCACATACCTGCTTAAATCTGCTTTT
>NW_027187419.1:64003121-64034519 GCF_028583685.1 Petaurus breviceps papuanus
CAGCTGGTCCCACAGTAGATAGAACATCAGACCTGGAGTCAGGAAGACCTGAATTCGGATATAGCCTCAGACACAATAGTAAGCCCTTAACAAACAGTTGTTGATTGACTAATTGACATAGGGCTTTATAGTTATACATCATTTTCATATAAATTCACATATTTACATAAATTATCTCATTTGGTCCTTTTAAATAATCCTATGGCAGGTAATATGGAATTTTGTAAGCTCCTTGAGGACAGGGACTGTCTTTTGCCTTTTTTTGTATCCCCAGCACTTAGCCAGGACCTGGCACACAGTAGGTGTTTAATAAATGTTTATTGATTGAATTTATCCCATTTTAGATATAATAAAAGTAAGGCCTAAATAAGTGAATTGGAAGACTCCTAGAATATTGGAGCCTGAAGTGGGTTTAAGTGGGTTTAATCTTATTCAACCTTCCTATTGTATAAGTAAAGAAATTATGTCCAAGAAAGGGGAAGTGACTTAAAGAACACCTAATTGGAAGGTATTAGTGGCAGGACTGAACCTGTATCTTCCTGACTACAAGTCCAGCCCTTTACCCACCATGCCACACTGACTCTTTCTCAAGTCCATACAGCTTATGAGTGGTTATAGATGCATATTCAGATGTTATGTCTCTTTCCTCCTCATTATGTTGCCTCTCAAATGAGACGTGATGAGTCAGCTCCCCCCAAAACCAAGAGCCAGTCTCCAGAGTATCTGTTTCAGACGACTTATACAAATATTCTTCCCTGGTACCACCAACGATTTCTGTTTATACATGTTTTGAGTTGGTGCTCATCTATCTGGCCTCATCTCATGGCACCTTTTCTCGTGTTTACATCTACTACTCCCACTTCGTCTTTCGACTCCTTCCCAACGAATTATGCCATAGACAGATTTAGTAGATTTCTACACCAGATAAGTCAAAATATATCTTTTTCTATGTTAGAAAAGGCACAGTTGCCTACAAGCCAATAAAATTTACACACTCCTGAAATGGTAATGGACAAGAAGCAAACTTTGCTCAGCCTCAGGCTATCCAATAGAACATTCATCTGAGTAAAGTCTACTGATGCATCCAAAATACCAGCCACCATCTTAAAGAAACAGCCCACATTGAAGTGCTATAGAGTAGTGCTTTCAAGCATTTTCATCTCAAGGCCCCTTTATATTTCTAAAAATTATTGAGGACTCCACAAGAAGAGATTTATTCTGTGGATTATATCTATTGATATTTATTGTGTTCAGATTTAAAACACCTTAGTATTATTAAAATAGTTTTGACCTCACAGACAGTGTGAAAGAGTCTTAGGGATCTCTACGGATTATTGGACCATTCTTTTTTAATTGCTGCTATAGAGGAACTTGGGAAAGGCTTCCCTGGTACAACAGTTTTGCAATCTAAGCTATAGCCATCATAGAAAGGCAAATTGTTCTGTGGGGTCTTTCTTCACATTGCAGATGCATCTATTGTGGCCATGTCCTTCCAAACAATGTATGTGCTCCCAGCAAGCTCACCCATCATGAAACATCCTTGTTTTCCCTTGATATGGGGATTATTCCATGAAGAATGATCAGAGTTGAGCTGCTGGGTTCCAGTTAACCACATGAGAGTTATGGCACCCCCTGAGTTCCTGCTGAATGACTACTTTGGGATCATAGAGCAAGAAGAGCTGATTATTCATTGGAGAGTTAAAAGGAAAGGATCTCATCCCACTTGTTCCCTTTTTTCTTCTAACTTCAAACGAAAGAACTATTTAGAGCCTTTTTTCATGAGGGGTAGAGGATGACTAGGGGCAGCTAGGTGGTACAGTAGATAGAGCGCTAGACCTGGAGTCAGAAAGACTCATCTTCCCAAGTTAGAATCTGGCCTCAGACACTTATTAGCTGCATTACCCTGTGCAAGTCACTTAACCCTGTTTGCCTGATGTTCCTCATCTGTAAAATGAGATGGAGAAGGAAATGGCAAATCACTCTAATACCTTTGTCGAGAAAATCCCAAATGGCCTCCTGAAGAGTTGGACATGACTGAAACGACGACAACAACATGGGGGGGGGGGGTGGCTTACCCTATCCTTCACTCAAGGTGCCATGCAACTGTCCTGCCTAAGCAAGGTTGACACTGGATTTGGGCTGCCTCTTTAGTGATTGTGATTTCCTGATCTCAGATGACTGTGTATTTATCCCAAGATGGATGTTCTAAGTTGCTTCTTGAACTCTCATCAGCTCAAACTTCTGGGGGTCTTGGATCCTTTGGATTGGAACTGCCTGGCACCAAAGTGGGGCAGTACCAGTCAACTACTCCTTTGCTCTTGAAGAATAAAGATATCAAGAAGATTGAAGTAAACCTCGCCCATTTTGCTAGGTCTAGACAGTCTGGACAGCATAGAATCAAGGTGAAATATAAAAATGCCTGGTCAGCAGTCCTGCAAACTGCTTTATGCTCTGGTGAGTTTTAATTATCAGTCTCCAGAGGGAGGATAATAGCAGTGATAACATTAGTTGTTGAATCTTGTTTTAAATCCTTTTGTTTTTTGTCCTTTAGCATTTCTTTTTGTCTAGAAAATAAATGCCTGCCCCACACTTGACTTACACTGTACATCGAGTATCTTTTTGAGATTTGGAAACACCAAGACATAAGCACAGCCTAAGTTAGAAGCAAATCTTCCCCAGGGAGTCAGAGTAGGGAAACTACTGAGCCAATGGGGATGATAAGAGGGATCCTAGCCTTCCACTCATTAGAGGCCAGGCTCTTCCAGGATTGAACACTAGCTAGAACACATGCCTGGGTCCAGAGTAGAGGGAGTCCTTTAAATAGAGGAGGGAAAAAGAAAAAGAAAAAAATTATTAAGTTCCTGTTATGTGCCAAGTGCTAAGCCCTTCACAAATATTTTATCTAATTTGTTTTATTTGATTTAGGGAAGTATATACAGGGCCCCAGCCACCTGGGCCAGAAATAATCCCTTAATGTTAGATACATAAAGCTATACAAATGGGGGAGGGGAAGGGAATAAATATTTACATAGCACCTACTATGAGCCAGGCACTGTGCTAAGCACTTTAGAAATATTGTCTCATTTGATTTGATTTAAGGAAGTCAGTGCAGTGCTCCAGCCCCCCTGGATATAGCAACAGTCCCTTAATGTTAGATACAGAAAGCTCTGTATATGTATATGTAAGTACAGGGGAAAGGAAGGGGCAAACATTTATATAGGACCTACTATGCACCAGGCACTGTGCTAAGCCCTTTATAAATTTTATCTTATTTTATTATGTTTCATGACAAATGTAATTTATCATCCTCTTCATATCCTGATGTAGATTATCTAAGACAAGAAAGAGGTATGCAGGAAATGCTTGCAGTGATCACTAGGAAATCAAGCTAATTGGTATTAAAGGGAGGAAAAGTGGCTGGAAAGTGCTTATGAAAGTTTCTGTGACATATGCATTTGTACCACTTGGGGAAAAAATATGGGGCAGCTAGGTGACACAGTGAATAGAGCACCTGCCCTGGAGTCAGAAGGACCTGAGTTCAAATCCATCCTCAGACACTTAACACTTACTAGCTGTGTGACCTTAGGCAAGTCACTTAACCCCAATTGCCCTGCCTTCCCCCTGCAAGAAAAAATAAAAAATACCAGCATTAACTCCTGTCCATTGAGAGATCTGCCTGTTATTTGGGGGGTTGCTAGGTAAGTCTCTGTGCCTCTCCACAGCTAAATCAGCCACATGCTATTTTTCCTAAAGAATATGTCATCCCAGCATCCCCTTCCCGCCCACCCCCAACTTAATCAAGTCAAGTGGCTCTCTGTTGCTTTCAGGATCAAACATAAAATGCTCTTACAACCTGCCCTCCCTTCCACACTACTTCCTCCCACATAATCTACAGCTATACTGGCTTCCTTACTGTTCTTCCCACACCAGACACCATCTCTCAACAATATGCCTTTGCACTGGCTGGCCCCATGTCTGGAATGCTCTCTGTCCTCACCCCACCTCCTGCATTCCCTTGCTGTTGTTCAAACAATTAGTCGTGACCACCTGAACCATACTGCCCATGGGGTTTTCTTGGCAAAGACACTGGAGAGGTTTGTTATTTCCTTCTCCAGTGGATTAAGGCAAACCATGGTTAAGTGACTTGCCCAGAGTCACACAGCTAGTAGATGTCTGAGGCTGGATTTGAACTCAGCTCTTCCTGACTCCAGGCCCAGTGTTATATACACACTGAGCTATCTGTCGGCCCCCCTCCCCCTCAGCTTCCTTCAGACCCCAACTTCTCAAAGTGGCTTTACCCTATTCCCTCCTCCCCTCACTGCTAGTGCCTCCCCTCTGACACTACGTCCACATAGACTGTACAAATCTTATATGAACCAGAAAAAATTCTCCTAAGTTGAATCCTATATCAAAAACACAACTGCCATTAATTTCAAAAGGACAGAATTCTGTTCCTGAGGATCTGAGCTCTCAAATTTATATCCATTTAATACCCAGTGACACTTGTTGCTTATATAATTAAACTTCAGTGTTTAACAAAAAGCAAATCAACCCACCATACCATTAAAGACCAAATAAATCAATGCAGATGATATGGCCCGCTCAGCAAAATAAGTTATCACATGGAAAGAGCTGGAGCAAAGGAGAGTCATTGTGACTTTTTTTTTCATTTTAGGGGGAATGAGGCATGAGTTTATCACAGCTATAAAGCAGCAAGCCACAAGCTCTCCTGGAGCTCAGCTGCTCCATTAGGAACAGGAAATACAAAACACTTCTCATCAATTTTAAGAAAGGCCTGAAAGTGGAACTAGGAAGAGTGAATGAAACTCCCTTTCAAATCTAATTCTCATAACCCCAGTGGGCAGACCCTGGGGTTTGACTGTCCAAAGGAAAACAGAAAACAAAGATTGTTTATGAAACCATGAATCTCTATTATGTGCTTCTTAGGATTTTTTTTTAGCGTATATTAAATTTAACAGATAATACCACCAACCTAGCCCAACTCTGCCGTTTTCAACCCTGATGCTGTTGTGTTCCTGAAGGTGAAGCTGACTTCTTCCATCTGCTCTTGCAAATCCAGGGGTTTTATTTGCATATCCCATTGACTGAGTCATCTCATTTGGGCAAAGGGATTTTTTGAAAGCTTATAAACTCTGGAAAAAAAAACCCATCACCATCAATGACAACCATTCAACTTGTGCTTAAGGTAATCCAATCCTATTAATGACTTGGGTGCTTTGGCTTTGTTGATTAGCTCTCCATATGGAGTGGATGAATGGAGGAGTTGGTTGGGCCATTTGGTCCCCAGGGCTGCAGCAGCTGGCTTCACCACTTTACAGCTGGTGAAGGAGAAGAGTGAGTCCTTGGGTTATCATTCCCAACGACTGAACTGCACTCCTACAGAAACTTCCCAGAAAGTGGAGTTGTCTGGCCAGTTCTTGCTGGGGACAAAGAGAGAAGAACCAGGCAGAGAGAGAACCAACTTCACGTGGAGCCTGGATGAAATCCGTCCCAGTAAAAGTCAGTCCTAGATAGCAATTGTTGACAGACCTGGAATTGCAATGAGAGGTGTTATTTAATGACACTAGAAAGTACTCTTGAATACTGTGATCTGCATGGGGGCTTTTGTTCTATGTTTATTTCCTGCATTGAACCCAACGCAGGACTGTCTCTCTCATTTACAGGTAGGATGGGATAGTAGGGCCAGCTATTGGAATTAGAGTCAAAGGGTCCAGGTTCGAATCTTGACTCAGTTTCCTCAACTGTTAAATGAGAGATTTGTATTAGATGATCTCTAGGGTTCTTTCCAGCTACCCATCCTATGGTCTCACTACACATAGTGAACATTTAACAAATGTTTGTCTGATGAAAGACTTTACTTCTCTTCTAAGTCTGAGCCCACATCCACAGAGCACTGGGTAACATCTGAAACCACAGAAGTGCCGCATATACCATAGAAGAAACTCCAGACAATATGAGTAGCTATGGTATAGCTACAAAACCAATGGGTTTGGAGTCAGAAGATCGAGGTTCGGGTCTCAGATCTACCACTATCTATCATTTCGCCTCTCTTGGTCTTTGCTTCCCCGTGTGTAAAACCTAGGGATTGGGCTGAATGACCTCTAATGTTCCTTCCAGTCCCAAATCCCTTGATCCTGTAGATGTGGGTTAAATGTTTGGTATTCTAAACACATTTTGGTTGATTGAACCCTTCCAGATGAAGGCTAGGGATTGGGGTTAGGTGCAGATGTAGTTTTAGCACAGAAGATGGAGTCTCTAGCTAAGTGGTAATTAGAACCTGGACATCCCAATTCCCAGTCCATTAGTTTTCTCCCAAAATGAGGAACACTGTGACTTTAGCTATTTCTATAAATGAATGGCAATTACATTAAATGTGCCTAATTGATGGAAGTTTTGATCAGAAGCAGCCTGGAGGAGGATTTCCAAGTTGACTTTTCATCACCAATATTTGTGCTTAACCATCTGTCCTTACCACTGATTGGTCTCTTCTTGACCCCTCCTGCTGGTCTAGCAACCAAACAAAGCACATCACAATCTGGGTATCTAAAACTTCCCAGGACTCATGACAAATGCCATCCATTTTGAGGCAGATCATTGAATCCACACAAGTAATAGTCTCCCTTTTAGCATAGGGTTCCTTTTGGTGAGAGCATCTGTTCTTAATGTGCTTGATGGGCAATAAAGAATCACAATGGTAAGGTGGAGGGGAGGAAGGGTACCCGGTTAATGACAGGAGCAGGGAACTCTGGAACCTTACTTTGGCACCATTTGTCATAAAGAAGAACAGAGTATGAGGCAGAGCCTTTGGCCTTTTCCAAAAGGGTTTGGTGCTGTGGGCAGAGGACTGGATTTGGAGTTAGGAGACATCAGTACAAGACCCAGCTCTCCTGCTGACTGCCTGTGTGACCCTTGGACAAGTGGAAAACCTCCCTGACCAACAGCTTCTTCATCCATAAAGTGAGGAACTTGTACTAAATGGCTTCTGAGGGCCCTTCCAGCTCTAAATTTATGAGAAAGTGATACAAAAGTATGTAAAAATCTAAGATCTCTCTCTCTTTTTTTTTTGGAGGGGGAAAGGCAGGACAATTGGGGTTAGGTGACTTGCCCAGAGTCACATGGCTAGAAAATGTTAAATGTCTGAGGCCCACTTTGAACTCAGGTCCTCCTGACTCCAGGGGCCAGTGCTCTATTCACTGTGCCACCTAGCCGCCCCAGAAGGAGAGACTTTAGCTGAGACTTGAGCAAAACCAGGGGAGGCAGAGATGGGGAGAAAGGGAAAGTTCCAGGCAGAGGGAGTAGGTGGTCCATGGAAATGGTTGGAGTTAGGAGATGGAGTGTGGGAGTGACAGCAAGGACTCCAATGTCACTGGATTGTAGAGTGTCTAGGGGTGAGTAGGATGTAAGGAGACTGGACAGGTAGGAAGGGGCAGGTTATGGAGGGCTTTACAAGCCAAACAGAGCATTTTAAATAATAACCCCCACTCTTTTTTCAGTCCCCTTCTAGATCCATCTTATTAAAATACCACTTCCATAATATAATTTCCTACTTCAGAACCTATGTGATAAAATGAAAACTTCTTACTCTGGCATTCAAGGAATTCCTTGACTTGACCTCAGTCTACCATTCCAAATACACCCCCATTTGTCTCACACAAATCCTCTGATTCAGCCAACCTGGTTTACTCACTATTTACTCACTATCACCCAAATTACATTACATTTCCTTGTCTCCAAACCTGTACTCACATCATTTCTTCTACTGAGAATGCCCTTTCTCTTCTCTGCCTATCCAAATCCTATTTATCCTTCAAGGCCTAGCTCAAATACTACTTTTTCCTTGAAGTCTTCCTGAACCTTCTAGCCTAAAGTAATCTCTCCTTTTTTTTGTAGGGGGGAAGGTAGGGCAATTGGGGTTAAGTGACTTGCCCAAGGTGGCATGGCTAGTAATGCTAAGTGTCTGAGGCCCACTTTGAACTCAGGTCCTCCTGACTCCAGGGCCAGTGCTCTATTCACTGTGCCACCTAGCCATCCCTCTCTCCTTTCTTTTAAGTCTGATAGCATTTATTATCTGTGCTATCCACTTGGGACTTATATAAATATCACCACATCAACACTGAAAGTCCACTTCTCCTACTTCTCCCTACTTGGACCAGCACCCCCTGGACCAGACCTGTAGAACCCATATCTCCAGTCCTTGGGGAAGCTAATCAGCTAGATTTTGGAACTCCCTACTATGGTTAAACCATCTTGATTGGTGGCTGAATGAATATAATACCTAGTCCATTATATCCGATCAGTTCCAAATAAGGCTATTTTTCATATCATAAATAGCCCTCCTCCTAGGATATCTTGTTCTAGCCAACACTCCCCTTTATATATTGCTTGACTGAATATTTGCTATGGTTTTTTCCTTTTTTTTCTATTTCAGTTGTAAAGGATAGGGAGAGAGAATTGACTTTTGTTCATTGAAAAAAATAAAATTTTAGTTTAAATTAAATTAAACATTATGATGCATGTTTCTTGAGGGTAGATTCTGACTCACTTTTTATGTTTATATAACCCCATCCTACCTACATGTGCTTGAGTAATTCCTTAAAGGACAGAAGTAGGGTACAGAATTTGAATGGCAAACTGGAGTCCTCTCCCTGGAGCCATAGACACATGGAGAAAGGTGGTACTCCAACATGTCCCTTGCTTCTCAGGATCTGTGCCCTCAGAAACTGCTAAGAGTATAGTTCTAAGGTGATTTTATTCTTTCCTTGATTGAGCTGAGATTCTATTTCACTCCCAAATCCTGTAAGCATTCTGTTCTCTAATCTGTATAACTTCTCCAATAACTGTTTCACTGTTTGCTTTGACAAATGTTTGTTCACTATTCACAGTGGTCTTTTGGGTATGAAAGCATTTGGTGGAAAGAGAGCTAAACTGGCAGGGATTAAGCGGTTGCCTTCATGATCTGCAGTGGGACTACTACATATCTGGAGTGACCAGGGAAAGTTGCTTTTATACTTAAATCCCAAAGAATCCTGTATCCCTAAGTGGTTAATAACTAGGCCAATTCTTTTCTTGAAGATAGGAGAGTGAAGGCATTCACCCAGTCACAGCTGTCTTTCTGCTTCCACATCTATGTTTGTTTTTTTGAGAGGAGTTGAGGCAATGGGGTTAAGTGACTTGTCCAAGGTCACACAGCTAGTAAGTGTCAAGTGTCTGAGGTCAAATTTGAAATCAGGTCCTCCTAATTCTAAGGACGGTACTCTATTCACTGAGCCACCTAGCTACCCCTCTATTTCAACGTGTGTCTGTGTGTGTGTGTGTCTTTCTAACACCATTTGGGGTTTTCTTGGCAAAGATACTGGAGTGGTTTGCCGTTTCCTTCTTCAGCTCATTTTACAAAAGAGGAAACTGAGGAAAGTAGGGTTAAATGACTTGCCCAGGGTCACACAGCTAGTAAGTTTGTGAGGCCAGATTTGAACTCAGGAAGAGGTGTCTTCATGACCCCAGGCTGGGCATTCTATCCACTGTACCATCTAATTGCCCACTATAGATCATATCTATCTATAAATCCCTTATGTTCCCTATGGTCCATTTCAACCAGCTACATTTGAATCCCCAGTGCTTACTATGGTGCCTGGTAAAAGGTAAATATTTTATAAATTTTCATCATTCATTCATTCATAGAGTGCTTTATGATTTTAAAAAGCACTTTTCTCACAACAAGGGTAGATATCACCAGCATTATCATCCCCCTTGAGCAATAAGGAAAACAGACTTGAGGAGGTTAAGCTATTTACCTATGGCCCCACAGCTAGTAAATATCAGAATTGGGACTTGACCCTAGCTCTATTAACTGACTTTTTTTTGAATTTTTCTATGTTCCTTCTCTTCTAGACTAATTGCTTAATAAGTATGTGTTTGATATAGAATTATTTTTTCTTCCAAACAACTTTAAGAACCTTCATCACTGTAATAAACAATCATGACTCCAGAGGCCCCAATGGTAAAACAGGACAGAAAAAAATGAGGCATATTTTTTTGGAAAAAGCCAAGGTGGGAATTTATTTTGCTTGACTGAATATTTGCTATGGTTTTATCCTTTTTTTTCTTTTTCAGTGGTAAAGGATAGGGAGAGAGAATTGATTTTTGTTCATTGAAAAAAATAAAATTTAGTTTAAAAAAAGAAATACTGCTTAAAAACCTATTATTTTGAAGCAGACAGCTCTCCCTGTTCGAGAAAGATTACCATTTCAAAGTGACAACAGCCTTTCTCCACATCCTCCCCCCAGCTCACCTTCTCCCAAAGCCTGCATCTTCCCACCTCCTGTTTGCTTCATCTTCTATTTAGATTGGAAATGTGTGGGGCTAGCAACACTGTTTTGCCTTCTGATTTGACTGAAGTTTATTCAAGACTATTTCCAGAGAAGGAGAACCCACAGCAATGTCATCAGTGGGGTTGCATAGCAGCCAAACCACATCATCAGTGCAAGCCTTCCTAAATCAACCCCCTGGCAATTCCAGCATTGGGAGTCTGGCATAAGGACACAGTGTTCTTGAGCACAGCTCAACAGGCATCCTCCTGCCATTGGTGACAAGCCCAAGTACTTTCCCGGAATATGTGAGAGAGACTTCATGACCTTGTCCAAAGAGTGGTTTGGAAAAAGAGTTGGTTGAAGGAGTGAATATATGAACATTCCCCCTCCATCCTCTAAAGTTCTCTTCCAATGTCCCAAGTAACCGTAGGTGTTTGAAGGTTATGTGAGCAGACTACAAGGTTTGTTAGCTGCTGTTGCAGCATTAAGGAGAAGGCCAGCAGCAGATTGTGTCAGGTACCTGAGGCAATGGTCTGGCTAAGTTTAGAAATGCTCATCTCTAGTGGGGGGGGCTGCTGGATGAGAAATTGTTTTGTACATGATGACTCCTAAGACTGGTGTGAGGCAATTTGCGTTGGGTCTCAGATGGCTCTGCTGCAAGAAATGGACAGAGGTTTCAGAGGCCAATTTCAGTTCAATATATGGGAAAACTTCCTAACAATGAGAACTATCCAAAAGTAGAATGAACTGCCTTAAGAAACAATTCTCTTTCACTAGAGGGCTTTGAGGAAAGAGTAGATTGATCAATCGTTAAGCATTTATTAAAGTCCTACTATGTGCCAAGCAATGGGGATACAAGGTTAAAGAATACAACAATCCCTACTCCCTGAGAGTTAACATTCTTGGGGGAGGAAACAAGGACTAAGGACTTTACAAATATCTCAATTGATCATCAGGTTGACATTAGAAGATAAGTGCTGTTTTACAGATGAGGAAACTGAGACAGAGTTTAAGTGACTTGTCCAGGGTAACACTAGTAGTATCTGAAGACAGACTTAAACTCAGGTCCTTCTGACCCAGTATTCTATCCACTATCCCACCTAACTTCCTCAACATCCTAATGGAAGAGATTGTACATACATTTAAGAATATATACAGTCCATCGTCCCTGAAGTCAGAAGGACCTGAGTTCAAATCTGGCCGCAGACACTTAACATGTACTAGCTGTGTGACCTTGGGCAAGTCACTTAACTCCAACTGCCCTCCAAAAAAGAAAATATATATATACAGTGCATTTGTTGGGTAAGTTGTAGAGAAGATTGTTGTTCAAATGAGTTATTCTCAGTTGCCCTGAGATTCTATGATTGATAGAGAAATCCTTTTTCTTCTTTTTTTGTGAAAATTGGGACCACATTTGCCTAGTCTTAGATCTGTGCCATCTTTCTCATTTTCTGATTTTTCAAAAGTTACAACTGATAGTGACTCAATCACCATGTTTATTGGTTCTTTAGGTACTCTAGCATACGGGTTTTCTGTTGTGGGGGTGTCCTGAGCTCACTGAAAGCAATTAGGTCCTCTCCTACCAAATTACCAAATGAGATAATATATGCAATATGTTTTGCAAATTTTAAAGTGCAACATAAATGTTCACTATTATTATTGTTAAATTCACTCTATTCCTTACAACCAGAATAAAGTAAGCTCTTTGAGCATGTGGACTTTTTGTTTTCCTATCCCTTGAAGGCAACTGCAGAAATCCAATTTCATCTTGATTTAAGGAAAGAAAAAAAAATTCATAATGATCAGAGCTATCATCTCAAAGTAGAATGAGCTGCTTTAGGAAATAGTGGTTCCCTCTTCACTGTAGGTCTTCAAGGAAATATCTTATTGCTTATTTTGTAGAAGGGTATGAGTTGGACTAGATGGCTTTTGAGGTTCCATTCTAGAATTCTGGTGAAGGGAAAATCCAAGCTGATGAAATTACACATCTACTAAAGTTAAAGAATAAATATAACTAACCTGAAAATACACACACACACACACACACACACACACCCCACCACCACCACCACCAACAACAACTTTTCTTGTCTAGAGTGGGTTTCCTTCAAAGGGACAAGACACCAGGTCTTGATTCCCTGAGAATTCACTGTATCACTACTATGTAAGCTACCTGTACGTGACCTTGATAAAGAAAGGAAAATTGTGAAACTTGTGAACTTTCTCATACCAGCAAGGTCCTGCCTAGAGTTCTATACTTTAGTGATCAATAGATCATTGGGAATGGCAGAGCTATTTTGATGACCCCAAAATTCTTCTTGAAATGAAGGCCTATCCTTTTAGGCCCAACATTTCCCTGCAGTTATGTTGTTGTAAGTTATGAACCACTACAGATTCCAAAGAATTAAAAATGAGTGTCCCTCAAAGAGTGATCAAGAGGGAGGTGGAGAGGTCCTGGGTGCACACAGTTGGGTGTTCAGAACTGATTTCATGATTAGCTCCAAAGTACAGTCATTAATGCACCCCCACCTCTGATCACTGCCTTGTCATGGTGGAGGGGCCATGAAGCCACAAAGAGTTGGATATAACTGAAGAACCGAATAACAATAACAATGTGCTAGGTACTATGCTAAGCAGTAATGATACAATGAAAGGTAAAAGACGGCACCTGCTCTCAAGGAACTCAGTCTATTGGGGGAGAAAACATACAAATAACTACATACAAACAAGATACATATAGGACAAATTGGAGATAATAGAGGGAAGGCATTTGCATTAAGGGAGAGTAACCACAAAAGGGAGGAGAGATAACTAGCAGGGATAGATGGATCAAATAAGGATTTTTTTGAGAATAGTGGAGACATGGGAATCTTTGTGGATGATAGGGTAGCAGCCAATAGACAGGGAGGGAGTAAAGATAAGAAAGTAGAGATGATAGCAGGATCAATAAGCTGGAGAGCATGGAATCAAATGGGCTCACTTTGCATAGAGAGGGGTTTGACAAGGAGAGGGGTTATATCTTTTTGGCAGACAGGGGTGAAGGAGGAGATGGGGGCAGAAGGCAGAGGAGAGGGGGGAAGGAAAGGGGAAGGGAGAGAAGGAGTGAGGAAGGGAGAGGGGAGATGAGGAGGGGAGGGGGGAAGGGAGGGGGGAAGGAAGAGGGGAAAGGAGAGAAGAGAAGAGGAGAAAAGGGGAGAGGGGAGAAGGAGAGAGGGGAGAGCTCTTGGTGAATGGTCTCAGTTTTTTCAGTGAGTTATGAAGCATGGTTCTCAGCTAAAAGGGCAGGGGGAGAGGACTTATGGAAGATTTCAGGAGGTATGAAAATGTTTAGAAAAGCCTCCATAGTGAATGGAATGGGTGAATCAAATGTGAAGGTGTGAAAGTATTGTCTTGCCAAGGTGAGGGTCCAGTTGAGATAATGTAACATAAATTCATAATAGACCTAGTTAGCATATCCTAGCTGTATGATGAGGCATCTAGGTGGCACAGTAGATAGGGTGCTGGGGCTTGAGTCAGGAAGACTTGCTGAGTTCAAATGTGTACTCAGACCTTCCTAGATATGTGACCCTGGGCAAGTCACTTAACCCTGCTTGCCTCAGTTGAACTAGAGGAAGAAATGGCACACCACTCCAGGATCTTTGCCAAGAAAACCCCAAATGTGGTCACAAAGAATCTGACATGACTGAAAAACAGCTAAACTAGACAGTCATTAATGGATTGATATCTTAGAGCGAGTTCTTTTTTCTATTTCATCAGGTATTTTGTCTTTGGTTCTGTGGTTTACAATATTTTGATCACTGATTTCTAGGACTTAGCCATCAATAAGATGTTTATGAAACCTACAAATGACAATAGGTCAACATTTGTTAGACTCCTACTGTGTGTCAGACGTTATGTTAGGCATTAGATATCCAAAGACAAAAAACCAACCCAATGAAAAACCTAGTCTCTATTCTCAAGGGATTTACATTGTGTCAGGAAGGAACAACTGGTAACATCTAAATGTATGTAAAATAAACACAAGATAGATAAATACAAGGTAGTTGGGAGTGGGTGGGGGAGGCACTAATCCCTGAAGGCTTCATGTAGAAAATGGTTCTTGAGACAAATCTTGAAAGGAGCAAGGGCTTCTATCAGACAGAGATGGGGAGGGAGTGTATTCCAGCCTGGCATGAGGGATGACCAGTGCAAAAGCATGGAGAAATGTGCAAGGATCTTCATAGCTGCTCAGTGGTGCTGCTGAAGCATCTCGTGCCTCTCCAGATGTTACTATGTGAAAACTCTCACCGAGAATGTACCCACTGGCACAGCTAGAATCTCATATCCCAATTATACTTAGGAAGATCCAGCCAGTGTTTGCCATGGGTGATAGCAGTGGGAAGCACTATCTTGCTGTCACTTTCTATGATCGATTTGATCTTCCCTTCATCACGTTGGAGGAACAAGTCTCTTGTGAAGTCAGAGAGGCTGTCAGCAGACTTTTTCTATTTGTCCCAATTTCAGGAAGGAGATTTGGGTTCTTACTTGTGATGTATCAAGATGGACTTTTCTGTTTTACTTAAATCAAAGTCTCTCTAAACTTCACGAAACTTTTTCAGACTAAATAGAGGAAGCATGAAAATGTTCTCTAAGGGGCGGCCAGGTGGCTCAGCAAGTAAAGAGCACCGGTCCCAGTGTCGGGATAACCTGGAGATCGAATCCCGGGCTCAGACACTCAGCACCACACCCAGAAATAACTGGCTGTGTAACCTTGAGCAAGTTACTTAACCCCGATTGCTTAAAAAAAAAAATATTCTCTAAGCGATTTGACCTGAATTCACTCTCCCCAGTTCACTCACCACAGCCAAAGCACTGGCCCATTCCTTTGGGAATAATGTTAGCATTTAACTATGGTTTATGACCTGCCTCTTACAATAATAATTTAATAGTAGCTTTTTGACTTGTTTGTCCCTTAATTCCATGAGATCATAGATTTAGAGCTGGAAGACAGCTCAGAGGTCATATAATCGATCAGCAATCGTTTATTATATATTAATATGTTAATATTATTATATATTAATATATATTATATATAATTATCATTTATCTGACACTATGCTAGGTGCTAATGGTATAAAGACAAAGATGAAGTAATCCTTTCTTTCAGGAAGCTTATAGTCTATTAGGGGAAACAACATATGTATAAATAAGTACATACAGAATAAATATAAATGAATACATCATAGTCAGGAAAGGAGAGAACCTGATGAAGGGAGTCATGAAAGGCATCATGTAGGAACTAAGTCTTGGAGGAAGTTAAGGCAGAGCTGAGGAGCATTTCAGGGATGGGAGCCAGTGGAACCCAAGATCACGCTAGCTTTTGTTGCTTGCCACATCACATTGCTGATTCAAACAGAGCCTAGGTAGAAAGTGGAAAAGCTGGAATTTGAACCCAAGAACTCAGACTTCAACTCCAGAGATCTTTCAAAAACCCAACTGAAAAGCAGTACAAATGCATACACACAAGTCAATACCATGAAGACATCTCATGCATATTTCTTCCCTCATATAATCATCTCACACACATTTTAAGTTAAAGGATTTTTTTTGTTGTTGTTTTGGATCGAATCTATGATTTCACTAGTACTAATGCAGATCAATGGGCAGCTAGGTGAAACAGTGGATAACATGATGGATTTGGAGTCAGGAAGACTGAGTTCAGATCTAGTCTCATGTACTTCTTAGTTGTGTGACCCTGGACAAGTCACTTATTTAATCTCTGTTTGCCTCAGTTTCTTCAACTGTAGAATGAGGATTATAACAGCACTTACCTCTCAGGATTACTGTGATAATCATCTGAGATAATCAGTTAGGTGGCACCATGGACAGAGCAGGGGCCTGGAATCTGGAAGACTCCTCTTCCTGAGTTCAAATCTGGCCTCAGACACTTATTAGCTGTGTCATCCTGAGCAAATCCTTTAACCCTGTTTACCTCAGTTTCCTTATCTGTAAAATGAGCTGTAGAGGAAAGGGCAAACCACTCCAGTATTTTTGTCAAGTAAACCCCAAATGGGATCATAAAGAGTCAGACATGACTGAAAAATGGCTGAACAAAAACAATGCAAATCAGCACCTGCTCTAAATTTAAATCTTAAAGCCTTATCTGGGTCATTGAGAGGTTAAGTGACTTATATAGGATCACAAAGCCAGTATGAGTTTGAATCCACATCTTTGGATTCTAAGGCTGGCTTACCACACCATGCTACCAAACACGTTTCCAATATATATTAAAATTTAATCAACATTTTAAAAAATTAGGTAGACCTCAAAGTAATGTTTTGTATGTTTATTTAAATAATTGCAAATTATAGGAAGAATTGTGGGGACTGGTGCAAAGTGAGCAGAACCAGGAGAACAATCTACACAGTAATAGCAAAATTGTGAAGATAATCAACTTTGAAAGACTTAGTTCAATAAAGATACTTTTCTTTACCTCAAGGAGCAAATCCAATTTTTGTGCAGTTAAATGAAATGCAATCATCTAAAATTCACAATTCTGCTGTTTGCTATCACTTTGATCAATTTACTCATCCCACACTCCGAGGCAGAGAACTAACTGAGAAGAAATTGAATGTTAGTTTCAAAATATCATCTCAAAAAAAAAATCATCTCAATTTCTAATGGTAGCAAAATAGACATTTCCACTGCTAAGGAAGCAGGAATTTGTTATATATTGTTTGCTATTAGAAATTCAGCCAATATTTAAAAATGCCTACTAAGTGCAAGGCACAGCAAAATAAAGACAGGTTTTTTTTTTTTTAACAAAGGACAGGAGTTTTAAAATTTTAAGTTTTTATATGAAAAAGAAATATTCCATATATTTCTTTATGATATACATAGAATGAGAGGTAGTAATTGAGAAATAAGATATTTGTTCATATCTTGCCTTTGATACATATTGGCTATATGAGGTTGGGCAGTATATCTGGCCACTCTTTAAGACTATAGGTTTCAGAGAAGTTGCCAATCTCCTTTGGTAGAGGGAGTTTCAGCACTGGGAGTTACTCAAACAGAAAATGAAAGGTTTAGACAAAAAAAATAGAATGAACTTGAAGAAATAATGTTAATATACAAAAAAGTAGAAACTGTCCTCTTAAGTGCTGGTGAAGATGTGATGTGGGAAAATTAGAACATTAATGCATTGTTGGTGGAGTTGTGAACTGATCTAACCATTCTGGAGAACAATTTGGAACTATGCCCAAAGGGCTATAAAACTGTACATACTCTTTGATTCAACAATACTACTACTAGGTCTGTATCCCAAAGAGATCAAAGAAAAAGGAATATATGTACAAAAATATTTGTGGTGGCAAAGAATTAGAAATTGAGAAGATGCCAATCAAATGGAGAATGACTGAACAAGTTGTGGTACAAGAATGTAATGGAATTCTATTGGTTCATAAGAAATAATGAGCAAGCAGACTTCAGAAAAACCTGGAAAGACTTACAAGAACTGATTCTGAGTGAAGCGAGCACTGCTCCTGGAGTCAGGAGGACCTGAGTTCAAAATTGGCCTCAGACACTTGATACTAGCTTTGTGACCTTGGGCAAGTCACTTAACCCTGATTGACTCACTTCCCCTCCCCAAAATAAAAAGAAACAACTTGATAACTCTTTTGAATTATATACAATTTTAGTAACATACAAATCAAATATTAAAAAAATATAACACCCATAGATATTTATAACAAAAATCATCATCACCATTATAATGTGTTAGATTTAGATTTTGATTTTGGAACAAAGCTTAAAAAGTGGTGTCTTATGACATTACCACTTATAATTTTTTTTTTGCTTTTTTTGGAGGGGTGAAGGTAGGGCAATTTTCCTTGCCCAAGGTCACACGGCTAGTTTTTGTGTTAAGTGTCTGAAGCTGGATTTGAACTCAGGTCCTCCTGACTCCAGGGATGGTGTTTTATTCACTTTGCCACCTAGCTGGCTTTAACCACTTATAATTCTTCTTCAACTACTTACTTCTTTTTTTCTTATATTAATCTGTCTCATCCTCCCCCACTGAGTAAATTTAAAAAGAAAAAGGAAACTCACAATGCATGCAAGTTCAGTCCAGCAAAACAAATTTCCACATTGGTCATGCCTGATTTTAAGTTCGTTACCTCTCTGGCAGGAAGTGAGTGGCATGTTTCATCTTCATTCTTTCAGACTCAGTGATTTATAATAACTGATCAGAGTTCTAAAATCTTTATCTATAGTTTTATCATTATTCTCTAGTTTATCACTTTGCATTAGTTCATAGTCTTCCAAGTTCTTCTGATATTTTCTATTTCATTATTTATGACATAATAATATCCCATTTTATTCACATTCTATAATCTATTTCCCAGTAGGAGGACACTGTCTTCATTTCTAATTTTTGGCTACTATTAAAAGAACTGCTATAAATATTTTGCACATATAGATCCTTTTCTTCTTTCTTTGATTCCTTTGGACCATAGACCAAGTAGTGATATCATTAATCAAAAGGTATACACAGTTTGGGAACTTTCTGCTGATAGTACCATATTGATTTTGAGAATTTCTAGAACAATTCAGTTCCTTCAATAAAGCACTAGTGTACCTATTTTCCCACAGCCCCTCCAACATTTGCCATTTTCCTCTTCTGTCATTTTTGCTAGTCGGATGGTTGTAAAGTGAACCCTCAAAGTTATTTTAATTGATATTTCTTTAATTATTAGCAATTTGGAATATTTTTTCATATGTTTTTGGTTAGCTTGGATTTTCACCTTTGAAAATTGCCTGTTCACATTCTTTGACCATTTATTGACTGGAGAATGGTTTTTAGACTTATAAATTTGAATTAGTCCTTTATATATCTTGGATATGAGACTGCTATCAAAGAAACTTGCGGCAAAGACATTCCCCCATTTACCGATTTTCCTTCTCATTTTAATGACATCATATTTGTGCAAAAATTTTAATTTCATATCATCAAAATTGTCTATTTTATCTTGTATGATTCTATCACTTGTTTAGTCATGAAAAATTGTGCTGTCCATAGATCCAGAAGGTAATTTCTTTCTTGCTCCTCTAATTTGCTTATAAGGTATCCTTTTATATGTAGGTCATCCATCCATTTAGAGTTTATCTTGTTATATGGTATGAAGTATTGGTCTACTCTAAAGCTAATTTCTGCCAGCCTGCTATCCAGTTTTCCCAGTACTTTTTGTCAAATAATGAACCCTTCCCCCACTACCTGGTTTGGGGTTTTAGCAAATTTTATGCTATTTATCTTTGCTTTTGTAAGATGTGTAGGTAATGTGTTCCATTTAAAAATATAATAAATAATTTTTGATGACTGCTTTACAAAGCAGTTTAAGATCTGATACTAATGGAACCCCTACCTAAATTTTTTTCCACTATTTTCCTTGAGATTCTTGATCTTTTGTTCATCTATATGAAAGCCATTATTATATTTTTTCTAGTTCTATAAAATATTTCTCTGGTAATAACTTGCTTGCCTGATTTTTTCCTCGTTATTTCATTAGTGTAGGGAATGCTTCATTAAAAAATATTTCCTTTATCAGTCAACACAGACCAGTAATTTTCTCCAACTTAAAGAAATAGCTCATGTTTTTAAATCTGGAAAGTACTTTACATATATTATCTCATTTGATCCTTGTAACTAGGATATACTTTTATGTTTAATCTGTATCATTAACATTTTCTCCATTACTTTCTTAAGTCTAAACAATAATCAAGCCCTGATCTGCAACACTGTGGATTTCCAAGGTGTAAAAGCTCACACTGAATATGTAGCAATTGGTTCTCCTGCCTTATGAGCTGGTTCTGACAGACTCCTCGGAATGCTCTGCTGCAGATACACTTTTAGTGGAAAGAAAAGATACATGTAAGGAATATACCTGGAAAGTCACACACATAAGAAGTACATGTGACCAGGGCACTTCTATCTTCTGGAGAGATCATTGCCTGAGTGCCTGCTCCCTTACCATTCCTCTGAATGCTACTCGACTAGACACTGATCTGCAAGATACTGGATGTGACCTCCAATGATCGGTGGATACAAGGCTAGGAAACTTCTTGCTGATTGTAGCTTCTGGCTTCAACTGAGACCTGTGGCTATTAGGCCATCTCTGCCGTTTTCTTTTATCTCAAATCCAGAGACTTTTGTAACTCAATTATAAAAGCAGTCACCCCAGACATGGACTGGCAATAGTCTTAGAAAGGAAAATACTCTTTGAGCTTTTTTTTTTTCCTTTATGGAGTAGCCTCTCTTTTTCCTTTCAGAATTCTGGCTATAAGATCATTCATTCTCTACAAAAGATTCTCTGCCACTGGCCCCAAGTTTTTTTGGATAAAGAGACATTTCCCTCTATCCAGCTATTATTCTCAGGTTCAAGCCTGTCTTTTCTTTGAACTAAACTCCCTGGCCTCTAGGTTCAGGGTCCACATCAGCTTCCCTTTACTCATTCACAGTGAACATTGCATATACTTTTAGTATTGATTTTAATATCTGAGGGCTAGATTACAGCTGGTCATTGTCCATATAAGGACTGTTTGCCCCAAAATTACTCAATATCTCTGAGGTTTGTGATCCCCTAGTCTTTTAACTCTTTATTCTCTTCTAATCATGATGCTGCAGGAACTGGCAAAAATCATGTAACGATTCTGACTAGGTCCACTACAAAATTTATGTTACACAATAATCAACTGGGCCCTTACCACTGTTAGGTAATCCTCTTATACCCTCCTTATCCCATTCTCCAAAATGACTCTTTCAGGTCTTTTCAATTCTTCCTTAAAATTTCCATGGCTCCTCTTCTCCCCATCTATTAAGCTGAAGCTGAGAATCTTGTCTCATATTTTATGGAAAAAGTTGAGACCACTCACTGAAAACTCCTCTTCTCCCTTCCTCTTCATCTCATATCACTCAGATGACTTCTACCACTATCTCCACATTCACCTCTCTCAAATGAAAAAGTGGTCCTGCTACTTGCCAAGATAAACTCCTTTACCTACACAAGCAATCCCAATGCATTCCATCTCCTCCTCAGATTGCTCCCTCTGTCCTCCTCTGCCAATCGCTATTATTTATCTTCAATCCCTCACTGTATATTGGGTTCCTTCTCTACTACCTATAAATATGCCAATGTCTCCCCATCCTCAAAAAAATCCTTGCTTGATCCTTCCATTCTTGCTAACTATTGTCATATTTCTTCTGCCCTCTGTGGGCAAACCCCTAAAGAGGGCCATCTACAATAGGTGACTCTATTTCCTCTCCTCTCACTTTCTTCTTAACCCCCTACAATTTGGCACTCCACCAAAATTGCTTTCTTCAAATTTACCAATGATCTTGCCAAATCCAATGGCCTTTTACCAATTTTCATTTTTCTTGTTCCCTGTAGTCTTTGACATGTTGAACCCCCCTTCTTGATAGTCACTTCTCTTTAGGTTTTTAGGACACGACTGTTTCCTGGTTCTCCTACTCATTAGTCTCCTTTGCTGAATCCTCACCTAAATTATGCCTATTAATTGTGGCTATCCTACTGGGCTCTGTCCTGGGCCCTTTTCTCTTCTCTAGCCTAGTCACTAAATGGGCATTGCCACAGATGAACTAAGACCTAGGAAAGACCTTAGCTTAAAAAGGTCAAGGTCTCCCACTGCATCTGGGGCCATCTCCAGTAGTCCTGATCTATATCTTACCAGTGGACCCAGATGGTTCTGGAGAAGGGAGAAAGACTGGTGACTCTGCACAACCCTGTCTCACTTAAATCTAATTCACTTGCAAGTTGAGACATAATCTTCCTGATGTTATTGGTCCTCTTCAAGAATGAAGGACAAAAAAACCACTAAACTCATTCTATTTCACTTGGTGATTCATCAGGTTATTATAATAATTAATTATTAATAATCATATTGAGGGGCAGCCAGGTAGCACAGCGAGTAAGAGCACCGGCTCCAGAGTCAGGATGACCTGGGATCAAATCCGGGCTCAGACAGCACCCACCCAGAAACACCTGGCCATGTAACCTTGAGCAAGTTACTTAACCCCAATTTCTTAAGGGCAGCTAAGTGGCTCAGCAAGTAAGAGCACTGGCTCCAGTGTCGTGATGACCTGGGGATCAAATCCGGGCTCAGATACTTAGCACCACACCCAGAAATAACTGGCCGTGTAACCTTGAGCAAGTTACTTAACCCCGATTGCTTAAAAAAAATAATAATAATCATATTGATAATTAAGTCCCTTATCTTCCATGGACTTAATTATTATCTATATGCAATGATTCTCAAACCTACCTATCCCTACCCTTCCTGTTCTTCACATCTTCAACTTTCAGGCATCCCAAACTGGATGTCCAGTAGACATCTTAAATTCAACATGTCTAAAACTGAACTTATACTATTTCTCTCTAAACTCTCTCACCTTCCAAATTTCCCTGTTACTGTAGAAGTGTCTTTCCAGTCCAAAAGGCTCACAATGTAGATGTTATCCTTGATAATTCACTGTCTCTCATCCCACCCACCTGCCATATTCAATCTGTTGTTAATGTCTGTCAATTTCACATTTTCTCTTGAATACATTCCCTTCCCTCCTCTGATACTGACACCCTGCAGTTGTAGGCAATCATCATCTCATACTTGAACTATTGCAATAGCTGCTGAGGGGTCTGTCTGCCACACATCTCTCCCCACTCTAGCCCATCTTCCAATCAGTCACCAAAGTGATTTTCCTAAAGTACTGGTCCAACTCTGCACTTCCTACTCAAACTCCAGGGGCTCCCTATCCTCTCCAAGATCAAGTACAAAATCCTCTCTTTGCCATTGACAGCCCTGCATAACTTTTTTACCTTATACTGCCCTCACCATAGTCTTTGATGCAATGACACTGGTCTCCTTGCTGTTCCATAAACAAGATATTCCATCTCTCAGTTGGGGGTGTATTCACTGGCCATCTTTTGTTTCTGGGATGTTCTTCCTCTTCATCCATCTCTACCTCCCAGCTTCTTTCAAGTTCCAGCTAAAATTCCTCCTTGTACAGAAAGTCTTTCCCCAATCCCTCTTAACTGTATGCTTTCCCTCTATTCATTATTGCTAACTTATCCTGCATGTAGCTTGTTGTCTCCCCATTAGACTATAAGCTTATTAAGGGCAGGGCTGTCTTTTGCCTTTTTTTGTATTCCCAGAACCTAATGCAATGCCTGATACACAGATGCTTAATTAATGCTTTTGACTGATTTATTCTATTCTATGATATAGAAGAGAGAAAGAATGGGCCAGAAAAAGACAGTTATGACCGTGGGACAAGGCCATTGCTCTTCTATCACCCAAGCACATCCCCGGACTTTCACATGTTGGTTTGGCCAGCAAAGACTGAAAAGGCTTTGAACTCACTCATATCAATTTTCACTAAGAAAATAGTCACAGTTCAAAAAATTTTTCCATTTTATAGTACACTTATTTTTAATTTTTTAAAAATAAATATATCCATTTCCATCTGCTATTTCTGACATTTATAAATTATTAGTATTTTTTCTGCTTTGTGCAGAACATTGTTATTGCCAGGAAATTTATACTTGTACTTGCAAAGAACATAAACAATTTGTTTTTTTGGCTGCTATGTACAAAGATCACCCATCATCTGTGAATTCTTCAAACCTATAAGACAAACTTCCTCAACTTCATCATTTGCCAAGACCAGATTTTGCCAGAGTTTTTTTTTAATGCTCCTGGAGACAGAACAACACTATGTAAAGATGAACGGGAGGAAAATGAGAGACAGCAGATGGTTGAAATGAGTACTAAAATGTAAAGATAGCACCTGGAAAAACTTTGTAAGTGGGAACTTCCTAGAAAGGTTTTACCCTACATTAGTAAATGTGAGCAAATGAGGATAAGCACACTTCAGTGGCTGGTGACTGGCCTGAAGTAGCTGAGAGTGGGTAAATGATGGGAATTGCTGGGACCCAGAAGAGTCAAGGAGAAGGAGAAAAAATGTTCTGTCCTCTAGAAAATCACTTCTCTCTCTCTCTCTCTCTCTCTCTCTCTCTCTCTCTCTCTCTCTCTTTCTCTCAGCTCTTTTCCTAGTTTTTCATCTTGATGATGGGCATGGGGGAGGGATGCCTGCTGTCCGGTGAATAGCATTACTAGGATTTTTCACTTGCATTTTTTTTTTATTGCTGGGATAAGCTTTCCTGAGTGTCTGAAGACAAAGAATACAAGAAGCACTCTCAAGTACTAGAAAAATGAGTTGAGGGGCTGGAGAGCCAGAACCTTCCCTCCCTCCTGCCAGAACATATGGATACTGCTCTGCTATGGGGAAAGGGTTCAGAGAGAACACCCACACTTTCTGTAACTTCTGCCATTTTTTTTTCCTTGCTAAGGATGCTAAACTCAATTACTTCTCTCCACTGAATGAGCATCAGTGCTGTCAGTACCCTTTGCATTTTGGCACCCTGGGGCAAAGCCCTGGTTGCCCCACCCTGTTTGTGGAACTGACATGGCTGGAGCTAGAATAGTCCTTAGCCCAACTTGCTTCGATGTCAGCCAAGGACATCATTCCATCTTTGTGCTTTGACCCTGTTACAAATAAGGACAAGCTGGCTGGACTGGAGAGGAAAATGTCAAGGAAATTGACTGGTGAAATGAGAACTAGCCCATGTCTGCGGCATCTGATTTCATCTCTTTCTAACTTCTTTCCAAATATCCAATTTCCACTCTTCTTTGGTTATGCAAGAGCTGGAATCTTAAAATCCATGTCAGAGAAGCAATCCTGGATGATAATTCCTTTTCCCTTCCCTTCTCCAGATGTTTTCTTTCCAGGCAGTTTCTGAGGGCAAGTATAAAATAAAACAATTCTGGGAGATAAAGCAAAGCTCTGAAAGCTCTTTTTAAAATAGAGCTACATTTTATAAAGTCAATATTCCTACATAGGCTGTTTCCTATAATGTGCTTTCTTTAAGAAATGTAAATTCTGCAAAATCAAAATACTCAAAACAATCTCATTCTTATAATTTTGCCTTATTTTCAATTATTTAGTGGGATTCTCTTGAACTGAGATTCCTTTTTCAATTTTCATGTCCCATGTGACTACTCCCCCTCAAAACGTGATGAAAAACTCAAGAGCCTTTGAACTGCTCTGAAGGACAGGAGTCAAGGCTAAATATTCCTCCTTTCCTGCCTCTCTGCTTCTGATCTCTGTCAATCTGATAAGATTCACTGTCATTGGGGAAGGAGGCCTACCCTAATAGACTAAGGAGAGGCTAAAAAAAATGGCAACAAAAACAACAGTTAGGTGGCAAAATGGATGAAGGGCTGGCCTTGGAACTAGGAAGACCCAAGTTCAAATTCTGCCTTAGACACTTACTTAGCTGTTTGGCCCTGGGCAAGTCACCCAACCTCTGTAAGCTACAGTTTCCTCAACAGTAAAATAAGGATAATAATAGCATTTGTTTGTCAGGGTTGATGTAAAAATCAAATGAACACACACACACACACACACACACACGTTTGTGTGTGTATGTGTATATATATATATGCATAAATTTATAGACCTTAAAGTGCTATATATGCTATTATTATTAATAATAATATTGCGGGGTGACTAGGTGGCATGGTGAATAGAGCAGCAGCTCTGAAGTCAGGAGGACCTGAGTTCAAATCCAGCCTCAGACACTTAACACAAAAATTAGCCATGGGACCTTGGGCTAGTCACTTAACCCCAATTGTCCTACCTTCCCCCCTCCAAAAAAATGAAAAAAAAAATAATATTGCACAGTCCATTATAATATAAAACACCCTTTTCCTAACATTATCTCATTTTTTTTCCTTACAACAATCTTGTGAGGTGGGCTAGTGTTTGCTATAATCCCTCCTCTCCAATGACTTCCCCTACCATCTATCTCCCTGCCCATACCAGAAACCATGATCCCAAAGAAGTTCAGATCCAGTGCCCTCTGCTGACTGGTAACTACCCTTCTCCTCTTCCTCCCAGGAACACTATTTCAAGAAAGACCTTTCTCTTCACTTCCTCCTTTGAGCCATCTCCATCAAAACTCCTCCCTAGCTGCCTTACCACAGATCACCTTCCTCTGCTATCACCATCACCTCTTCTTCCTCCTCCAGGTCTGGAGCCAGGAACCACTAACTCTGATTAGATCAGCCTTGCCACTGCTCACCTTCTTGGAGTGCATCAATCTACTACTCCATTTACCATGTCTGACTCCTCCACCAAAGTGCCCTTCCTTGGCCACCACTCCACGCTATGTGTTGTTTTTCCAGATACAATGTTAGGCTCTTTAAGGGCAGGGATTGTTTTTGTTAATATATTTATATTCACTGAAATAGTGCAGTCCTCAGCATATAGTAGACACTTAATAAATACTTTTTCAGTCAGTCATTCTACCGATGAGAAAAAAGAGGTTTGGTGACTTCCCTATGTGGGCACATTGTAAGTAGCAAAGTTGGACCTGAACCTGGACCTTTTCATTTCTTGTCCAATGTATCATAGATCGAGAAGTTGAGAGTATCTCAAAGTCCACCTAATCCATAGATCAGGAGGAAGTTAAATAACCTCCCCAAAGTCACAAGAGTGTAGCCTTCCAAGGGGTGAGTGAAGTGCCTGTCTTTTGACTTGAGAGTCAATAACTTTCTGCTGTACCATATGGCCTCCAACAAACTTGCAGGTGTCCAGGGCCACGAGTTAGCAAGCATCAGAGGCAGTACTTGAATATACCTCTCCTAAAATATATTCACTCTTTTAAAATATATTTATATATGTGTATGTGTGTGTGTGTATACACACACATACAGATACATATCGAAATAATAGCATTTATGTAATGCTTTAAATATTGTAAAGCACTTTACATATATTCTCATTTTATCATTATAACAACCTGCAGAAATAGATACTATTATTATTCTCCTCACCCTTTATTAAGGCTGGAGAAACTGAGGAACCATGTTAAATGACTTGCATGGGGTCACAAAACTAGTAAGTGTATTAGGCAGAAAAAGAAATCCTGCCAAATTCCGTCTCACACAGATTGGTCTTGATAAATAAATCAGGAAAATCAAAACAAAAAGAAGACTCTGCCCCCGATATCCCTGAGGAATATAGACACAGAAATTTTAAGTAACATTAACAGAGCTAAAATACCACATCCAAAGATTCATCTACCATGATGCTGAGCTGTTTTATTTCCCTCCTTTCTCTCAGGAGTATAAGGATTTGCTTTGAGCCTCTTCAGACTTGGTAGTCATATTACTGGGGACTGGAAGCTGTACATCATACACAAGTTGACTCTTTATGCTTCATCAAGGTTCCTTTTAGCCAGAGGTGGGTCCATTCTATCATCACTGTGTTCGACACCTCTGCCAACTGATGGCAAGCAGTCATCTTTACCTTCTTCTTCCCTATAAACTTTGTCCTCTGGATCTTCTTCTAAATCCTTTATAGAAAATGTTTTAGACGAAACACACCAGAGGCTTTCCTCTGCTCTTTGAATGTTTCAACGTCTTCAATGCATTTTACTCAGACTTTCTGTTATTCCTCATTCTCAGGCAAGAATCCCATTTTCTCTATCCTACACAATCCTCCTCTATCCTTGACAATATTTTACAGTCTAATTCATATTACCCCATTAGGGGAGGAGGCCTGGAGCATGGGCAATACAAGATCCTTGTAACTGAGCTTGGAATACATCCAGAGATTTTTGTACTTTTTTATTTTATTTTTAGCATATTTACATTCTTCATTGTGTTTTGCTTGGACCAATGCTGAAATCATTTGGATTTCTTAAAATAACCCATAGATGCTGAAGGGAAGTCACCCAGAAGGATACTGGGTTTCAAGGAAGCATCTTAGGATTAAAATTTTATTGCAGATAATTAAAGAAAATGTATCATCAATATATGATAAAGAAGACTAATATTTTAATGCTTCCTTTAGAGAGAAGAAACATGAACTTTCTCAAGTTACAAAATGAATGTTTTTGTAAGCTCTGAAGTAGGTTGCCTTTCTGGACTGAAGATAGAGAGAACTAAATCTTTATCAGAATAGCTATGCACTACTAAGTTAATGGTGGCAGTTAGATGGTACAGTGGGTAGAATACCGGTCTGGAGTCAGAAAGACTCATCTTCATGTGTTCAAATCTAGCATCAAACACTTCTTAGCTGTGTGACCCTGGGCAAGTCACTTAAGCCGGTTTGCCTCAGTTTCCTCATCTGTAAAATGAGCAGGAGAAGGAAACGGCAGCCCACTCCAATATTTTTGCCAAGAAAACCCAAATGAGGTCACCAAGAGTCAATCATGAAGAGTCGGACACAACTGAACAGCAAAAATCAACTCAGTTAATGTGTCATTCTGACTTTGTTATGTAACATGCTACAGAACAAAAAAAACCATGTCTTTTAATTTTTTTTGAAGGGGGGAAGGCAGGGCAATTGGGGTTAAGTGACTTGCCTAAGGTCACAGGGCTAGTAAGTGTTAAGTGTCTGAGGCCAGCTTTGAACTCAGGTCCTCCTTACTCCAGGGCCGGTACTCTATTCACTGTACCACCTAGCTACCCCTCAAATAACCCATGTCTTGGGATGCAGATTAACTACACTTTATCTGTCCCTATCTCTCTAATCCCTCCCCCATGGGAAGGTAAGGATCTCAGGAAGTAAAGGTACTATGAAAAGAGCTGAATGGTAACTAGGGTAAAAATGAGGTCATGGAGGCAGTCAAGGTAGAGGTGATAGATATGAGGTCAAAGACATAATTGGCCAGAAGATTATGCAAATCAGTTGACTGGGCAATCAAACATTTATTAAATGCCAATTATGTGTCAGGAACTGTGGAATATAAAGACAAAAATGCAACAATTCCTACCCTCAAAGAACTTATGTTTTATGAGGGAAAGACAAATTCACCTCTAGTAATATAGATAAAACATTAAAAATAAGCAAAAGTAAGGATTTTGATTTGGCTGAACTGTAAGGTATGTGAAGGGGATAATAAAGCTATAAAGTTCAGGCCAGGTTGTTAAGACCTTTAAATGCCAAACAGAGGAGTTTGGCCTTGATTTTGAAGGCAGAGGGAGTCATTGAAGTGTATTGAGTAAGTGAGTTATATGGTCCAACTTGTACTTTAGGAAAATCTCTTTGTCCGTTGTGGAAAAAGAAAAGATTTGAGGAAAAAGGAAGTCAATTAGGAGGCTATTGAAACCTTCTAAGCAAGAAGTAACAAGGTCCCAAACCAGGATGGTTGTGGAGTGAGTGGAGAGACCTTGTGAAAGTAGAAATGGAAAGATTAGTGAAGGAGAGTGAGGGCTCAGCTTTGGGAGGAAGAGAATGAGTTTCGCCGTGGACATGTTGACATGCCTACAGGACACTAATTTGAGATGGTGGTAATGTGGGACTGGATCATGAGGAGTAGGTCTGAGAGCCATCTACATGGAGATGCTACTCAAACCAATGAGATCTGGGGATTTCCCCAAAGACCTCATTAACCACAGCCCTTAGACTGATGAAAAGATCACAGCTGCTCAGAGAGCAGTAGAGCTTGGGGGATAGAAGGTGGCCCACTTTCTGAGAGTTTATCATTTCGGTTGCGTACTCGTTACCTGGAGCAGAGTGTATAAAAATCAGGGGGACACTGGGACTTCCTCCAGTTCCTTTGCTTCTTGTCGAGTATTACCAGGATAATAGCAACAACAGCAATAACTAACATTTATGTAGCACTTATTACGTGCCAGGCACTGTATTTTACAATTGTTATCTCACTGAATCTTCACAACAATCCTGGTGCTGTTATTATCCCTATTTTATACATGAGGAAATTGAGGCACAGAGAAGTTACATGACTTACCCAGGGTCACACAGTTAAGTATCTGAGGCAGGATTCGAATTCAAGTTTCCTGACTCCAGGCCCTGAATTCTATCCATTGCCCCACCTAGCTGAATCTACTAGGATTTTTGTTATTCAGTTGTTTCAATCATGTCCAACTCTTCGTAACCCCATTTGGAGTTTTCTTGATGGAGATAATGGAGTGGTTTGCCATTTCCTGCTCCAGTTCATTTTACAGATGAGGAAACTCAGACAAAAAGGTTAAGTGACTTGCCCAAGGTCACACAGTTATTACGTATCTGAGGCCTGGTTTGAACTCAGGAAGATGAGTCTCCCTGACTTTGGACCTGGCATCTATCCACTGGGCCACCTTGCTGCCCATATCTAATGAGATAGTTGCTAGCATCGCCCCCTGGTGGTTAAAGAATGACTCTACCTAGCTTTCTGTCATTTCAAATTTGCTTTAACAAGCCATGTATGCCTTTGTTCTAGTCATTAATATTAAGACCTAGCATGGATTCTTGGAACCCTCTTCTGGAATTCTGCCAAGCTGACCTTGACTTGAATGACTTGCTCTTTGCAACTAGCCATTAAACTAGTTCTGAATCCCCTTAATTGTACTCTTGGCAAAGCAATATTTTTGCATCTAGCCGATGAGCAGAATATGAACAGCTTTGTCAAATTATTTCTTATTTCACAATCGATCTAATAACTCAATCAAAAAAAGGAATGAGGTTAGTCTATGTGGAATACACATATATGCACACACATATAAGGTAGGTGTATACAGATAGGAGTGTGTGTATATGGATGTATATATTCCACATACACACATGTATATATATACATATATATACACACACACATACACATACATACATATAAACACAAACACAATTTCAGGGGAGGGTGGGGCACAATTCTCCCAAAGATAGATTTTGTTATTTTTTTCTAATTATAAGCATTTTTCAGT
The DNA here is from genome assembly GCF_028583685.1 of Petaurus breviceps papuanus. Lineage (NCBI taxonomy): Eukaryota > Metazoa > Chordata > Mammalia > Diprotodontia > Petauridae > Petaurus > Petaurus breviceps. Next base: position 64,034,270 of record NW_027187419.1, read on the forward strand.
TTGGAATCCATTGACCCCTTAGGGATCTATGGATAGATTTTGGGTGGGGGTCCTGTGAACTTGGATGAGATAAATTATAAGTAACATATAAAATTCCACTAGACTCTAAATGAAATTTAGCATTTCCTGCAAATATCAATGCAGGCAACAAACATTATTCTGAAAAGGGTCCATAAGCTTTATTAGTCTGCCAAAAGATTGATCACACACACACACACACACACACACACACACACACACACACACACAC
>NW_027187419.1:64034529-64038735 GCF_028583685.1 Petaurus breviceps papuanus
CACACACACACACACACACACACACACACACACACACACACACACACACTTAAAAACCCCTGGCTTTGAGAGAGAAAAATATAAACAAGCAGAATTTCTGTAGTCTCTCACATTAAATTATGAGATCCTTAAACAGGAACTTCATTCTCCTTCCCAGGTCTGCTTCTGACTCTCCAGATTTCAAAGACATACATCAGTTGTGGTTGCCTCTGGAACTTTGCTCAGTACCTGAGACCTCCTCATCTTGGAAAATCCATCCTCCCCTTATGATCCTCCCCCTTGGAACATTTCTCCACCACTTTGGCCTTCTCTCATTGGTGAGTTCCTCTCAGAGTCTCCATTGGGGGGTGGGGCAGGCCAGGCAATCTTTTTCCCCTCCTGGCTTCTGATTTTCCCGACTTCAACAATACGCCTCAACTGTAAATTCATCCTTGAGCCTCCCTTAGTGCTTGGGACCCCCTTACTCTTACTCCTTCCAGGCTGTGCTTCTGACTTTCTGGCCTTCCACATTGTCCACTCCATACTCACCCCAGTCTTCCTCCACTAGAATGTAAGCTCCCTGAAGTCAGGGTTTATCTTTCTTTTGCTTCTATTTGCATCATGGGTTCATCACTCAAGTAAGCACTTAATGCTTATTTGTTGTTGTTCTGTGTTTTTCAACTCTTCACCACCCCATTTGGGGTTTTCTTGGTGGAGATCCCAGAGTGGTTTGTCATTTCCTTCTCCAGCTCATTTTACAGATGAGGAAACTGAGGCAAACAGGTTAAGTGACTTGCCCAGGGTCACACAGCTAAGAAGTGTCTGGGGCCAAATTTGAACTCAGGAAGATGAGTGTTCCTGACTCCGGCTCAGTACTCTATCTCCTGCACCACGCAGCTGCCTCAAATATAGACAGAGTCCTAGGGAAAATGGGACTCGTACTTATAACATGTGATGAGGAAAAGGGGATTACTCACAGCTTGGAGGTTCTTGTCTCCCCTTCACAAGGCGCTCATGAAATTCTCCTTAGGGATGGTGTAGCTTTCTGCTGGGGACACTTTTAGCACTAGGATCATCTTTCTGGCCTTTTGAAGTTCAGCAATTCATCCTCTGAGCAAGGGAAGAGAGAAGAGAGGCTCCTCTCCTCAAATTATTCCCTCTCAGGGTCTTGGCTAGAACTACTTCTATCTCTTAAGCTGACCTGCTACTCAAATGCTTGACTTCTGAATGGATTTATTATTTTATTCAGATCCAGAGGGTGTGGTTGAGTCAATTCAGCCCATCCCAATTCACATCCTGCAGAGCATTATTTTGTTTTATCCAATGGCTTTCATTAATTCCAAATTGATTACAGATTTTCTATACCTGATTTAGTGACTTGGATTTATTCAATAAAAGTGTTCTCACCTGGTTAAATGAGATAATCTATGCAAAGTTTTTTGCAACCTGAAAGCACTGTAGAAATGCCAGCTATTCTAAGTTGCCAGTTGACTTTGGCCAAGACATTTCAACCCAAGGAGTTGGGTTGAGCCACCAAAGGAATCATAGTTTCAAACAAAACACTTCCTTAAAATAAAAAAAACACCTCCAAATACTCCCTATTTATTCTAACAGGCATATCTTCCATGCCTAGCACAGTGTCTGGCATACAGTCTGTGCTTAATATTTACCAGCACATAGTAGGTGCTTAATAAATGTTTATTGATTCATTCATTCAACTGGAAATGGGATGAATGCTGCTTCAAGGACAACTACTAGTGAGAAGGGTTCAAATGTCTAGAAGATGCTTCATGCCAGCTTTCTCATCAACTTGCTGTATCCTGTTGGGTTCTTCACCTCCTTAACCTGCCTTCCTCACCTCCCCCAGACACCAGGAAGGCTGGAGGTTAAAGGGATTGAAATAAATTCTTTGTGTTTTAGTGTTGATGAAGTGTTAAATAAATAAAGACTAGCATCACATTTTAATTGATAGTGCAGATGTTGCCAAGAACTATTTTAAATTTATCCAGCATTAGGTAACTCTCCTTATTTGTTCTCACAACTACTTAAAAGTTACTTAATATTAAATTGCATCATAAGCCTTAATAGGCTGTTTGTCTTCGATTGATTTTTTGATAAAATACGCAGGCATCTTAATAAGCCCCTGTTTTACCTGGTGATTGTAGTTTTGTTTCTGTTTTGGGCCATGAAAACAATTGACAAATGTCTCGAATAAGCAAAACATTCAATTGAGGTAAGCTTCAGAATTTTTGTTAAATGAAATAATTGGATATGAATGAAACCATATTACATCCCTAGATTGTTTTAAAACACAAACAGAAAAGGAATCCAAGTGGAATTTTCCAAAGGCAATGGGAAGCCTGAGTGGGCTTTCAAATCATATCTGTCATCCACCTCAACATAAATTGTGTATAGAACATAATTAGCTTGGAAATTGCATGGTTTTTAAAATTTTCATTAAAAAAAATCAGATCTGAGGTTCCCATTTTAAAAGTAAAATAGAATGGCTCCCACATCTCCTCTCCTGTGAGCTGTGCTGGTCTGGAAGGACCTTCTGAGTCAGAGCTCATAACAAGCCCTAGATGGTGGGATCCAATCAGCTTCCTGGGGAGTCAAATATTAATGACTCTGAAGTCCATTTAAATTAGGCCATGGAGTGTACGTGCTAGGAGAAAACAGCCTGTGTTGGTTTAGGCATTTCTTTTTCATTAAAACAAATCTGGTCACAGGATTAGGTTTTTGGTTGCATTCTTCAGTGTCATGTGCTAGGTACATTCATGCAATTCTCAGACATATGGCTCCTACTCAGGCAGTTGAGGCAAGATGATGCAACCATCATTGTTTCCCCATGTTTTCAAAACATGCCAGCTTAGTGTGAAAAAAAAGTATTTGGAAAAAAATGAAACTAAAATTGCTTTTGCTATTTACAATTTTCTTTTCTTTTTTTTTTTTTTTGCTTTTTGGAGGGCAAATGGGGTTAAGTGACTTGCCCAAGGTCACACAGCTATTTGTGTGTGTGTGTGTGTGTGTGTGTGTGTGTGTTAAGTGTCTGAGGCTAGATCCAAACCCAGGTCCTCCTGACTCCAAAGCCAGTGCTCTATTCACTTCGCCACCTCGATGCCCCCCCCAACAATTTATAATTTTCATTAAATTTTCCATTAAATTTGTAAATCTGAACTTGCCACATTGCATCCTAGCCTATTTTGGTTTTAAAGGCTAAGACTAAAGTCTTTATTGTAACTTGGGTCTATCTGACTTTTGGAGGCACTCATAAAAATCCTGCTTAGATTCAGAAAACTTTTATCTATTTCCGTTATTCTACATTCATTCGTTTTATTAATTCAACATGTACTACATTGAATAAATGAGTCTTCTACTACACATGCATTCCCCTTGTCTCTACTCACATAATTATTACTCCTAGCTTACTACAATTTCCTCTTCCTAATTAGTCTACCAATGAGATTGCCAGGTGTGTAATAGAAGAATGGGTCAGGAAGACCCGAATTCAAATCCAATCTTGTATACTTCCTAGATATATGATCCTGGACAAGTCACATACTTGACCTCTGTTTGCCTCAGTTTCCGCAACTATAAAATGGCAATAATAACACTTACCTCTCAGGTGTTGCAAGGATCAAATAAGATGTTCAGCAAGGCAGTGCAGTGGATAGAATGCCAGGACTGAAGTGAGGAAGACTCATCTTTCTGAGTTCAAATGTGGCTTCAGACACCTACTAGGTGCATGACCCTGTGTAAGTCCTTTAACTTATTTGCTTCAGTTTTCTCATCTGAAAAATAGGCTGCAGAATTAAATGGCAAATCACTCCAGTATCATTGCCAAGAAAAACCCAAATGGAGTCATGAAGACACTACCACAACAAAATTAGTACAATTCCTGACACTTAGTAGGTTAGTCTGTTTTCTTTCACAACATGACTATTATGGAAATATGTTTTACATGACTGCACATGTATAACCTATATCAAATTGCTTGCATTCACAATGAAGGGGAAGGTAGAGAATTTGGAACTCAAATTTTAAAAAAAATTGTTAAAAATAGCTTTTACATGTAATTGGGGAAAATAATTTTGTAAAAAAGTTGTTTGCACTTGTTTCTTTCACTTCTCAACTCATTTCCTTCTCAGCCCTCTGTAACCTGGTTAACAATGTCATAACTCAATTTAAACTGCTCTCTCTCTCTCTCTCTCTCTCTCTCTCTCTCTC
>NW_027187419.1:64038835-64140258 GCF_028583685.1 Petaurus breviceps papuanus
CTCTCTCTCTCTCTCTCTATCTCTCTCTCTCTCTCTCTCTCTCTCTCTCTCTCTCTCTCTCTTTCTCTCCTGGTCCTTCTCTTACCTGTCTTGCTGCTACTCAGTCTCTTTTGATGCCTCTTCAAATCATTCTTCTTAAATATGGGTGTACCACAAGAGCATCCCAGGCATGGGGGTCAACCAGAGAAAATACTCAGAGCTGAGAGATGGAGAGTCTCGTTCATGGAACACCAAAATGACCAGGGTCATCAGATCCAAAAGTACATGGAAGAGAGTAATGTATAAGAGAAGAAAGTTAGGAGAAGGTGGATTATGATTCTAGGGGTGATAAGGAGCATATTGAGTAAGGTCTGACATAGTAGGACCTATACTTTAGGAAAATCACTTTGGTGGCTCAGTGGTGGGTGGATTGGAGTGGAGGGAGATTTGACGTAGGCAGACCCACCAGCAGGCCAGTGATGAAGTGATGAGGGACAGCACAGTGTGGGTGGCAGTGACAAGAGAAGAGAAGAGAAGGGGGTGTATTCAAGAGGTGAAATCCATAGGCCTTTGTAATGAATTGTATGGGGAAGAGGGTGAGAGATAGTGAAGAGAACAGAATGACATCTGGGCTGTGAGCCTGAAGGCCTGAGAGGATGGTATTGGAAGGTAAAAAGAACAAGCTTGGTTTTGGACATGTTGAGCTTAAGACGTCTCCTGGACATCCAGTTCTAGATGCCTGAAAGGCAGCTGAAGATGTGAAATTGGAGGTTAGCTGAGAGGGAGATTTGAGACGGGATAGGCAGATTTGAGAATCAAGCAAATCTCATAAGAAAAAAAATGAAGGTATCAATAACTATAGGAAAAAGTGCTCCACTTAACTAAGAACAACAAATACAAACAAAATAATGAGTTTCTACCTTGTGCTTATCTACTACACACTGGCATGGCAATGATGACAGATTGGAAATTGACCATTGTTGAAAGAACTATTGGAAGGCAAACATATACTTATGAACTGTTGTTTCTATAAACTGGTCCAACTATTCTGGAAAACAGTTTGGAACTATACCTGAATAGTCACTAAATCATTTCTAATCTTTAACTACTAGTCATATGCCCCAAAGATATCAAAGGCAAAAGGTAGAAGACCTACCCTTGTGCACAAAATTATTTATTGTAACACTTTTCATTATAGTAAAAAAAAAACCTGGAAGCAAAGATAGTGACCATCAGTTGGGGAATGGATGAACAAATTATGATCTAATTGTGTAATGGAATTTCATTGTGTCATAAGAAATAATAAAAAGGATGGATTCAGAGATACCTGGAAAATATCTTTATCCAGAATTAAGTGAGTAGAATCAAGAGAACTATTTATGTAAGGACCACAATACTATAAAGGAAAAAATGAAAGACTTGAGCATTCTGACCAATGAAATGACCAGTTATGACTCTAGTCAACTAATGATGAAGTGAGCATGCCTCCCACATTTTAGTAGAGAGGCTGTAGACCCAGAATGAGAAATACATAGGCATGGTGATTCATGCCTGTTATCCCAACTATAGAGGGAGGCTAAGGCTGGTAGATCACTTAAGTAAGTAAGTTAGCAAGATCACTTAAGTAAGTTTGGGATTCCGGGCTACAGTGTGGTAAAGAAACAACAACAAAAAAAACCATATTGGGCATATATACTGAATCTGGCAAACTCCTGGTAGCAGAGAGCCACCAGGTTGCCAAAAGAGGAACAAATCAGCCCAGGTGGGAAAAACAGAACAGATTAAATAAAGCTCACATACAACTCATCATTAGGATCAGGCACATGAGTGGGCCTTGGTATTTCTAGCCTGACTGCAATAGGGAGCTCTAATGAGAGGGGGGGAGGGAGAGAGAAAGACACAGAGAGAGAGACAGACAGAGAGAGAGACAGAGAGAGACAGAGAGACAGAGAGAGACAGATAGACAGAGACAGAGACAGAGAGACAGAGAGAGAGAGAGAGAGAGAGAGAGAGAGAGAGAGAGGCACAGAGAAGGATGCACAGAGAGAAAACAATCAGTTTAATGTAAATTTGCTTTGCTTGATGATATTCATTTGTTACAAGGGAGGGCTTTTATCTGGGAGTGACTGAGGGGTTAGTATAAATAATGAAAAAAAAGAAGGAAAGGAATCAATGAAACATTTAAAAATACACAAAAGACAGCAGAAGTAAGAGACAAGCAGGGCAACATTGGTTTTACCCCCATTAAATTGAACATATATGTAAAAACAAGCTGCATATGATAAATTCACAGTTTCATACAAAATTCTTTTTCTTGGCTTGGCCTGGAAACATTTATGTTTGTTGATTTTTTCTAGTTGAGAATAAAACATTTAATACTTAAAAAAGAATAGATCAATGAATTGTGCATATAACTGAGAAAAAAACAAGAAAATTAAAATATTCATAACCCTTCAAATACACAAAAATAACAACCCTGGAGATCAAAGAAGAGATGAAGAAAACTAAAAGCAAAAAGACTATTGAGATAATAAACAAAACTAAGGACTGTAAGTTTTTTCAATGTCCCTAATCAAACTGGAAAAGAGAAAGCATTAAAAAAAAGTGATGACCAATATCTCTTAAGTATATTCATGTGACTGTGCTGAATAAAATACTAACAAAAAAGCTATGGTTAAAAATGACTCATTGTCATTAGACTGGATTTATAAAAGGAATGAATGGATGATGCAACATTAGGATAACTATAAATGATAGAAGATATTAATACAAAAAACATTTAAAAATACATGATTATATTAACAGACAGAAAAAACACTCAACAAAATGCAATACTTATTTATATTAAAAACATTGAAACCATAGAAATGAAAGAACCTTTCCTTAACATAACAAAAAGCATACCTCTAAGCTTAGAATTAGCTGTGTAATGGGGTCCTTACCTTTATTTGTGTGTCATGAATCCTTTGGGCAGTCTCATGAACCCTGTAGGTCCTTTCTCAGAATATTGTTTTTAGATGCATGAAATAAAATAGTCAAAGGGAAAAAGCACTTACTATGCCAGGTACTTCATTAAGTACTTTACAAATATCATCTTTATTTTTTTTTAAAGCAATTGGGGTTAAGCAACTTGCTCAAGGTTACACGGCCAGGTGTTTCTGGGCGGGTGCTAAGTGTCTGAGCCCGGATTCGATCCCAGGTCATCCTGACTCTGGGGCTGGTGGTCTTACTCGCTGTGCTACCTGGCCGCCCCAAATATCATCTTTCTTGATCCTCACAACAAACCTTTGAAGCAGGTGCTATTATTAGCCCCATTGTATAGTTGGGGGACTGAGGTAGGGCAGAGCTTAAGTGACTTTTCTAGAGTTACACAACTAACAAGTTTTTGAGGCTGCATTTGAACTCAGGTCTTCCTGACTACAAGCCCAGTAGTCTATACACTGTCACCTAAGGTGCTGCCTATAGGTTTACAGAGGAAACCAATTCTACTGAAATATAGTTAGTTATCACATCATTTTTTTAAACTCACAGATCCTAGGTTAAGAACCTCTACTACACACTTTCCTGAAAGGATTAAGGATAAAGGCAGGATATCCAAGGTCTGCATCTTATTTGGTATAGTGATAGAAATAATAGCCATAGCAATAATAAAAAGAAAAAGAAGCCAAGAGAGAGAGGAAAAAAGCTCTTTTTAATAGATGACATGATAATTTAATAGAATAGATAATAGAATCCCAGGAATTCAACCCAAGAATAATCAAAATATTCCTAAGCTACAAATGAACTGACAGAAACCACCAGCCTTTTTGTATATTACTAACAAAACCCAGCAGGAGAGGATAGAAAAAGAAATAATATTCAAAATAACTATTCAGGAGGAGAACCAGGTGTTTGTTTATCTGAAGCTAAATGGGACCAGCCTGGCTTCAGGAAATGAGGACAGGACCTGCCCCTGACTCCAGACTCTAGGCTGAGCTCCTCTGAAACCTTATCTGGGTCCTTCCTACCTGGACTCATAGGATTTTGTACAGCAGTGATTGTGAGGATTGTAGGGGAAGAGCATCATGCCCGACCGACAGTACATCTCAAGCAACAAGCGTATTCTCGTCATTCTGAGAAACATTTGCAAACCTTACCTCTACATAGCCCAAGTGGTTAGATTTCTGTGGGCTGCACAAGGCCTAATTGTACTAGGCTTTTATCAGTAAGAGCTTAAAGTTCCTTAAGGAAGTCAAGGGTGACAGCACACAAAATATTAAAATGTTTAAATGATTGCATATATGTATATATATATATATATATATATATAACCTAGATCACATTGCACCTCAAAACTTAAAAAAACTAAAACAACAAATGTTAAAAATTACTTTTACATGTAATTTGGGGAAACTAAGATATTATTTAAAACTAAAAACTTGGGAACCTTGAAAAAAAAATACTGTTTCACTTTTAAAACCCTTGTCATCTGGCCTCCTCCGACCTTTCCAGTCTCCTTCTCCTTTCTCATGCCCATGTACTCTGTGATACAGTGATACTGGCCTCCTGACTTTTGCTTCATACAAATCATTCCATGTATTTTCACTGTTGTCATAGTCGTTTGCATGTGGTCTCCCTCACTGGAATGTGAGCTCCTGGAGAGTGAGGACTATTTTTTTTTTAAACTTTATTTGCATCCTCTGCACTTTGCACAGAGCTTGGCACCTAATAAAAGTTTAATAACTGCTCATTGTTTGACTTGACACTGTGGCTCTGGTCTGTCAGCACTGATTGGCTCTGTTCTAAATGCTGACAGAATTACTGTGGGCAGTGACCTGGGCCTCAATAACCATACACCCAGACAATCTACAGCTTTTGTACTAAAACTGACAGGAAGACAGAAAACTGGTGACAACAATGGTAGAAAAACATTAACTTCTCCTCCTTGACAGTGAGTCTGGAGAACTTTAACTTTGGTCACTCTCAGGCACTTTATGAATAGAAGGATCATTGGTGAAAGAAACTCATTTCCAAGACTGGCGTGTTCTTACTGCGTGAGTTGGGTGTGAGATGTGCCCAAGGAGAAACAAACCCCATCCATTCTTGATCTTTTCTTTTTTTTTTTTTAAAGCAATCGGGGTTAAGTAACTTGCTCAAGGTTACACAGCCAGGTGTTTCTGGGTGGGTGCTAAGTGTCTGAGCCCGGATTCGATCCCCAGGTCATCCCGACACTGGAGCCGGTGCTCTTACTAGCTGAGCCACCTGGCCACCCCTATTCTTGATCTTTTCACGAGTCATCTGGAACATTTTCCCCTAATTGAGTGCTCAGGGATGATCTGAAGGAACTGTTAGTCATTGGAAAAATCACAGAGCTGTACAATTCACATACCTCTTCCACCTTGGTGACAGATCCAGACTGGAAAGATCCTTGTGTGTCTACACTACCACTCATGGAACAAGACAACAAAAGTGGGCCAACACACTAAGTCATGAGTTCAAGATGTCCTAAGCTATTGATAGCAAGACAGACAGCAGTTTTTTTGTTTTGGACATGTGCAATGAATACCATCAGATAGATCCTCATGGCAGATAAAGATAAGAAGAGTCTTTATCTAGCAGTATTCAGTCAACTTAAGTGTATGGCCCATGGAAGCTCTGAGGCACTTGCCACATTTCAAAGCCTTACTGGAGAAACTGAGGCCTGAGCAAAAGATTCAGTGAAATCAACATTGGATATTCCCTGGCTTCCATCCACACTCAGCTCAGATCCCATCTTCTGCCAGAGCCCTTTCCCACTCCAACCACCCCCAGCCACCAGAAAGTCACCCACTCTAATATGGCGCTCCATCTGTTCTGTACTCAAATCCTGGATGTACGTAGTTACTTGCCTGTTGTCTCCCCCATTTGAATATAAACTCCTTAGGGAAAGGACCATGTTTTTGTCTTTCTTTGTATTTTCAGCATTTAGCACAGAGCCTGGCCCATAGTAGGTACTTCATAAATTCTTATTGATTGTTGACTGACTGACATTCTTAATGCATGCATATAACGCTACCAGAAATGACTGTACAAGTTTGACCTCCATATTTGTTGATGTTTAGGCAAGAATCACAGTTACCTTTTGATTAGTGCTTTGAAGATTCAGAAGATGGAAAAATCATAGAGACTCAGACATCTGAAGACTGACGTTGACTCTGAAGGCCCATCACCCAGGTATAGCCCCAGTCAGGGTTATGCTAGTAATTACTTAACAACAATCTCTTGAGGGGGGAGACACATTTTTAAGTTTAACGTGAATTATTAGGCCCAATTATTAGATTTTTATGTTTTTAAACATGATAAATTTTATTTTAAGATGCGAAAACTATTCTAAGCTCAATGTATATACAGAAATCAGATATGGGCTGAATTTGAGCCCAGGGCTAGAGCTTGCTATCTCCTATTCTAGACAATCAACAAAACAATAAACCAAGTCCTGATTTATAGTTTTTGCTGATTTCCAAGTTATCAAGGTTCACACTGAAAGTTTAACAATTAACTTTTCTGAACCAAGTAGAACAGGCTCCTGGCCCCTTTTCAGAAAAGCTGAAATAAAAGCAACCAATGGCATGATGCTCAAATGTCAAGAACTATGGTGGGACAGGGTGCTGGGGACATTCAGTGCAGTGGCCCAATAGCAAGTCATTCTCTTCCAAGTAATTGAAAGATGCAACAACTTACCAGTTTACTCCAGAGAGTGGTCAGGAAAATATAAAAACAGTACATTGCAACCATCTATTGCCCTTTGGGATTTAGTCAAACTTTCTAGTGAATGAGGGAAAACAGTGATGGAGAATCAGCCAAGTGGGATACATGAAGAAGAGCCCATACACGAGATGTTAAAGACCTCACAGAGCTAAACATGGCAGTACACAGTATTGAGTATATTCACGTTCTCTATGCCATGAAGCTGGTAGAATTATCTGGGGCTATATGACATGCTAAAGATGATGCTTATGTTGTATGCTCACAAATATTCAAGTACATCCTATACAACATGGGGGGTGGATGCCTCAGTGGTGTACCTACATTCCTTCCAAGTTGAAGGACTTGTGGGGCCAAGGTGACGGCAGTGGTACCTCCAAGGAAGCAGACTTTTGCAGTTGGAGGGACAGAAGGAGAAGGAACTATGGTAGGCTTGCTGATTTCCCTGCCATGCTGCTCCAGTGTGTTCTGACCTAGGTGCCTTTAAGCACTGGGTGCTTTCTAATGAAGGTGGGGCTTAAAGTATAGATTGATAATAGGGTCTTGGGCTTTTGAAAGAGAGGGAAGGAAAGATGGAGGTGACTAATGCAGAGAAATGGGAAAACTGCAAACAGTGGTGGGGGAAGTGAAACAGTATACTCCAATTGCCTTGCCGTTCATACCAGTGCATTCCTATTTTGAGACAGACATCAATTGCCCTATAGTTCTGCATTCATTATGAATGGCATGCCCACATCAGAGAAGGTGCTATACTCTATGAGCAAAGAAGAATTAAAATAGCTCAAAAGAAACAAGATGCACAAATTTAGAGAATCCACACCAAATGTTCACATGGACTATGTGTGCCCGACCTGTGACCGAACATTCCAAGCTCGTATTGGTCTGATCAGTCACAGTCAGACACACTGAAACTTGACTCTAGCATACAGTGATGTAATTTTGGTTCTCTTCGAGAACAAAATGACAGCAACCACGTGTAGTCTCCCGTGATTGCCCATTTCTCAAGTGGGAACCTTTTGGCTAAGCACCCATTTGGGAGTTAATTTGTGGGCTTTTGCCCTCCCTGCTCTTTGAGTAGGTTGGAATAATACTGAATGGAAGCCTCAGTTTACAATGCATAGGGTCAATGTGTTGATATTAATATCCTTGTGTTTATTTGACCATTTTTGATTAAATACTTCTATAAAAATAGCAGCACTGGATACCAGTAATTGAAGCTGGTACAAGGAACATAATGGAATAGGAGTTGCGAGTGAGTGGGGACAAATGAGGGATTTGATTAGTGGATACATCCAAAAAGAGCCCTTGACTCAGAATTAAGAATTCAGTACCAACCATGCAGGGGTGGAACCTAGGGGTGAAAGATAACTAGCTGCTCTGAGATCCTAATAGAAAGGAGCAGGCTATTTGACTTGGCGAACACCCACATTACCCTCTGGTGTTGGACACAGAGCATGTACAAAAGAACATGGACAAGAATTCAAAGGGATGGGAAGCTGTGGATGAGTTTCAAACTGACCTGGGGGATGGAGTGCCCACATTGATGAGATCACAGAGTCATTAAATTATCAACATATTGAAATAGAAGAGCTATTTAAGATTTAACCCAATAGTTTTATGGTTCTGCCAAAGAAATGTTTCCCTCAAGGTTTCAAAAGGCAATTGTTTCTCAATAAGGGGTTTGCCAGTACAGTTTGTGTGTGGTTTCCTCTGGGCCTGGTAATCAGCCTCCTTTGGAATGTGTGCAGAAAGCTGGGTTTGGAGTGTCACCAATCAGGCTAAAACTGGTTCAGTAGGAGTACTGTTAGCTCTCCAAAGGAACGTCCCAATGGGTACTCTGGGTAATTGAACACATGCAAGTTGTTTATTTCATCCATAAAGAAATGACCTCTCTCCGAGGAGAATTATCATATTAGAGAAAAAAAAATTCTGTTCTTCATCATTTAATTCCCAACTATGCCATCTCTAGAGACTTAGTTCCTAGTATTTCAAATAAACAATTCCAGGTGCACCCAGTCAATCTTGAGAGAAAGGTGCTAGGAAATGGAGGTGTTATAGAATCTAAAATAAATATACATTCATGAGCACGATGGTCCTCTTGAATCAAGAAATGGCTTATCTTAGAGTCACAGAACTTTAGTTTGAGATAATTGAGTACATTGAGATAATCTAGTACAACATTTTCATTTCATAGATAAAGGAGATATGACGTTTAAGCTTACATAACTAGGCGATGGAAGACTTTTTACTTTGAACCAGGTCTTCTAAGTCTCTCTTTTCATAGCTTTTTCTACCATGTGAGACAGCATATTGTGGAAAGACTACTCAGCTTGGAGTCACTAGATCAAGGTACAAACTAGACTTAGATACTTAACAGATAAGTGACTACTAGATTTGGAAGTTCGATTTGCTCATCGAGCAGTTGGGCACAATAGTAGTTCCCCTACTTATGAGAATACTTTGCAAACTACAAAATGTGATAGAAAGATGAATTGTTAATTATGTATATGTCAATTATATTTATAATTATTAATAAAAATTATAAAACAATGAAAACTAGGGCAGTTAGGGAAGACCTGACACATACATAGCATTTGGATAGGGAAAAGGGAAAGAAAAAAATTTTCCAGGCAGAGGAAATTATATAAGCAAGAGCATAGTGGAAGGAATGAGTCTGATGTGGTTGGGGGAGAGTAGGAAGATTGATAAAACTAGTAGAAGCTACATCTTTGGAAGTAATAAAAATTAGGTTGTTTCCTTAAGGTGAGGATAGATTAACCTGAAAATAAGGCAAAGGAATTTGGATTTGATGTGACAAGAAACAAAGACACTATTATTGAACAACAAAAAAGTAATGTAATGATGAATGAAATATTTAAGGAAAACCAGATGAATTAGTTAGGAGAAATCCTGGAGTAAGAAAGGTTAACTAGAAGGCATTGACTAAGATAGGAAATAATTACCATGATATTAATGTCATTAGCACGTTATCTATGGGAATAAAAAGACATAGCTTTAGATTTTCTTGGCTTATTAGGGCAAAAATAGAACCAATGAATAGATATAAAGGTCCATTTTTGCTTACTATATGGAGGAATTTACCAGCAAGTAGAATAGCTCCAACGTGGAGTGGGCTATTTACAGTAGTAAGTACCACGTGACTAGAATTCTTCAAGAAAAAGCCTAAGTTATTAAGTCAAGTATGCTACAGAGATGATTTATATAGAAAATTCTTCCTGATCTTCTACAGATACAAGAGATACTTTAAAGGACAAATCTGTAAGACTTTTCAATTAACTATAGATTGCATATGGTAAATGAAGCAGAATGACCTATGAATGATAAAATGTGCTTCACAAAAAGTCATTTGATAAGAATTATTTGTCTGGAGTACTGGTAAGCACTTAGACTTGGCTGTTTTGATAAGATCTATGTCATTTATTTTCGGTGCTCCTCCATACTTTTCTAATAATTTTCCCATGTTTATTAGATTGAATTGACTGCATCTGCTAATCTAATAAAGAAAACATCAAAGTACAAAAGTTAATAAAATAGAAATAAACAAAAATGATTAGAGGAAGAAAAAAGAATCTAATATAAAAGTTTCTTGAAAGATGTGTTGTCCTTTGCAGCTGGTATATTAGGCCTAATACCAGGCAGCTTTATCCCACATATCACCAACTACACAATTTCCTAGGTGAACTATGTATCCTGTTGTGGGCTTTGTTAGGGACATGCAAGTGAGAATTCTCCATTTTTTTCTTTTTAAAATATATTTTATTGATAAAATAAATTTTATTTGATTGATTGGTTTTTGCATTACCTACATTTCCCATTGCATTTCTGTCTCTCCCTCCTACCAAAGAGACATCCCATACAACCAAAAAATAATTGAAGAAGAGAGAAAAATAGGAAGTGGAGGAAAAATCAGCAAAAAAAAAGCCCCAATACATCCAAAAAGTCAGATAATATATTCAGTGTTCTATACCCATGGACCACCTACCCAACCTCTGCAAAAGTGTGGAAGTATCAGATATCTCAAGTATCAGATATCTCTTCTTTGAGAATGCATTTTTCCTTTAAAATTTTGTAACATTCATTTTTAATTATCTTATGGTTTTAGTTCTTTCCGTTAACATTGTTGAAGATAATGGATATAAAGATTGGAACTCTCCTTTCTCATTACAACATAGTGTTCAGAAGCACAACATGAACTTAAAAATTATTTCCACTAGATTAGCAATATTGAGGTCCTTTTCTTTTAGGCAGGCATTATTCCATTCCCTTCTGCAGTTTCTGGTAGGTACAGAATAATGTTACTCTAATGTCCTTTTTAGGTCTTTTTTTTCTCCTAGTCACTTAAGAAATTTAGTATTTGTCATTAGAATTGTTAAATTTCACAGTTTTGTGTTTTGGAGCGTGATGGAAGAATTGTCTGGGGGTAATCTTTGGATTCTTTTGATTGGTATTTTGTTTTCTGTATTTAAAAGTTTGGGTCAGTTTTCTTGTATTATTTCTTATATTATGGAGTTCAAGTTTTTGTTTTTGTTTTTTACTTGTGTTCTTCCAAGGATCCGCTAGATGGCGCAGTGGATACAGCACCCGTCCCGGAGATTGGAAGACCTGAGTTCAAATGTTCTGGAAGGCCTATGATCTTTAAGTTGTCTCTATGCTTCCTATCTTCAAGATCACTATGTTTTGCTTGTCTGGATATATCATGTGCTCTCTTAAAATTATTGCTTTGTTTGTTTTCCTCTTCCAGAGAGTCGTTCACTTTGTTATATTTGGATTCTCAGTCTGTAGTTTCCCCTTTTGCCTCTTTGGAGAGACTTGCCATTGTGAATTCTTCTGTTCTTTCTATGACTTCTGCTGGGAAGATCATAAATTCTGTCATTTGTTTCTATCTAAATACTTCCTATAGCAGTTCCATGATCTCTTGAGAATCTACAGGATTCTTCAGGAGTTGCTTCAATTTCCTTTGTTTTGCAATATTTATTTAGATCTGTTTGTAATCTTTTAGGTATCTTGGTACCCTCTTTTCTAATTTTTGATTCATCTGTTTATGCCATAGGCTTTTCATTGAATTTTCTTCTTCCCAATATCTTTGGTGATTTTAGTCTTTTTCTCTTATATTCCTCCATCCCTCTCTTACTGACTCCTTCCCCTTTGATGGTGGTATTACTCCTGTGTATGGACCTCAAAGCAGCCTCAGTCTCTTCACACATTGCAGAATTCACTTTGCACTGGCCTCTGTCCCTGCCCTCAAGTAACCTCTGAGCAGACAGGACTAGCCTCAACTGAATAACAATCTCCTTTCCTTCAGACCTGGTGCAGCCCTGCATGATGGCACCCTGCTCTGATTCCCTCCATTCTTTACTTCTCTAGCTAGACTAAGTCTGCTACTTTTCTTGCAGGCTTAGTTGGGGGTGTGTAGAGTATGCATTCTGGACAGAGTTGGTATTCCCTGTTGTAGCAGCTGCTTCAAGTAGAATAACATCTTGTCATCCTGTACCACCCTACCCCACACCAGGCAGAGTTGAAGTCTGCTTTTTTCCTAAGAGAATGCTGTGATAAAAGCAGACATGATGCTTGCGGATAGAAACTGTAGCAAGAAGGAAATCTCTGAGTGGATTCCAAGCAAAGCTCATGGGTCAGTTTGTGCGCCTTTTCAGAGTGTGGAGGGTAGTAGGGGAGGAATATTGCCTGAGATGGTCAGGTATTAGCATTCTACAGTGTTAATTCATGAGGCCCCTGCCTTGCTGGGCTTCTTGTATTTTTGACTGCTGGAAACTCTATCTCTGGCAAATTATTACAATCCCTTTCTCTTTGAGAGTTAGTGGGGACTGGAAAAAAAATGTCTGCTCCTCCATGCTACCTCCATTTTTTCTTATATCACTCAAGGACCAGCAAGAAAGATGTCAAAGGGAACATAGTGTAGATTTTCTTAATGGGAAAGAAAAAGGGAACCTGAAATAACTTGTGAGAGTAATATACTTTTGAATCAACTACCTTACAACAAATTAACTTACTTTTCTAGAGATGGAAAGGGCTGTCCCTGCTAGCTAGAGCTAAGGGAGTTGAGAATACTGGTGCTGGATCATAAAGCCAAACTTAAATTCACTAAGTTATTGGAAGAGGCATTGTGGCATAATGATGGAAAGCTGTTCAGGAAGACCTGGGTTCAAGTCCTGCTTCTGACACATATCAGCTGTGTGAACACTTAACTTCTTATTGCCCTAGACAACTCTCTAAGACTGTAAGTTGCAAAGAAGGGTACTGGCCTGCATTGGTCAAATACCTTCTGGGAAGGAGTGTATTCCTTGGTACATGACTAATGTAATCAGAGTTCGAGTCTCTATCCCTATGTTATTGAGAAGCCTCTCATAAATATATGCTTCCTTTACATACTTTTACTAGTTTCCTGAACTTGGAAGCTTTTAGTTTTTACAACAGTGTATCTTGACAGCTTGCATCCAAAAACTCGCTCCCAAAGATCTTTCCTTGAAAACAAGAATGTAGATGTATTAAGTACAGAGAATTAATATATACATTAATCATTTTGGGAAAAATTTAGCTCACAGACAAATATATGAACTCTTATTTATTGAAATAAGAGTTAGCATCATCAGGTAACTTCATTAGGAAATTTACTTCAACAAATTATAATAGTAAATCACACAGGCCATGGTTAGACAGAGAACACACATAACCAAAAGGGCTAAGGTTTATGAGAGAAAACAGAGAGAGAGAGAGAGAGAGAGAGAATTGTGTGGGGAGCCAAAGAGGCCTGATCCAGGACTCAAATAATTACCCAATGAGAGTGGACCCATATATCAAAGACCTCTTTGAGATGCGACTTTTCAAGTTAGCTCCTGAGTTCTTTTGACATGGGTTACACATAAAAGGATGTTGTTTGAGTTCTGAGACCAAGAGGCTCTGCCCCAAGACTTTAGTTGTTCAAACCAAAATATTTGAATTCTTATGTGGTCAGTTCCTATGCAGATGTACTTGATGATGCGGCTTTGGTTTCTGGCCTTGAAGCCAGCTCTCAGGAGCATCCTTTGTAATGTGACTGCATATGAAAGGAGTTAACTGACTTTTCCTAAGACTTTCTGGCACCTAGAGAACAAAAGCCTTACTGCCATGCTACTTCCAGGATATGACAGACTAAGATAATAATATGAATACTTGAGTCCCCTTCCTTTGTCTCATTGCTCTATAAAAATTGTCCTAAGAATCAATAAATGGAGTTCATCATTCTTCCTTGAACTACCCACATGGCCTGGTCATCTCTTATTCACATCTCTGAATCATGCTGAGTGCTGGACACTAAGCAGCCCATGGCAGAATTGGGAATAAATGGGGAGCCTTCAATTTTTGCCTAAAATAACCTCTAAGAAAACAGGACAGAGAAATAATTACCTTTCCTAGGGTCCTGTTTAACTGTTCTTCCTGAAACATATTAGAATACCTAGTTTTGAAGAAAAGGCAAGAGAGTTTCTGAAATTCTTAGTCTTCAGAAAAATAGAAAAAGCCTTGAGAAAAGGCAGTGAGTCAGAAAGGCATCAAGGATATTTTCAGCTTTTCTCTGAGACAAAGGGAAAAAGAACCATAAAATTGCCCTCCAACCCCCCCCCCCAAATAAAAATTATCAGCAAGAGAAAGAATAAAAAGGATGAAAGGAAACAAATAAACCCTGTTTAATACACACACACACATTTTTGAGCATAGCTGTATAGTTAATGTATGTGGTTCAGGAGTATATTTGGACTTTAGGGTGTTCAAGCAAGACTCGTCCTTTTAGTGTGAAGGCTGTCAAGCCCTTTTCAGAACTTCTCAACCATGTCTGGTGTCTACCTGTTTAACCCAACTCTCACTTGCAGCTTCAAGAAGCTGTAGAATGCACAACAACCACACCCAGGTAAATCATTTCAGCAGATGGGCTAAACCAGATTGAGAGTAACCAAGGAGTCTCAAAACCATTGGTGAATTAATGGGGTGTCTACCCCAAGAATGTAAAGACTTCCTCTGGCAGAATGGATGAATGACAACAATTTGTTCCAACAGTGATTAAAGTGGCTGAAGCAGGCTCTGGGGAGCGCTTAGAGCTTGGTCAAAGATATCAAAGTCAGCCATCACCACTTGCCTTGACTTTTGTCTTGCCACTGACTCTAGATGATGACTCTAGAAGAGAGTGAGGCTGACAATTTGCACAACTCTGCCTCACTTAAATGCAATTTATATACAAGTCAAAAGACATCACCCATACAATTTTACCATCTTTTACCTAACTCAAAGTCCTTCGGTGAGAGGCAAGTGATCAAGCAGCAGGTACAGGTGCACTGGGAGCTGTAGTCACAACCCTCACACAGGCCATAGGGTCATCTTCTCACTGGACTGAAGCAACAGTGAGATATGGCAGCCCCCTGGGTATCTGAGCTGCTTTTTTAAAGCACTAAAATGTTCACCTCCTGGTGTGAGAAAGGGACTAGAAAAGGTGCCCTAAAAATTGTCTGCTTCACTCAACTCTGGTCTGCTTACTTCAGCAGGTGGGGATCCTTCTGTATGGTCAAAACACACACACACACACACACACACAAGTATAAAAACTTTTGTGAAGATGATTCTACTCATCATCGGTGCATGGAATGTGTACACGCTTATGGACAGCATGAAATCCAATAGACTTGAAAGATGAACAGATCTTGGTGTGAGAGAACTCAGCAGGTATCACATACAAATAGCAACCCTGAGTGAAACAAGGCTAACACATGAAGGCCAGTTTACCGAAGTCAGAGTTGGGCACACATTTTTCTAGAGTGGCTACAGTGAAGGGGAGCATTGTGAAGCTGGCATAGGTTTTGCAGTCAAAACTAATCTAGTCAACAAGCTTGTATACCTTCCAAAAGGAATGATTGACAATAACAATGTGATTGCCACTTGTGGGAAAATGCCACAACACCATCATTAGTACCTATGCTCCCACTATGACAAACCCTGATGAGGTCAAAGAAAAATTTTATGAAGACCTGGGAACCTTCATCATCAATGTGCCAAAGGTGGACAAGCTAGTAATTCTGAGTGACTTTAAAGTACAGACTACCAGATATGTCAGGGAGTCCTTTTGAGGAATGGAGTTGGAAATAGCAACAGCAGTGGTCACTTACTACTGAAGACTTCTGTGTTTCATGACTTTCTCATCATGAACACTGTTTTCCATTTACCTAAATGCAATAAAACTTCATGGATGCACTCTCACAACAAACACTGGCATTTAATAGACTATGTGATTATAAGGAGATGAAAGAGATAGGATATGAGAGTAAGGTGATGTGTGGTGCAGAGTACTGGACTGACAATAGACTTATCCTCTCTAAGCTAAATATTCACATTTAGCAATAGTGGCAGCCCCCAAGGCAAAATGACTACCAGAAGACTTAATGTAAACAGATTAGGATACATCTCCTTGCTTGAACAGTTTGTTACTAACTTGGAGGGAAGCTGAACCAATACACAGTTGGCAACAGTGGAGCAGAAAAAGGAGTGGGCAGCTTTCAGACATTTGGTGTTATAACATATTTACTCATCTGGGCCAGAACACTCATGAATATCAAGATTGGTTTGATGAGGGGCGGCCAGGTGGCTCAGCAAGTAAGAGCACCGGCTCCAGTGTTGGGATGACCTGGAGATTGAATCCTGGGCTCAGACACTCAGCACCACACCCAGAAATAACTGGCCGTGTAACCTTGAGCAAGTTACTTAACCCCGATTGCTTAAAAAAAAAAGATTGGTTTGACGAAAATGATGGGGAAATTCCAAAGTTGCTAAACAAAAAATGAGAACTCTACAGGGTTTATTAGCAGAATAGTTCATCCATCTCTAAGAAGGCAGCATTTAATTCCATCAAAAGTGAAGTACAAGCAAAGCTTAGAGAAGTACAGGATTCTTGATTCAGTAAGAAGGCAGATGAAATTCAACTTTACACTGATAGTAATAGTTCAAAGTGCTTTTATGATTCCCTGCAGGCTATTTTTGGGCTAAAGACCCAAAGGTGTATCTCAACTACTCAGTGCTGATGGAGCCACATTGATTAGGGATGAAGACATTATCCTGGGGGGATGGGCTGAACACTTCCACAAGTGTTCTAAACAGACCATCAACAATCAATGCTGAAGTCATTGATCATATACCTCAGGTTGAAGTCAATCCCTCTGTAGCTGAGCTTCCAACTGAAGAAGATATCTTGAATGCCATTCGATTACTTGCATGTGTCAAAGTACCTAGTGCTGATCCCACCAGGGATTTGTATTTGCTTATACAAAAATGACTGAAATCTTCTAGATTATATGGCAAGAGGAGGTTATCTCCCAAGAGTTTAAGGATTCCCCTATTGTCCATCTCTATAAAGGGAAAAAATAGATTGTCCTGTTACGATCATGGGTAGGGTACAGGGGATGGGGGGCTTTCTCTCTCTGAGTCATTTCTGGCAAAACTTTTTCCATAGTTCTTAATAGGCTGATCCTTTACCTGAAATGTGGTCATCAACCTGAGAGCCAATGTGACTTCAGAAAGGGCTAAGGAATGATTTATGTGGAGTTTGCTGCCCAACAACTCCAGGAGAAATGCCAGGAGCAGAACAGAGTTCTGTACACAATGTTCCTTGTTTTGAACAAGGCCCTTGATACTGTCAGTTGTGGGGGCTTATGAAAAATCATGGCAAAAATTTGGTTGCCTGGAGAAGTCCATCAGTATTGCACGTCAGTTTTATGAAGGCATGCTTGCACAGGTTCTGGATAATAGATGATGCTATTGTGCTTTCCCAGTCACCAATGGAGGGAAGCAAGCTAGTGTGCTTGCTCCTATGCTTTTTAGCATGATTATTTTAGCCATGTTGTCAGACACCTTCAATGAGGATGAAAACAGCATCAAGGTCAGCTACTGCATTGATGGTAAATTATTTAACTTAAAAAGACTATAAGCCACGGGAGTGGAAGAGTCTAATAGGACTGCCTAGCAAACTGAAGGTCTGCAGAGCCATTGTGCTGACCTCATTGTCATATACCTGTAAAACTTGGACACTCTACCAGTGCTATGCCAGAAAATTGAATTTCTTCCATTTGAATTGTCTTAGGAAGAATCTGAAGACTACCTGGAAGGATAAGGTACCAGGCACAGAGGATCTTTCTCAAGTTGAACTGCCAAATACTTAAACTCCATTGTAGAGAGCATAATTCTGATGGGCTGGCCATATTTTTCAAATTTCAAATATATATCTGCCAGAGGCCCAGAAGACAATGGGTGCCAGTGCAGAGGCCCTGATGCCAGGGCATGCAGAGGCCCTGATGAGGGCTGATCAATGTGGTGGCAAGTTGACCCACCAAGCACCAGGGCCATTGCCAGGCCTATCACTGCAGGGCTGGGACTAGAAAGAGCTGGCTACAGAACCCACAAAATGACAAAGAGAAGCTAACTTCCCACTGAAGACAGTCCAGCAGGCGGGCAGGAAGGGGCCAGCACTCTGGGAACCTAGCCCAGCCCCACTCTAGCCTGAGGTTTTAGCCTAAGGGCGGCCACAACCAGCCGCTGGCTGGAGGAACTTCATATCACCAGCAGCTGTGGTGGTTTGCAGAATTATCAACCCATACATGCTAAGGACAAAGTGAGAGGTCAGTGCAGTGTGGACTTTGGGACCTGGGATTTTTGGAATGTGGTCGGCCTTTGCCGCCGGGGCGAGAAGAGGCTGAGGCACTGCTGCCGTGCAGCCGTCACCATGTGGCTGCTTCAGAGCTCCTGGTCTGCAGATTGTAGGGGGACCAAGCAACCATTCTGAGGGGTAATTGCTCTTGCTTTAACCTGCTTGGGTCTGGATCCCTGTCTAGGGTGGAGGTCCTGGGGTGCATGACCAGTTTGCCAGAGCGTGGGGAGGCTTCAGAGAGGACACGTAACTAATACCTTGGGCAGCTGAGAAAACCTCAGCCATTGGGACAAAGCTCCCCCCTCTGGTAGCAGAGTTCTACTGCGGCAAAAAGCTCAGAAATCAAGTAATTGAGTGGCAACATGAGCAAACAAGGGAAGCAAGGCAAGCACAGTAATCCAACTTTGGACTCCTTTTTTTGGGGACAAAGAGGATCAAAGCATGAAACAGGCAGAAGACAGCAAATTCAGAACTCCTGTACCAGAAGCTTCCAAGAAAAGAATAAGCTGCTTACAGGCCATAGGCAAGCTTAAGAAGGATTTTGAAAACAAATTAAGAGAAGTGGAGGAAAAAGTGGGAAGAGAAATGAGAACAATGCAAGAAAAGTATGAAATGAGAGTCAACAACCTTACTGAAGAAAGTAACACCTTAAAAAACAGACTAAGATGGCAAAAGAGGCTCAAAAGCCAATGAGGAGAAGAATGCCTTAGAAAGCCAAATTTGCCAGATGGGAAAAGAATCTCAAAAGCTCACTGAAGAGAATCATTCCTTCAGAATTAAATTGGAGCAAAAGGAAGCTAGTGACTTTATGAGAAATCAAGATACTGTTAAACGATCCAAACAAATGAAAAAATAGAAGGCAATGTGAAATATCTCATTGGAAAAACCACTGACCTGGAAAATAGATCCAGGAGAGATAATTTAAAAATTATTGGACTACCTGAAAGCCATGATCAAAAAGAGAACCTAGAAGTCATCCTTCAAGAAATTCTCAAGGAAAATTGCCTTGATGTTTTAGAACCAGAGTGAAAAATCGAGGTTGAAAGAATCCACCAATCACCTCCTGAAAAAAGATCCCCAAAAGAAAACTCCTAGGAATATTATAGCCAGGTTCCGAGTTCCCAGATGAAGGAGAGAATATTACAAGCAGCCAGGAAGAAACAATTTGAATATTGTGGAAACACAATCAGGATAACACAGGATCTGGCAGCTTCTACACTGAGGGATGGAAGGGCTTGGAATATGATATTCCAGAGGGCAAAGGAGCTGGGATTAAAACCAAGAATCACCTACCCAGCAAAACTGAGTATCATGTTTGAGGGGAAAATATGGTCATTCAGTGGAATAGAGGACTTTCAAGCATTCTTGATGAAAACACCAGAGTTGAATAGAAAATCTGACATTCAGATATAAGAAGCAAGAGATGTATGAGAAGGTAAACAGGGAAAACAAATCATAAGGAACCTATCAAAGTTGAACTACTTACATTCCTACAAGGAAAAATGATAATTGTAACTGATGAAACTTTTCTCAGTATGAAAATAGTTGAAGGGAATATAAATAGAAATGCATACATATATATGTCTATATAGGAGGTTATATGGGTATATGAATTCATATGTGAGAATGTGTATATATGTGTACAGGTATACATAGACAGAGCGTACAGGACCAGTTGAATAGAAAGGGATGATACTTAAAAGGTGAAATCAAGAGGTGAGAGAAGAATATAATGAGAGGAGATGGGGAGAGACAGAATGGGGTAAATTATCCCATATAGAAGAGGCAAGGGAAAACTGTTACAATGGAGGGCAAGAGCAGGAATGCAAAAGGGAATGGGTCAACCCCATTCTCAATGAATTTGGCTTAGGGAGGGAATGACATACACACTAAATAGGGTATCTCGCCCTACAGTAGAATAGGGGGGAAGGGGATAAAAGGGGTATGATGGAAGGGAGGGCAGGCTGGGGAGGAGGGAAGTTGGAAGCACCCACTTTTGAAAAGGGACAGGATCAAAGTAGAAAATAGAACAAGGGGGGAGTGGGATAGGATGGACGGAAATATTGTCAGTCTTTCACAATATATCCACTATGGAAATGTTTTGCATGGCTACACATGTACAGCCTATGTTGAATTGCTTGTCTTCCCTGTAAGGATAGGTGACAAGGGAGGTAGGAAAGGAATCTGGAATTCAAAGGTTTAAAATCAAATGTTTAAAAAATATATTATTATTATTATTTTACATGTAACTGGGAAATAAGATATAGAGGCACTGGGGCATACAGATCCACCATGCCCTACTGGCAAGTTGGAGGAGGATTGGGGGAAGACATAGGAGAGAGAAGACTGGGGGAGGGGATATTCACTGGAATTGCTGTTTTGGGGTGGTGGGTAGGGGAAAAATGGGGAGAAAATTTGTAACTCAAAATCTTGTGGAAATGAATGATGTAAACTAAAAATAAATTAAATTAAATTTAAAAAAACATACACTTGCCTAAAAAGACTATATTATGGAGAACTTATACAAGTCAAGCACTCACATGGAGGTCAGAAGAAGCAATACAAGGACATCCTCAAGGACTCTGAAGAACTTTGTAATCAGTTGTGAGATATGGGAGACACTGGCACAAGACTGCCTAGCATAGCATGCCTATATCAAAGAAGGTACCTGTGTTCTATGAGCAAAGCAGAATTGCAGTAGCTCAAAAGGAATGAGACAAGTGCAAATTTAGAGACATCTTTACTCCAAATGTTCATGTGAACTATTTGTGCCCCACCTGTGGTAGAGCCTTCTGAGTTTTATTGGTCTGATCAGTCACAGTCAGACACGTTGTGCCTTAATCCCACCATAATGATATCATTTTGGTCCTCTTTGAAAACAAAAGACAACAATCATCAGCAATATAATATGTCTATATACATATATGTACACATACATATGGTTTGTATATATTAAAAAAAAGATTGTATTGGAAACCATGAACCTCTGTTAGTAGAGTGGCTATTTTTTCCCCATTACATACAGTTTGCCATATTTTTAAATTTAGATTTAACATGGCTGTTCCAACATTGCCCTGCTTGTCCATATTTGCTTTCTCATTAATTTCTCGAGTTGTAATTAGTCATTTTATTGATCATACTTCTTAAATCGTCCATAAATTGTTTTTACTTTATAATATTATAGTCATTCTATAAATTGTTCTTTTGGTTCTTGTCTTCAAATCTATCCCTTTTTACATTTTTTATGACACAATAATATTCAATCACATCTGTGCGCCATAATTTGTTCATTCATTCTTCAGCTGGTGGGCATCAACTTGTTTCCAAAACAAGGAGAGTTGCTATATTATTTTTACATGTATATAGGTCCTTTTCCTCTTTATTTGATTTCTCTGGGGCTATAAATTCAGTTGTATTTTTACATAATTCAAAGGGTATGAATAGTTTAGTGGCTTTGGGGACATTTTCAAATTGTTTCCTAGAATGGTTTGAATAATTCAAAGTTCATCTGCAATACTTTAGTAAGCTTGTCCTCTTGCAGATCCTTTGACAATTGTCACTTTCTATTTTTAAAAATATATATTTTTGGTAATCTAATAGGTATGAAGTAGAACTTTAGAGTTGTTTTAATTAAAATTTTTTATTATTAAAGGTTTGATTCATTTTCCCTATGTGATTGATGATTGCTTGCATTTTTTCCTTGAGAAATGCTAATTTATATCCTCTGATCATTATCTCTTTTTCTGAATTCGGGTAATTTAGACTTCCTACTTGTTGTTCTAATAATTTAGGTGGTTTATGTATATATATATATATTTGTAAATATCCATCTACTTATTTTGTTATCAATTTTTTGGCATATGGCCGGGCAAAATTGTTCTAATAATTAACTTGACTTCTTTTACGTTTGTTGTGAATTTTCCTTTCTCCATTTTTATATTGGCAATTTTGTTTTCCTGTCTTTTAAAATCAGATTAGCTAAGAATAGTTCTGTTATTTTATTGAGTTTTTATAAAATCTAATGAACTATATCCTATTTTTAATTATGAATTCATTTTAAATGCTTATCTCTTATTTGATTTTAATAATTTCTATTTTTATATTTCTTTAGGATTTTTTATTTGTTCTTTCTCTAATTTTTTTTAGCTATATATCCAATTCATTGATGTGTTATTTTTCTCCTCTATTGATGGAAGTTTGGAAATATAAATTTGTCCCTCAGGATTTCTTTGGTTAAATCCCCCAAATTTTGGCATTTTGACTTTTTGTGGTTTTACTTATGAAATAGTATTTGATTTTTCCCTTGCCTCACCAATTCTTTTGGATTAACTTATTTAGTCTTCTTTTATGTTTGAATCATTTATTCAAAGGGCTTTGAGTGTGACTTTTTCTGTGTTGTGGTTAGTAAAAGATGTGTTTAACATTTCTGCTTTTCTGTATTTGTTTACAAGGTTTTTATGACCTAGCTTTGATCAGTTTTTGTAAAGGTACCACGCACAACTGAGAAATATGTATATTCTTTTCAATTCCACTTGACAATTACCATAGAGCTATCATATCTTTTATAAAATTCTAAGTAATTTTTGATTCTTTGTTATTTATATTTTTGTTTGATTTTCCTCCAACAATTGGAATTCTGCTCTATTGCAATTTGATTAGCTTTTCCTTCAATACTTAGATGTTATGCCATTATTGTATATATATATATATATACATATATATATATATATATATATATATATATATATATCTTGATATTTCATTATTTATGGTTCCTTTAGGTATGTTGTAGTTTACTTGCTTATTTCTTTTAATCATGTCTATTTTTACTGTTGCTTTGTATGAAATCATGATTGCTTTTTTACCCCTGCCTTTTTTCAGTTTGCCTGAAGCATAATATTAAGATTCTACTATGTACCTAAATTGAACTTTGTATGAATCTTTATGTTTAAATATGTTTCTATTTAAGAAGCTTTTTGCTTTCTAATCTATCTAATCTAACACTACACTTCTTCATTTTATGGATGATTTCATCCCATTCAAGTCCACACTTGTGATTTCTACTTTTATGTTTTCCTCCATCATATTCTCTTAATTTTTTTTCCTCCTGTCCTCCCCCCATACATAGAAGGGGGTAGAGAAAGAGAAGGATTCTCATTAGTAAAAGAAATCTACAAGTGAAATGTCTTTTCCTATTTCTTCACCACTCTTCTAGATCCAGTCTGATTTCTACTTCTTATACAATATTTTTCCTCTTTTTAATCACCCTTTTTATGAATAATCCTCTAAAACTAAAATTTGTTTTGCTTGTGACTATTCCCTTCCTGACTCTACTATCTCTCTTATACTCCCCTTCTTTTTTGGTCCTTGACAAATCTCTGTCGAGTTTTATGTATTTTTACGTTACTTTTTTGTGTATGTCATATTATTCATATTATATGTCAGTATGTTCAACCCTTCTTTATTCAGTTCAGGTATGTGTGAGGGCCTGAAATACCTATGCCCCTTCAACCATCCTCCATGTTTGTATGCCCTTCTTCTCTAGTACCCCATTCAAGTGAAATAGTAAACATATCCCTCTTCTTTCTCATTTCTTCCTTAGTGTGTTACTTTTCACCTCCTTTTCCTTTCCTCTCAAAACCAACATAGCAGAAGAAAGCCACTCTCAGTGTTATTTGTCTAATTTACCACCCATCGTGACCCTTGAAGACATTAGGATTCTGTAGGGACAATTGTCTCTTCTCCCTCTGCTAGAATGTATTTACATTAACATTGTATTGTCACTCCCAATGTTCAACTGTATTTACCTTTCCAGCTTTCTCTAGAGTTGTGTTTACATATTAATGCATTGATCAAGAATGTTTGGAAGTCCTCTATTGTTGTAAAGATCTACTCCATGCCTCCCCCCCACCCCATTCCCAAGGATTATACTAATTTTTTCAGGGTAAGTTGTTCTTAGCTATAAACCTGTTTCTTTTGCTTCTTGTCATGCATCACAAGATTTTCTCTCTTTTATAATAGTTTCTATAGTTTTATGTTAGTACTGAAACTCTAGTTTCCTTTTGGGCTACTCATAGCATACTTTATTTGACTTGAAAGCTCTGGTTTCAGGCTATCAACACTCTGGGTATTTTCAGTTTGGGATTTTTTTCAGGAGATAACTTATTGATTCTTTCTGTTTGGACTTTGCTTCTTGGTCCTAATAGATTTGGGTAATTTTCTTTCTGGAAATAAAATGTCTAGATTTTGGGGTGGGGTGGGGTCATGGTTTTCAGGGAGTCAGATGATTCTTAAATTTTCTCCCCTTGATGTGTTTTCCAAGTCAGTTGTTTCTGATAGTAGAAACCTTACATTTTCTTTATTATTTCAATCTTTTTACTCTGTTCTAATACCTTTTGTTATTCTGGACTCTTGGAGTCACTGAGTCCTATTGGCTTCATTCTGTGTTTCATGGAGTTCACTATCTGGGTTAGATAGTTCACCTTCTGTCCTAAACTATTTATTCTGATTTCAATTTTTTTTCCTATTGAACACTGATTTTATCTGTAATTTCCTTTTTTTTCTCTCTTACATCATTTCTTCTTTCTACTTATGTAGTTTTTGTAAACAAGCCATTTTCTTTTTCTACCAAGGCTCTTAATTGTAGTTATTATGAATCCATTTCCATCTTCTCAATTCACTTGTAAATTTCTCTTAATAATGAAGATAGTATTTTTTCTATGTATTTGACTTGTTTTTCCTGTTTACTGCTGTTTCTATCCTCGGTTCTTGGTTTGGGGGTTGTTCTCAGGCCAATCCTTGACCTCAGCAATGGTTTGGATATGTGCCCACTATAGCCTGCATGCCATTGCCCGTTAATATAGTGTGACTAGCACTGGGCTCCAGTTTGGTTTCTATCTCAGTCCCTTACTGGTCCTTTGTAAGTTCTAGCCTTAGATGGAATCTGTCTTCTTGCATGACCCCAAGTTGGAAATTGGTTCCATCCCTTGCTGTGGCCCTGATTGGCCCTAGTGGGATGCTGGTCTCAGACCTTATGCTCAGTTCTCCTAGTACTGGTGCCTAGTCACTACACTAGTCTTGTCTCATGCTATGCTCTGAGGAGCCCATGGATGAGCCCTGTCTCTCTATGCATAATCTATAGAGACTAGTTCCAACTGGGCTTCAATTCTGACATGCCAAGATTAGGATCTGGCTGTAGGAGCCCAATTACTAGGGTTTACAATGGCTTACCCTCCCTTCTCAGAGTGCTAGTTGGCTTCAGGTTTATTTGAAGAAGCTTACAATGGCTTCCCTAGGGAAGCTAATCTCCCTGGCTCTGCTGGCCTCCACTTCCCTGGTACATGTCCTCTTAATTATGCCAGCCTCACTGGTGGAGAGACCCTTCTGCCCATCTCTGTACATCTTTTTGTGTAGTTCTGAATGGGATAATGAAGTGTACTTCCTCTTTTTCCTTCAGCTTCCTTTATCACTGATCTTTCTGAAGTTCTTCTCAGATATTTACTAGGGTTATTTTGAGAGAGCTAGACTTCTTTATGACCTTTTGCATTAACTACAAATCCTCATCTTGATCTTAATTCCTGGCAAAATTCTTGAATATATTATTAGAAGGATAGTATATGAGACATAAGAAAGGGAAATAATGATCACTGAAATCTATCATTACTTCTTCAAAAACAGGTTATTCTAGACTAACTTCATTTCTTTTTTTGACACAATTCTCCATAAATACAGGGTAAGCACTCACACAGTGGTCAGAAGAAGTGATATAAGGACACTCTCAAGGTCTCTCTTAAGAAGTTTGACATTGGGGTGGCTAGGTGGCACAGTGAGTAAAAGTGCCGGCCCCGGAGTCAGGAGGACCCAAGTTTGGTTCCTCCTCAGGACTTAACACCTCAGACACTTAACACCCACACAAAAAACTAGCTGTGTAACCTTGGGCAAGTTAATTAACCCAAATTGCCCTCCAAAAGGCAAAAAAAAAAAAAAGAAGTTTGGCATTGATTTGTGACATGGGAGACACTGTCATGGCACCGCCCAGCATGGAGTGCCTTAGAGAAGGTGCTATGCTCTATAAGCAAAGCAGAACTGAAGTATCTCAAAAGAAATGGGAGGTGTGCAGATTTAGAGAATCCACTCCAAATACTGACATGGACTATATGTGCCTAACCTGTGACAGAACATTTCAAGCTCATATTGGTCTGATCAGTCACAGTAGGATGCATTGTAACTTGACTCTAATATAGTGACGTCATTTTGGTCCTCTTTGAGAATGAAGGACAACAATTGGTAGACCAGAGAGATGCTTAGTCAAAGTTTATCTAGATTCCAGAAAGGTATTTCACAAATTTTCCTACGATATCTTTAAGGACAAGACAGAGAGATGTAGACTAGATGATAGAACAGTTATACATCTTTCAAACTAGTTGAATGAGTGGACTTGAAGGGTGATCATTAGTGGATTAAAATCAATCTGGAACCTCTCTAGTCTATTTTCTCAGGGATTTGCTGTGATATGCAAATAATTGATCACAGATGGTTTAGACATAGATAAGATGTTTATCAAGCTTGAGAATGATTACCAACAAACAAAAATTTATTAATGACATGCTATTCACTATGGACACAAAAGCAAAAATGAAAGTCTCTGCCCTCAGGAGTTTCTTATTTTATTGTGGTGATAACATTGTGTATGCAAATAAATTTAATCAAAATAACTACAAGATTGGTGGGGGAAGTACTCCCGGCTGAGTGAATCAGATAATGAGTGTAAATAATAGTGTAGGAGGTGGCTTTTGAGGTGACTTTAAAGGAAATGGGATCATAAGAGGTAGAGATGAGGAAAGGGTCCATGACAGTTATGGACATCCTGAACAGGTGGACAGAAAAGGGAGATGGAGCACCATGGGCAAGGAAGAGCAAGAAGGCAATCTGGTAGGACAAAAGGGTGTGTGAAGAGGAATAATGCCTAACAATGCTGGCAAGTGTGGGTTAAAGGCATTTCAATGCCAACCAGAGTTTTTATCTGATCCTAGAAGTAAGAGGGAGGCACCAGAGTTTATTGAATTGGACATTGATACGATTAGACCTGTGCTTTAGGACTATCATTTTGTCAGTTAGGTAGAGAGACTGGATGTAGGAAGACCAATTAGAAAGCTATTGCAATAGTGCAGGCAACTGGGAATGACAGATTGAACCAGAGTGGGTCAGTGAATAGAGAGAAGGTTGTGATTTATGGAGGTGGAATCGACAAGACTTGGCAATTGATTGTTTTTGTGGCATGAAAGAGAGTGAGGAATCAAGTATGACTGTGGATGTAAGCCTCAGGGATTGGAAGTATAATGGTATGCTCAAAAGAAACAGTGAAGTTTGTAAGAGGGATAGAGTTTGGGGTAAAAATAATGAGTTCTGTTGTGAATACATATACCATCTGAAGTTTGAAATATCCTAAATGACACAAAGCTGGGGGAAAATAGCCAACAAATTGGATAACAGATTCATGATTCCAAAAAAGCACTAAAAGACCAAAGTGATGGTGTTAATCTAATAAGTTAGACTTAAATAGGGATAAATGAATTTACATTGGGCTCAACAAATTAGTTGCACAAGTAAGTACAAGATGGGAGCAGTATAGCTAAATAACAGGTCCGATGAAAAAGATTAGGGAATTTAAATGGCCATCAGGCTCAATCAAGTCATGTAGGTTTCAGGTCTGTAAAGTGCTTTTACAATCAATCAATAAACATTTAGTAACTGCCTACTATGTTCCAGGAACTGTGCTAAGTGCTGGAAATAAGATTTCATTTTATCCCCACAATTAAGCTAAGAGATAGGTGCTATTATTATCCCCATTTAGTGGATGAGGAAACTGAGGCAGATAATGGTTAAGTGACTTGCCCAGGGTCACACAACTAGTCAGTGCCCGAGGCCATATTTGAATTCATGTGTTGCAGACTCTGTCAAGTGCTCTACTCACAGAGCTTCCTCACTGCCTCTGAATAATAATCTGAAATAGCCACTAATGAAAACTAATGAGACCTTAGGTTGAATAAATAGAATATAAGAGTCCAAAACACAAAAAGAAACAGTAGTTATTTTATACTCTGCTCTGGTCAGAGTATAGAAAATTGTGGAAAACTGTGTTGAGTTCTGGGAATCACATTTTCAGGACACTGACAAAGTGGAGTAACCCAAAGGAAGGCAAAAGAAAGATGCTGAGGGGATTGGGAAAGATGTCATCCATGTAGGTTGAAGAAACTGAAGATGCTTAACCTGCAGAAGAAAAGAGTTGTGAGGAAATGATCATTGTCTTCAAGTATTTGAAGAACAGCGAAGTGGAATTGGGATAGACCAGTTTTGGCTTGACTAAAAATAGGCAGAACTAGGAGCAACAGGTGGAAGCTTAAAAGAGTCAAATTTGATATAAAGAAAACCCTCCTAAAAGAAGTTCCCCAAATGGAAAAGGGTGTCTTGGGGCATATTGTGAGGTCCCTGCAGCTAAAGAGCTATGTGTTAAAAATGGACCATCATCTGTTCTGGACATAGTTGGAGGGATTCTTGTTTAGATACAGGTTTAATTAAATGCCACAGAAAGATGTCTTCTGCTTCTGAGATTTTATGAGCCTAAGACTGAATGGTTATTTTTCTGAAGGCTATCTTGGGCAGCATTAGGGCTGCCTGTAGTTCATTGGATCATAGGATGTAAAGTGGATTTAAAAGGGAGCCTAGATCCTCTAATAATCCAAAGGCTCTTGCATTGTGGACCTTTTGGGTAGCCTAGTGAAGCCTATGGATGCCCTGCAAACATAAGTTTTTAAAATACTTAAAATACACAAGATTACAAAGAAAACCAATTATGTTGAAACAATCAAGTTGTCAACATTATTTGTTTTGTTTTTTAGGAAATTCATGGACTCCAGGTTAAGGAACCTCTGATCTTGTCCAGAACCCTTATTTTATAAATGAGGAAACTGAAGATTGACCAGAGAGGTTAAACACTTGACTTGTCCAAGGTCACTAAGTAGCAGATGTAGGATTTGAACCTAAGTAGATTCTTTGACTCTAAAGCCAGTGCCCTGTCCAATATAAACTGCCTTTCAGAAACAGAATCTATTTCTGGCACTTCTCATTTCTGAAAGGCCCACCACCTATTTTTCAGTATCTACCAGATGGGTCTCTATGGTTAGGTGGATTAGGAAGCTGGCAGTTCCATTGCTTACTCTAGTTAAGTGTAATGCCCTCATCCAAGGTCCATTTAATATGTGACATCAAAGTTTGATGGGAAGAAGTGGATAAATGTTCCCTGCAGAAATAGTTAAGGAGCTATATGATCAAATATTTGAGAGTCCTTTTGTCATGGTTTTTCCAAGAATATTTGTGAGAAAGTTCAGTTGTCTTTATTTTAAATTGGTTAACCAATTGGTATTATTAGTTAATTAGATCCCCTAGATTAGGAAGATTTAGTATAACAAGAAGGCTGGGTTACTCATTAGGTCTCTCTTTTTAAGCCCCCCGAAAAAGAAGGACTGGAGTTATATCTGATTTTGGTATGGATGATACCATACTTCCTGCCAATTATGATCTACCTTAACTGAGGAAGGCCACCTCCATCACCACCCCAAAAAGGTCAGAGTAAGGAATA
The DNA here is from genome assembly GCF_028583685.1 of Petaurus breviceps papuanus. Taxonomy (NCBI): domain Eukaryota; kingdom Metazoa; phylum Chordata; class Mammalia; order Diprotodontia; family Petauridae; genus Petaurus; species Petaurus breviceps. The sequence continues at coordinate 64,068,871 of NW_027187419.1, forward strand.
GAGGGCTGTGATATTAAGAGTAAGTTGTAAATTTGGGAACCCCAGCCCTTGGCCCTTCCAGTCTGGGTCTAACACTGTTACCGTGATTTGGAACACTTGAGCCACTTTCCACCCCTCCACTCCCTAGTGAAGAGTCGGCTTCTCTGGGATATCTAAAATAATCCCTTAAGTGTTATCTGCTTCCCATCGTCCAAAAATGCTCAATAGAAGGGCAGGGGGCAGGCAGGATATAGTTACCCACAGTGAAGAAGGATAATATGGGGTCACATCCCATAGCCTGAGAAGTGCTAAAAAGGGTTGTGAATGGAAGTGCCTACTTCAATCTACATTTTTCCTTTGGATTTCCAGCAGCCTTGGTACTGGTTCCTCAACTTTCTTTCACCTATTAATGGTGATTTCTTTGCAGTTGCAAATCCCCTTTCATTCCCATTCCCAGTATAATAATGGTTCATATTAAAGATCTGAGGAGGTGGGGTAAGGTTAGTAGCCCGTCAGCTCCATGTATATGAACAATGACATGGGGTGGACAAGAAAACAGTGATCTTAGACCACATCAAGAAAAATGAGTGTCCAAAACAACGTTCCATTTTACTTGGGTCAAATCACAAGAATATTACGCTAAATTCTGTACAGCACAAAATTAACATAGAAACCAATGACATGAAAAACAATGATAGGAAGCCTCAAGACTGTCACACAAGAACTAGTTGAAGGAATTGAGCCTATACTATAAGCTAAGAGTATCAGATGACCATTGCAGAGAGGACGATTTCAGCTTACTCTAAGGAAAATTTAGTAATATACCAAAGTGTAAAAAGACTGGTGTGGATGAGAGTGAGGTGCCCCTTTATTTGGGCTTTTCAAGCAAAAGCTAGATGAACTCTCATTGGAGAAGCTATCAAGGAGATTCCTGTTTAGAAAGTTTATAATAAATGACCTCAGGTTGCTTCAAACTGAGATTCTATGATTTTTAATATAATCCTGACAGGGATGATCTTTCTATTGTGGAAAACTATGAACTTAACCAGTTCACAAATAGACATGTTTGTAAAACATGGATGTGTGTATGTATGTTAAGTTGTATCAATAGGTGTGGTCCAGGATAAGGCCTGCTTGGGAAGGAAATGGAACTGGTATTGTTTGGGTCAGAAAAAATGGATTTAGAAAAACAAAACAAAACTGATTAGAGGAGCCATAGGCTCACCTGCTTCCCACTTACAATGCATTCTCCCAACCTTGATCTAAGTCTTCCATTCTTTTCCTATGAAGGGACCACTAGACATGAGATGTACTCTAGTTTCAATGTTAAAGATATGCATTCTCAATATGCTGATATCCCTGTATGTATAAATTTATCAGACATATGGTCTTAGAATTGCAGACAGAGGAATAAGGATAGCAAAACACCTTTAAAATGAATTAAAGGGCAAGAAGCATCTATAAAATCCAAATAGCTGATACACAAGCATTTTTGAGAAAAAGATAAAAAGTAGAATTTGAGAGAATGGAGGGAGGTGAGAATAACATAAAATCATGATTTATGAAATTCCTCTGTATAGAATTGTAACTAATTTTTAGTTCTAATTCGTTGAAATATGACAGCTGACCACTGTTAACTGGATTCTTAACACCCAAGTTCATTTATTTATGGAAAAATAAAGTTAAAAGACAAGACACATTTCCTAGTGAAAAGGTGTTGGAAATAACAAATTTAAAGCTTTTCCTTAGAGTGAGGTCTTTACATTTTAATCTTCAATAAATTAGAATAATAAGAATAGGGAAAAGCTTAAAATTTTTACTTTTTCTACTTCAGTTTGAAGGGTCACACTCTTAAAGAAAGAAAAAAGAAATCTGATCGTGGAAAGTATGTGGACTATGGGATGGGGAAGAAACTGTATCCAAGTACCAGATAACAAAAATGCAACAACAAATGGCAAAATCCTTGAACTACAGTTGAACACAAGTCCCATTAGTCTCTCTGACAGTAAGACAAAAGTATTATCAAATTGGGACAGAAGTGGAGTTATGTATTAACTATGTACCAGAAACTATGGAAATGAAGCTCAGATTCAACAGTCAAAAAGCATACAGAGGGAAAAAGTTGCATAGCCAAGAAACTGACCGAAAGGACAAAATAGACACTTGTGAATTTTAAGAAAAGTGGGAAGATAACACTGACTCTGAGAAAGCAGAGGGAAAAGAGGCAGAAAAACTGAAGAGGAAGGTCAGGCTAGGGACATTTAGGTTCACAATAATTAATCCCTGTGCTGTACCTTTGATAGAGGCTTTAAAAATAATATCAATTAAAGTGGAAAACTGTTGAAGCTAATGGACAAAATTTCTCATTCGTGGTATTAAGTAGTGGCATGCTAATCAGCGAGGGTCAGTTAAATAATGGTAGAAAAGAAAAACTATTAGAAAGTGTTGGTACTTGTGCAGCAGTGGAGAAGTTGCCCTGTATTTAGAACTCTTCAGAAGCAGAAGGGGTCATCTCTTTCGAGTTAGTTGCTATGTGACCACTGTTTGAAGAGGTCATAGACTAGTTAACTGGTTTGAGTGGAGAGTGGACTAGAAGACCTCTTCTGAGGCCCTTCCATCTCTAAGCCAATGACAATAATAATAAAAATCTACCTTTACATAGGCCTTTGAGTTTTACAAAGCACTTTCCTCACACCTCTGTGAAATCTGCACAAAACTGTTGTATCAACTTTGCAGATAAGGAAGCTGAGGAGGATTGGGGAAATTAAGTGACTTGATTCTGTTTATCAAGCTAGGAAGTGCCCAAGTTAGGATCCAAATTCAAGAGTTCTGCCTCAATGATTCTGTAAGATTATGATGTTGGCCTTTTCCTTTGGAGAAGATAAGTGACACTGTAGCAAGTCCCAAAGTTTTACTGCTATTTTTTACTTAAAATTCTTTCTAGTATTAATTTAGAATATATATGTGACTTTATACCTAATTACATGAACAAAGAAATTCAGAAGTATGGTTGTCAGAACATAAAATAATTTGTCTTACAACCCTAAGCTCCTCCTATATTATAGTATGATTTTAAACTTATGTAAGAATTTTCCCACTCAAGTTTTGTCTGTGATTTCTGCTCTGAGCCATTCCTGTTCTTACCCCTTTTTGGTAGTTTTGAATATCAAACCAAATCCTCTATGTTATCCATGTTACCAAACAATAGCAGGCAGAGTTGAAGACCTGCGTGAATGATCTTAAAGAATTTTAAAGGTAGAACTAAAATGGACAAGCTCTTTGTATGTTCACTTTCTGTATAAAAACTTACAGCCCATAAAAAAAAGCCACCTTTTTGCATATCAATGCAGATTAAACCCCAAACTCCCATGAGTGAAACAGTATCATATCATACACTTAACTATCAGGATGTTAGTAGAATATGGGAATGGCAGATTCAACTTTTTTTTTTAATTGGGTTCAATTATCAAAGTTCCTGAGTTAATGGAAACTGGCACCAAAGGTGAATTTCTCTGAAGGACTGACTAGCAGAATTGCAAAAGGGAGAAAAAAAAATGATAAAAAGTAGAAGGTGAAAAAAGACGAAGAAAATACACCAAAAGTATATGTGGAAATTAATCGAAAGAGGGATAAATTGTAATCCCATTTTACATTAAACATTACACACCACACTCAGCTAACAGAAAAATACTATTAACTTTGGTCAAGGTGGTCCTATTAAAACTAAAATTCAGTGTTAGGGGTAAGCCTTATTTAATATGCATGATAATGCCAGATTTTAGCCTTTTCAGTGTGAAGAGCAGATATAATTTCCCCTAAATAGAAACCAGTTAACATGGACTCTAGAAGAACATTGACATTTTTGTAAAGACCTAGACCCTTATGATCCTTAAGAACCTTATTTATGCCAACAGAAGGCTAAAACTATTCAAGGACAATAAGGAACAGTTGAGAAAGCAAGCTCAAGGCTGTGTACTTGTACTGGCTAAATTAAATGCCTATAAATCTCTGGTATTACGACTTTGGTTCCAGAGCACTTGAATCATTAGTGCCATTTTTGGCAATGAGGCCTCAGGAGTATCCAATCATACCTAAACTTTGATGCAGCACAAAATATTAAAGGGGTACTTAGCTTATGTTAAATTTAAAAAAATATTGGTGTTTTCATTTTAACCTAAGTATTGATTATGCATTTATTTTTGAAAAAAAAAAATGGGGGAGCTACAAAACCCACAAAATGACACAGAGAAGCTAACCTCCCACTGAAGACAGCCCAGTAGAATGGCAGGAAGGGGCCAGCACAGCACTCTGGGAGCTGAGCCCAGACCTGCTCTAGCCTGAGGTTTTAGCCTCAGGGAAGCCTGACCAGCTGCCGGTTAGAGGGACTTCAGATCACCAGCAGCTGTGGCCGTTTACAGAATTATCAGCACATAGATGCTAAGGACAAAGTGAGAAATCAGTGTAGACTTTATGGGAACAGGGAGTTTGGGAGGGCGATCTGGTCTTTGCCCCCAGGGCAGGAAGCAGCTGAGGATCCATGGCCATGCAGCTGCCACCACGTGGCTGCTTCAGAGCTCCAGGTCTGCAGATTGTAGGGGAACCAAGTGACCAGTCTGAGGGGTAATCACTCTTGCTTTAACCTTCTTGGATCTGGATTGCAGTCTAGGGTGGAGGTCCTGGGGTGCATGAACAATCTACCAGAGCATGTGGAGGCTTCAGAGAGGGCACCCAACTAATAGCTCTGGCAGCTGTGAAAACCCTAGCATTTGGGATAAAGCTCCCCTTTCTGGTAGCAGAGTTCTATTGTGGCAAAAGGCTCAAAAGTCAAGTAATTGAGTGGCAACATGAACAAGCAAAGGAAGCAAAGAAAACAGAGAAATCCTACATTAGACTCCTATTTTGGGGGACAAAAAGGATCAAAGCATGGAACAGGCAGAAGACAGCAAAGTCATAACTCCTGCACCAGAAGCTTCCAAGAAAAGAATAAGCTGCTTACAGGCCATAGGCAAGCTTAAGAAGGATGTTGAAAACAAACTAAAAGAAGTGGAGGAAAAAGTGGGAAGAGAAATGAGAACGATGCAAGAAAAGTATGAAATGAGAGTCAACAACCTTACTGAAGAAAATAACACCTTAAAAAACATACTAACTCAGATGGCAAAAGAGGCTCAAAAAGTCAATGAAGAGAAGAATGCCTTGAAAAGCCAAATTTGCCAGATGGAAAAAGAATCTCAAAAGCTCACTGAAGAGAATCATTCCTTCAGAATTAAATTGGAGCAAATGGAAGCTAATGACTTTATGAGAAATCAAAATACTATTAAACAGATCCAAACAAATGAAACAATAGAAGGCACTGTGAAATATCTCACTGGAAAAACCACTGACCTGGGAAAAAGATCCAGGAGAAATAATTTTAAAATTATTGGACTACCTGAAAGCCATGATAAAAAAAAAAGAACCTAGAAATCATCCTTCAAGAAATTCTCAAGGAAAATTGCCTTGATGTTTTAGAACCAGAGGGCAAAATAGAGGTTGAAAGAATCCACCAATCACCTCCTGAAAAAGATCCCCAAAAGAAAACTCCTAGGAATACTATAGCCAGGTTCCAGAGTTCCCAGATCAAGGAGAAAATATTATAAGCAGCCAGGAAGAAACAATTTGAATATTGTGGAAACACAATCAGGATAACACAGGATCTGGCAGCTTCTACACTGAGGGATGGAAGGGCTTGGAATATGATATTCCAGAGGTCAAAGAAGCTGGGATTAAAACCAAGAATCACCTACCCAACAAAACTGAGTATCATGTTTGAGGGGAAAATATGGTCATTCAGTGGAATAGAGGACTTTCAAGCATTCTTGATGAAAACACCAGAGTTGAATAGAAAATCTGACATTCAGATATAAGAAGCAAGAGATGCATGAGAAGGTAAACAGGGAAAAGAGATCATAAGGAACTTATCAAAGTTGAACTACTTATATTCCTACATGGAAAAATGATAATTGTAGCTTATGAAATTTTTCTCAGTATAAGAAGAGTTGAAGGGAATATAAATATGTATGTATATATATGCATATATATATATACATACACACATATGTATACATATGAGGGTATATGGGTGTATGAATACATATGTGAGTGTGTGTATATATGTGTACAGGTATACATAGACAGAGAGCACAGGACCAATTGAATAGGAAGGGATGATACTTAAAAGGTCAAATTAAGAGGGGAGAGAGGAATATAATGAGAGGAGATGGGGAGAGAAAGAATGGGGTAAATTATCTCATATAGAAGAGGCAAGGGAAAACTGTTACAATGGAGGGGAAGAACAGGAAGGCAAAAGGGAATGAGTCAGCCTTATTCTCATTGAATTTGGCTTAGGGAATGAATGACATACACACTAAATAGGGTATCTCACCCTACAGGAGAGTAGAGGGGTAGGGGATGAGAAGGGGGATAATGGAAGGGAGGGCAGGCTAGGTGGGAGGGAAGTTGGAAGCACCCACTTTTGAAAAGAGACAGGATCAAAGTAGAGAATAGAACAAGTGGAGGGTGGGATAGGATAGAGGAATATAGTCAGTTTTTCACAATATATCCACTATGGAAATGTTTTGCATAGCTACACATGTACAACCTATATTTAATTGCTTATCTTCCCAGTGAGGGTGGGTGACGAGGGAAGAAGGGAAAGAATCTGGAATTCAATGTTTTAAAATCAAATGTTTGAAAAAAATATATACATATATATATATATATATATATATATAATTATTATTTTACATGTAACTGGGAAATAAGATATACAAGGCCTTGGGGTACAGAGATCCACTGTGCCCTACTGGAAATTTGGAGGAGGATTGGGGGAAGATATGGGAGAGAGCAGATTGGGGGAGAGGATATTCAGTGGGATCGCTGTTTTGGGGTGATGGGTAGGGAAAAATGGGGAAAAAATTTGTAACTCAAATCTTGTGGAAATGAAAGGTGTAAACTAAAAAATAAATTAAAAAAAGAAAAATTAATGAAACAAGGAACACAGTTTTGTGTCACAGTTATTGTATGTGTTGTATCCTCCTATTAATATTGTAAACTCTGTGAGGGCAGGCACCATGTTTTATTCAGTTTCTGCTTCCTCCTAGTTCTTAGAACACTGATCTGCACAAAGTGTGGTACTTAATAACTACTGAAGTTTGTTCATTTAGCAGACTTATTATTTAAATATCTGAGTATACTAATTCTTGATTTCTTTATCCTACATAGCAATTTATAAATAACTAGTGAGTTTCAATTCGACAAACATTAAGTGCCACTCTTTTAATTGCTAAAGAAGATAAAATTCAGCCAAATTTTGGGGCAAAATTTTGCCCTTATGGGCCTTATAACCTTATGGGAGGGAGGAGAAATCTACAAATGTAGATAAAAATAATACAAAATAAAACATAACTAAGAAAGGCAGCAAAACAAGCACTTTGTGATGATAACTTTAAAGACTGAAGGAGGAAGGGTTAGGGAAACAAATTCCATGAAGGTGGCATTTGAGTTGAGCTTTAAAGGAGAGGCAGAAATTCAAAAGCTGAATAAGAACAGATAAGACATTACAGACGTAGAAAACAGCTTGAGAAAGGTATAGAGGCAGAAAAGTGCAAGACTGAATGAGAGACAAAGAGTCCAGTCTGACTGGATAGTAAAGCAGGTAGAAGGGTCTGCATTAGACAGTAATGGTATGCTGGTGCCAGACTATGGCAGTCATCAAATGCCAGGCAAAGGATCAACCAATATGGAAATAATGAAAACTGACTACAGAAGATTGTTTGGAGTACCATACTGACATTAAGAAGATTAGGTTGGCTGCAGAGTTAAGAATGGATTACAGAAAATAGGAGGTGAAAATATGGAAACAAGAGGAGTTATTAGGGAATGATTTATAATAAAGATCAGATCACAGCTATACAATTAAGTATAAATTATAGTAGGGAGAGAATGGAGGCAAGAAGACCTGTTAGGAGACTACTGCAATGTCCAACAAGTCAGGAATGGCACGCCTGCCTAACTAAGTAACCTGTCAGACTATTGTTTGTTAGGTTGCATTGATATGATTCTTGTGTGAGCTATAGTTTAATAAAAAGAGTATAAATATTTAGTATCTATGAATATAATATTTTTAATGAGAGCACAGACTACATAAACTTTTTCATTGTAGTGACTGTGCAGAAATAAATCAGATTAAATATCAAAGAAATACATTGGGAACACATCACAAACTAAATAATATTATATTAAGTAATTTAAAAAACAAGATTCAGAAAAAAATACCAATAGAAAACATAGTTTTTAACCATTATGAGAACTGTTTAAACAATTATTGATCTAATCAAGGACCTCTAAAATTACCATCCAAATGCACTACAATATTTGTTTATTTAGTTTACAGAAGGATTTTATCAATACAGGTTGCAGAAAGAAAATGTTTAGTGCTATTTACAATTTTTTAAAACTCTGCTCTATACAAATTTAATTCTGATCAGTATGAACAATATTTTTGTAGATCTACTGCATATAAAGCCTTTTCATCAAAGCAATAACAATGAATAAAATAACCTGAATACATTTAAATGATGTTGACCATCTGGAAACGTTTACATGTATGTTTAAGGGCTGTGGACACTTATTAAATACAGAACACAATGTCAGCCTGTGACTTTAATTTCTGTGAAGGCTAAAGCTATTTATATGGAATAATGTTCTATTATACTACACGCCAATCTATATTTAAATTCTATAGTTAAGTATTTTATAAGATTTTTATTAAATATATTCTACACATATTTGTAATTTCACCCAGGAAGAATTTCTTCCTAGTGAAAAAATATAAAATCTTTTATATTTTTACAGTTTTAGATGAAACTAGATCATGCTTTAGTGCTGTGCAAATTTCTTGAGCATATCAACTTTTAAATTATTGGTATGAAAACAAAAGAATGGCATCACTTTAAATCACGTATGCTTTAAAATCAGCTTTTGATTTTAATACAATTGCAAGCACTAATACCAAATGCAGATTACATAAACAAAACTAGTACTATGGCAAAGAGGTTGTTTTTTTTTAATATTAAGAATTTGTTTGAAATGTCTAATGAATAAGCATGACATTGGACACTAAGGTACAAATGAAAAAAGATTACTGGAAAAAAAACCCATCAATTTGCTGATATTCAGATACATAAAATTGATCAGTAGATGAGGTTTTCTAATAGTTATGCACAATAATAAAAGCCTATGGACTACAGGAAATTACCCCTCCCATATTAAGGCTAGGAAACACTCTTTGCCCTATTTGTGCTGTATGAACAAGCACTCGACTAATGTATGACCAAAGAGTGCACATCATAATGAAGACAATTAAACAGCCCTCTGCAGAGTGCTTTAAATAACAGGCACATTGTTTTTTCATTTGTTGCAGTTAAAATGTCACACTCAGTTTAATTAGTATCCTATGCCAGTGTTGCCGCCAAGGGTAACTTTGGTAGAATTCACTGAACAGTTTAGTTTATTTTCCATTTTTCTCCTGCCTCTTTTCTGTTAAAAAAAAAAAAAGTTGGCCATTAATGAACATTATTAATTACTGAGTGTTTTTCCAGTATGGAATTTATAGTAGATTATTTCTAGGTGTCATGGACAGAGTTACAAATTCAATTGATGAAAATAATGAAATAATGTCAACCATTTTTAGTGCAAATTGCATTTGGAACGCTTGATTTATTAGTTCTCTGGATGAAGATTTTTATGGCAGCAAAATGGTTTCTGCTCTGGAAGATAACACATTAGCTTTTTCCCCCCTGGGTTGACTGCATTCAAAAACCAATGAATTATAAGATTGCTCAACATAAAAATAACTAGAAATAAAAAAATCATAGTGAAAATGTTCTTGAATCTCTTCTTGCAAGAGAGAATGCAACAACAGTGTTCATGTAATATTTCAGTTCCATGGATTTACAGACTGTTCCTAAGCATGTCTGAAGCAATGTCAGATCTCTTCTATCCCAGCAGCATGAAAGACAAAGACTTATATTACACCACACTTAGCAGAAACATCAGTGTTTACAGGATCACACAACAATTGCTTTCTCCAGTCTTTTCACGGTTCCTCTGACCTGTGCAAAATGAATAAAAGATCTATTTACAAGCTAGAAACTGGTTTCAAAAAAAACCCAAAACACTTTATCCAAGGTAAATACAGTTATCAACCTAACACAACTTTAAAATTTTGCATTTACAAATGCTGAGCAGCTAGGTGGCATTCTAGTAGCTAGAATGTCAGACCTAGATTCAGGAAGACATCTTCCTGAGTTCAAATCCTGTCTCAGACACTTGCTAATAACTCTGTGACTCTAGGCAAGTCTCTTAAACCTGTTTGCCTCAGTTTCCTCATCTATAAAATGAACTGGAGAAGGAAAAGGCAAATCACTCCAGCTTCTTTGTTAAGAAACCCCAAATGGGATCACGAAAAGCCAGACATGACTGAAAACAACTGAACAACAATTTATATGTACTAAAGAATTGTAATAAATGCTTTTTTAAAAAATTACCATGTCCCAGAACGTTTCATTATTTGCTTGACAAGAACTACTCATAAACTGAAGATTAACTATCTTTCCTTTGGAAAGTCCAAGGAAAGCCATGACATTTCTGAATGCTTGCCCATGTGTCCCTAGAGTTAGACCTCTCTTTAAAACACAGCTCACAGCTTACCTTGAGAATTTGGTTCTGGCAATGTCTCTCTAGCCACCAAATGCATCACTGTTGTTTTGCCAAAAGGAAGTTTTAATGCTGTATGAAAAATAGAGTAAATACATTAATTTTTGGCTAAAGAGAATTGAAAGCATCTTTTTAACTAGATTAGTTCCTTTTACTTAGCTTTAATAAGATAACTGTACTTCTACACAACAAAATTTTATATCTTTAAAAGATCACAGTTTAAAAATGAAATATATTCTCATCACCAATAAGCAGAAAAATTAACTCACTCGCTCATTCTTAACAAATATTTACTTAACATCTGCTATGTACAAGGCGCTGTGCTAGCATTGTGTGGGTGTTTTGAAGAAGAATAAGACACTGCCCTTTTCCTTGTGGAGCTTATAATCTATTATTGAAAGAGTAACATCTAATTATTTTGAAAACTAGAAGGTGCCAAACATCAGTCTCATATGTTAACAGTTCCATGTCTGATTTTCAAACTACAACACCTAAGTAATACCTATATTTTGACAACTATTAGTTAATCTTGTGAGAAAATAAATTTTTATTTACTAGAATTATAAAACTATGGACATTAAAGGTAGAATTCGCAATTTTTTTAATCATCAGCATCCTCTACATTTATATAATGCTTTACATTTTTTAAAGCTATTTGTTTCACACAGATGATCTTATTTGATTTGGATCCTGTCAGATAAGCTTAGCCACATACTTGTTTTTAAAGGGGAAAACAACAACTGAGAACCTTTTTTTTCCTAAATTAGGAAAAATGTTAGGCATTATAATTGGGATACACTTTTTTCTCTAATTATAAGCTAAAAACCCAAACAATCACTGGACCAAACAGATTTCTATAAACCAAAATAAAGTAAATCATGCAGAAATTTCATTTTAAGGTTTCTTCCCTTACAACCATTTTTCTAAGAAGGTGGGTTTAAGAGAATCACTGTCCTGGCATTGTTCACAAAAAGTTTTACAGGTTCTTCAAGTTTCCACAGTAAATTACTTTGTTATTCTGTAGATAATATTACAAACTGAGTAAATCTGTTTTTCTGCATTGGTGTTTCCAATAGTCATAATGCTCATTTATTTCTACTGCCATTCAGTTTCTGATTTCTCATCTCTACCTATGAAAGAGTTTAAGATCATTATTCAGTAATAAAACTCAATTATCTGCTATTCTGATCACTGGCATATAGAATAATTAATATGCAAACAAAAAATAAAGCTCTAGCTTTCCTCAACATTTTTCATAAAGGTCAATGCCTATACAGTTTAAGGGGAGAACTGTTTTAGAGTGCCTTTTCTCAAACCTTTCAAATTTCAAAAATGGGGACAAGGACCTTCAATGAAGTGAGAAAAAAATGGTGCAAGGAAATTTAAATTATCTTGCTGTGTTGCATTTCTGTTGTATCCATTTGCTTAGGCTTGTGATTTCCTTGGCAGATTGGCCACTTTTCTATAACTTCATGGTTTTAGAGAGCTGCCTGGTACACTGAGAAGACAGTGACTTGTTCAGTGTTACAACTGCCAGCATGTGTTAGAGACAGGATCTGACCCTCGGATCATCCTGACTCCAAGGCTGACTCTATACTCATTATGCAAGCATGTCTCTCTACTTTATATAGGAGATAAAAACACACTGTGATTATCATGACTGTTTTACTTAACATGGAAATATAAATTAGACTTTCATTACATAACCTATCCAAAATTTTTTTTGGAAAAAAAGATTTATTACTTCTACACTGTAACTGCATTTAAAATGTACATACATGAACTTGAATACAAAACCCATACCACTGTAGGCTGGTCACTTATAAATGAATTTTTTGGTAATGGTAACCCATTAAACAGGGAAATACAAAATAGACCTCAATATTGCAGAGTCTCCTACTATAAGCTCTAGCAGGTCCTATACTAAGATGGAAAGGCTTTGAGATAGATTTAAGCCTCTTGAACTTAATTAAGTTTGGATCTATATTTTTGAGTATATTTGGTTACTTAAGGAGGCTTTAAACTTTTGTGCCTATGTTATAAATGCAGCAACCTTCTTAATTTAGAGTAGATTCTGTGTTTAAAGGAGGCATCATTTATCCCAACAGGGCAGAACTGCAATCCTACTCATAACACGCTACCTCTCAGTAATGTATTAGACACATTCATAATTTGTATTTAACTGCAGGATTTCTGTGTCTCTGTAAATTTCTATATTTGTTTGAATTTAACTTAATTGCTGTGTTCCACATTTTAAATTCATTTCATGAACATTTATAAAGTACAAGTGCTATGTGCAAGGTACTGTGATAGGCACCAAAGATACAAAGACAAAATGAAAAAAAAAACCAACTCCTTAACATGCTTATATTTTGCTGGATAAAGTGAATTATTTAGGGAAGAAGATATGTTTCCAGACTCCCAAAGTCAGCCATAAACCTGCAATACACTTGAATTAGTGGAATCAGATTAAGTAAGATAGGGGGGAAAAAGCACTGTGAATTTCTTCTTGTACACTTTCTTGAAGCTGGGCTTTTTGGCACTCTCCTGATTCTCCTATTTCTGACTGTTCTTTCTCATTCTCTACTGACTCATCATCAACATCACCCCCTCTAATTGTGGGGGCCTCCAAGTCTCTGTCCTAGGTTATCTTCTTGACTCCACACTGTCGTTTTGTAAGCTCATTATCCCATTAGTTTAGTCTCTATATATACATCCAGCCCTGGTCTCTCTCCTGAGCTTTAGTCCCTCATCACCAGTTGCCTATAAGATATTTCAAACTGGATGTTCTACAGACATCTTACGCTCCACATGTCCAAAACCAGATTCATGGCCTTTAAGCCTAAACCCTAATCTCTTCCAAACTTCCCTGTTTCTATCAAAGGTACCACCACTATCTTTGGAGTCTCTGGGTCCATAAGTTTGGCGTTATCCTGAAATTTCCACCTTTCCTTCAGTTTCCAAATCTTGCCTTTTCTCTCTTTATATTATTTCTCACTTTTAACTTATTCTCTCCCCTCATGTAGCTTCTTCAACTGTCATTTACATCCTCATCACCTCTCACCTAGATTATTACAGCAACCTTTAAATTGGTCGGCCTGCCTCTCTGGTCACTCCAGTCCATCTTACATATTTGTTGCCACAAATCATTTTCCTTAAATATGGGTCTGACCATGTGACTTCTCATTCAGGCAAGTCCAGCAGCTCCCTGTTGCTTCAACCATAGAAGAAAAAACTCCCTTTTGCCTTTTAGAGCCCTTTACAACCTAGTCTCAGTCCATTTTTCCAGCCTCATTGGACAGTACTCCCCCCCTCATACTCTGATTCAAACTGGTCTTCCCTCAGGACAGGAAAGGAGCAAAGGAAACTGAAGGAGGACCAGGGGAGAGCAGTGTGAGCAGAAATGTAGACAAGGACCATAGAGGTCTTTAGTGCTTTCTATCTTTAGTTTCTGAGGATTTTTATGTAATACTAATATAATTGGGTTAATTCAATTAAAATAAAAACATCAAATTGTTGGTAATGTGCACATTTTTTAAAAAATGGCTTACTAGAAATTTCTACTTTTCAGCCATGTAGATAATGATATAAATGTTTTGCTGAATTTCTGCTCTCCCTCTCGAGTGTCCCCAAAATCTTCCTTAGAATTTTTATTCCTGCACAATAACTCATTCTATCATATCCAAAGGACATGATAATTTTATCCCAACAGGGATATTATTCATATGACTTTGGGAAAGTCAATCAACTCCAGGAGGTCAGTTTTCTAATCTGTAAAATGAGAGAGGTGGACCAGATGATCACTAAGGTCCCCTCCAGCTTTAAAATTCAATTCTTTGATGATTCTAACATATAAAACAAAAATGAAACTTAATTACAGAAAATATAAACCACAAGGGGGCACCCTCAAGCTGCATTTCTACAAACATTCATGCAAAAACCCATTCATTTTTGCTCCTCACATGACTAGCAACTCTACCCTGAGAAAGAATGTCCTTTACTTATTATTTTTAAGTTGTTTCCTATCATATCATGACCACAATATTATTGCAATAAATTATCAAAAATACTGCAAAAATATTATATGTGTATACACACACATAAACATATGTATATATGTATATGTGTACATATACACATATAATTATAAATGATATATAATTAAAGAGCATTCCTCTCAAATGACAGTCTTCCAACTATGCCATATGGCTTTCTAACTACAACAAAAAGGAGTCTGATTCATAAAAGGTTAAATACTTGGGTTTAGCAAAATATTAAATATTAAGAAGGAATCATACAAAAAACAAACAAAAAGTAACCTAACAGAAGCTACAACAAAGCCTACCCCTCAATGGTAAATTGCTTCTACCAAAATGATTTCATTACCTCCTAGTGTCACATTTCCATGTAGAAATCGTCCTTGATAAATAAGTCGAAGAATGTTTGGACTGCTAACCTGTTCTTCTTCCCAGTCTGAAAAGAAACCAGAGAATTAGTCATATGAATTCCAAATGATAGGTAGGGAGTTTTCTGATCTAGTTTCAACCTTGGCAAGACACAATAAGGAAGGAAAAGTCTTAGCAGTTTTTGCAAAGGCATGGATATGGGGAGGGTGTAACATTATGCACAGTGTATCACTAACAATAATGGGAAATACATATTGAGACATTTCTGAGGTTTTAGCTCACACTCAGCAAATTGGAAAAAAAATGACAAAGGACAGAAAAATATTATAGGCTAGAGGGGCTATAGGAAGGCTGGCAAACTGATGATAGAAAATAGGAATTGATCCAACCAGTCTGGAAAACAGTTTGATTGATGTGAGAAAAGTAAATGCATTGCATGACCCTCAAAGAGATCAGAGACATGAGGGGAGAAAATCCACTATCTGCTGAAATATTCATAGCAACAACACCTCCTAAGATAGAAAAACAAAGAAGATATCCATTCATTGATTAGGAGGTAGCTGAATAAACCATGACATAGAACTGCAATGGAAAAATTACTGTACTATAAGAAAAAAAAATGTGTCTCTATGGCTCTGAGTTTTTAAATGACTGATCCTAGAGCTTGACCCAAGAAAGTCAGTTTCTGTTTTGGCTCTTTGCATCCATATAGACTTACTCTAGGAAATCTCCAAATATGTATTAGGTACATCTCATGTCTAGGTTTTCACACATGTGGATAAAAGGGGTTCCCAGCTCCTATACAAGTATTCAAGACATTACAACTATATTGGGTAGCAATGCAGAATGGTGTAGAAGAGGCAAAGAACTCATAGAAGGCTACAGACATCAGAAAACCCTCAGTACTTTCCAAGAGCTCATAAGCAGATTCAGAAAACACAGAAAGCACTCAGATAGTGCATAAATGACCCTCAAAGATGAGCTAAACATGGTATTCTAGGGAGACCCATTTTTCCATAGGAAACAGATTTTGGTCATCCTGAGTCTACAAGATAAGGGTAAAGCTGGGCTACCAGGGAACTGCCCTCTCCCTCTCTCCTCTGCTCATGTCTGTCCCTCCTCTTCTGACCAAATGTATTTCTCTTTTGTTTCCCTTTTTAACTTGCTCTCCATTAAGATAGTATAGTGCTCTAAGTTCCCTGTTCTTAACTTAAGAAATAAGTTGAATTATTTTATCTTTCTCTGTGAAGAATGGGTAGGGTGGACAACAACTCAACAAATCTGCAATTGGTTGTTGTACATACACACACACACACACACACACACACACCTTGTTGGATTTCTTTCAGTGTCAGTAGCCCTTCAGAGAGAAAAAGCTACTCTATTTCTGGCTTAAGTCCTGATGCTGCCCTATAACTGTAGGTCTATAAACTGTTTTAAAGTGGTAGGACTGACTCTATTATGGATATCCCATTCCAATTTTTGCACAGTGATAAAAATATTATTTTCAATATCAACAACTGATTCACAAACTACTAAAGGAGAATATATTATACTATTGTGAACTATCTCTTACATTAGGATAGGATTATTTGAATTTGGATCTTTAAAAATTCCTATTTTTGTGCTAATTGTTATGTATATTACTGGGTCAGAATACAAGTCAACAGACCTAAGAGATGAGTTCCCTCCTTATCTCAACCACATAGAAACCTCTTCTTCCTTCAAGGCTTCCTCATGCAAAGTGTTTCTCACTCCTCTCCCCACTCCAGCTGTCAGAGCTCTCTCCTTCCTGAAATTACTTTGTATTTACATTTCCCTGTGTGTATGTATAAAATTTAGAGTGGGATCAATACTTTCATTTACTGATGTGTGGTTTATTTACTCTAGAGATTATCTGCAGCAAATTCTCAAAATAGTTTCCCATGTCACATGGCAAGTATTACTGGGAACTGCCTCCCCACCCCCCAACTAATTTTAATATTGCTTGGATTAAAGATAATTATTAATGAAAAAAATTTACTCCTTTCTCCTCTCAAAGTATAATATACTCCAAGATAAGTAATACAGAGATGAACATTTTTTGTTTGATCTCTCCTTCCTTGGACTTTTTACATAACACTTTTTCAGGTACCTCTCTTACATTTATCTTGTTCTAGTCTTCATTATTATCACTTATATGCATAATAACATAATAAATGCTCTATCTCAGCAGGGAAAACATCTTATTTATCTCTATCTCTCTACAAGGAGTAGCCCAATGCTTTCTTTGCACATGATCAGATATGGTTGCATATGTGAAAATGCTTTCTAAATTCAATGTATTATACAAATATAAGGCATTATTATTCAATGATTTTCATAGAGATTTATCTATCACTAACTAAAAATAATAGGAAAGCTACACAAAATTATATGAAAATGTTAATCTCTCCAATACTACTAAAAATTTTTAAAGCCTTATTGTGGTCCCTAATGACTTAACCACAATCTGTTTAAATAATGTGACCCAATGCAATAGAATGTTAATAAAATTATTCTAAATCAAAAGGTCATTGATCCAAATTCTGATACTGAAAAAGACAAGTCTTGGAGACACTCATTGTACTCATCTAGAAACTATAAGGGGATATTAGGGTGAATAAAGAAACTATTTCCCTCCCCCCAAAAAGGAGATAAAAATATATATACAAATAATTGTGAAAACAAGGCAGAATGTGATAAGTGCCTGAAGAGGGATACAAATAATAGTAATAATTTTTGCTGTTCAGTCATGTCTGACTCTTCATGATGCCATCTGAGTTGGTTTTATTTGGGGGGGAGGGGTAAATATACTGAAGTGGTTCTCTATTTTCTTCTCCATCATTTTACAGATGAAAAAAACTTTAAGTGCCTGAGGCCTAGGAAGATGAATCTTTCTGACTTAAGTCCAACACTAGTCACCCCAAAATAATAATAGCTCACAATTGTATAGCACAACTCATGATTTATAAACTTAGGTCCTCACAACGATCATAAGAGGCAGGTAGACAGAAGTAATCTTTCTTCTCTTTGAAGAGGAGATTTTTGCCTGGGGTGCATCAGGATTAGAGAAGGCGTTGCAGAGAAGCTAGAACTTGAGATAGGTCTTGAAAGTTATCAACGCAAAAGATTTAGGAATAAGGGGATGACATTTCAAGCAAAAGGAAAAGTCTAATCAAAGTTGCTCCTTTTTTCTGGAGAAGAGGGTGCTAAAAAAAGTACTGGGGGTTAAAGCTAGAAAGGCAGTTTTAGCACCAGTCTGTGGAAGCTTCTGAATTCATTCAGGCTGCGTTTGAATTGTATCTTATTAGGCAATGTGGAGCCATGGAAGGTATCTAAACTGGGCAATGTTCTAACCACAGTTGTACTTTTACTAGTAAGACTGTTACCATCTTACTACCAAAGTACAAAATGGATTAGAGGAAAGAAGATGGCAAGTTAGTGCAATAGGCCCAAAGAGAAGTAAAATGAGGACCTAAACTAGCCTACTGAGTGAGGGAATGGAAAGAAAGGAACTAGAAGGACATTTCAAAGGCAGAATGGACACATTTGATTGTTTATTTGGATATCAGGATCAAGGAGAGGTTAAGATTTGAGGAAATGGTGTTGACAGCAGAAATAAAGAAAGTAAAAGAAAAAAAGCAGGTTTTTGGAGAAGATATTTAAATTCATCCAGGAATAAATTATGTACACATAACACAAGGGTTCCTTGTGGAATTGCTTGGACAAGTGGCTGGGCAGACTTTGAAAAAGAATGAAACAATATTTTCCTAAGTCTCTTCTTCATACTTCATGCAATTTCTCTTTAATTAGTTTTCTTTTAATTTCACTCAGCCTCATTCTTTCAAAACCTCAATGACTCTAGGGGCAACTAGGTGGCATAGTAGATAGAGAACGGGCCCTGAAGTCAGGACGACCTAAATTCAAATCTGGCTTCAGACACTTGACACTTACTAGTTGTGTGACCCTGGTCAGGTCACTTAACCCTGATTGCCTCATCCCCCCCAAAAAACCACCACCTGATTGGCTCCAATTCTACCTACTTTCCAATCATACATATTCTCCTGCCCCTGCCTTCCAACAGCCCCCAAGCTTTAGTGAGGAACAGATTCTGTCATAGCCCCAGCCTCAGATAAAAATGCTTGAATTCAGGGACCAATATTCACCTATGGATTATAGGAAGAGGGGCAAAGTAGTGATTAATTTTTATATACAGAAGTGATTCTGCATGAAAAGTTTTGTCCTTAAAAATTCCATTTTTCAAAGTCATTTACTAGTTTCTGCTTATGAACTAAATTAAGTCAGCTGAAAATGTCATATCACTCAGTCTCTCCTATAAAAATGGCTTAGAAAAGTCCAGAAGAAAGAGGCTAATCAGATAAGAGACACATTGCAGAGAGAATCTCAGAGGAGGAGAGATCTACTACAGAAAAAATTTAATAGAAAATGGAGATTTTGTGCCAAATAGAGGTTTTAGTTTTATTTTAAGAAGTAGGCTACTTCAAACTGGCTTTTTTAAAACACAAAGGAGAAACTAACAGATTTCCTGACCTCATGACTCTGTAGAGTGGAAAGATCTTATTAACCTGTAATTATAAATGGCCTTTGAAAAATAGCTTTGAGCAATGCATAAGAGAAGGGGCTAACATAAATATGCTCCAATTTAAAAAAAAAAAGCATTTTGCTTGTATTTAAATTTTCTTTTTCACTGTTTTGGTATTTATTTATTTTTAAATAAATATCTCATGGCCTTTTTCATAGAGAACAGAAAAGGGTACAGATAAAGAGACTTGATACTTATGTTTCCTGTACATAGAAAATGCAGGTAGAATACTAAAGGTTTCTTAGTTTCTAGTTCTAAGGTTGAACTATATTGTTATTCATTCTAGTTGTGCTACCATTACTAATATCATCAACAAGAGGAGGTAGAATAGAAAAATGAAAAACATCAAAAAGGCTCTAACAAGCTCCTCTGGGACTTGCTTCAACTCCTAAAGAATGATGGGATTGCCATAGGCTTTAGTTAGCTAGCAACTTAGGACCTCTGTCTCTGGGCTGGAGGCTACAGACTAAAACCAGATTTTAGGTATAAAACAAAGTCACAGACACAATCAAGGTAGGGGAACTCCAGATGGAGGTTATGAGATTAGGCCACTGTTACTCCCAATTACATCATGAAACTCTTAGCAGAGCTCATCAGAAAAAGGAATTTTGTGGCCATCATTATTTCAGTTCCCTTAATATGACACCACCCTTGAAAACACATAGAATAATATGATTTAGAGATGTAAAGAACATAAGTCTTATGATCCCAGTTATTTTAAATTATAAAAACATATAATCTAACATACATCATGAGAAAAGGCTACTCACCCATTGGCCAATTGTCATATACATGCTTTGCAATATCTGCTGCTGAATCATTAGGAGAAAACAGGAATTCTTTAGTTTTGCCACTCACTAAGATGAGTCGTAAATTTATCTGAAAGGAAAAAAATAATCTTTTGAAAATAAGGCTTATTATTTTACAATAAAAAGTGATCACATAAAGTCTTTTAATTCAATCATGTAATAAAATTTAGTCACACATACAACCATTGTGACAATTTTCATCTATCAAAAACAAAAAACTTTTCAACTTTGTTCAGTTTAATATGCCCCAAATAACAATACTGCAATACCTTGAAATTTAAGACCATTTTTAAAAGAAGTAAAAATGTAGTAGTCTTATTAGACTTGCTTTAAATCTATTTCATAAAAAATCTTTTTTCAAGAGCTTTGCATTTCTCTTCACACATCCTCAAAAGAAAACACTGATGTTGTTTTAAAATTCTTCTATAATCTTTTAGAAAAACAATTACCTCCCCAAAGATTTATTTTTTTCATGTTACTTTACCTTTATGATCAGTAAACAATAAAAAAATCCTATAAAGACTGCCATTCAGTCTTGGCACTGCATTTTAGAAAGAAAATTTGTGATTGTCAAAGTGCTATTTATTTGAATACACACACAGATGTACGTGCATGCACGTGCATGTAAACACACACACACACTTTGGAGATCAACCAATACAACTGGACATAGCTAAAAAAAATTTCAAGAATTATTCAATTATAGATTCTATAAGCATTACTGTTATGAATAGTTTCACTTCATAAACAAAAAATGCAAATGTTTCTGTTTCACATTTAAAGTCTTTAACTCCAGTCCAGCTTTCCATACAGTACATTCCTACCCCTAACTCTTTGTGGTCCATCCAAACTGGCCTATCTGTGGTGCTTCACATATAGGATTACAAGCTCCTATCACCAATCCTTTCCACAAGTTGTCTCCTGTGCCTGGAAAGTACTGCCTTCTCATCTCTACCTTTTGGAATCCATTTTCTTCAATGGTCAGTTCAAACACCCCCTTCCATCTTGAGATCAACAAAGACTATGATTCTCCTCAGCTGCTAATGTTTCCTTCTCTTTTGCCCTCCCTCCAATTGTCTTTTAACTTGTACATATAGTTTTCCCCATCTAATTTAAGCTCCTTATGGGCAAAGGGACTATTTTGTTTTTGTATTTGTATATGTATACCCAACACCTAGTACAGTTATGTGTATTAGCCAACATGGTTGGATCTAAAAAATACTTGTTGACTGATATCTTCTCAGGTATGTTATAGTGGGTTATCCCCTTTTGGATACAGATTGAACTAGATCCCATCTGACTCTCAAATTCTATGATCCATATCATTTAATATGGAATAGGGAATGAACTGCTGATTTCTTTGGTATGGAAACTTCCTCTGTCAATACAAATGTGAAATTCAGCTCCTTTTCTTCAACCTGGCATTCTGCTTGAAATTATCAGTCTGGAGATTTAATTCTTTGTTTTTAATTGCTCTATTTTATACCTCTGTTATTTATAGAAATTTGATCATTTCTTTCTGGTTCATGCTTTCTTTAAACTATAATTTCATGGGCAAAATTCTTATGCTGTAATGGTTTTCCTATAAATTATTTTATTTTATTTTTTGCCTTTTGGAGGGCAGGGCAATTGGAGTTAAGTGTCTATAAACCATTTTATTAAGTAACTTATGATACCCATGGAAAAATGATTCAGTATTTTATTCAATGTCCAACTTGCTACCAAAAAATCAGGGTAATCTTTAAGGTATAATTTTTTTCTACTTTAATAACAGACATTAGTGAGACCTTCCTGGAGCTTCTCCTACCCTAATGAAGTCTAGAGAAATTTTTGCAGATAACTTTCTCTTGTAAATAGAATAATTTGAATGAGGGCCTAATATAAACTAATTTTAAGCCTCCAAAAAGAACTACCATTGATTGTCACAAATAACACTTTGTGTAAAACTTTGATATCATAAAAGTGTTATTTGTATAAAAACTTAGGAAGTTTTGAATTTATTTTAGATTGAGTTAAAAATATAGATGCTTAGGCAATACTGAGGATATAACTCAGTAAGCATTAATGACTAAACCTTAATAAGGTAGTTTTGAGTGTCTTGAAGCAATTACAATAGTCCAGTAAAGAGTTAACTGAGGTCCATGCTAGAGAAAGGAGTGATACATGGGTTGTACAGGTAGAACAACATTTGGCAACTGGTTAGATATGGAGAGTGAAGAAGTAATTAAGATCCCTAGGTTAAAAACCTGGGTCCAGGGAAGGATGAGAGCACCCACCACATAAATAGTGTAGTTAGGAAAGGGGGTGTGTTTGGGGGAAAAGAATGATGATCTTAGTATTAGACATGTTGACGCTTGAGGTAGCTAAACCATGTTTTTTCTTAAATTTGACTGCACATATATCTTTTTTTTAGATGTGACTAATTCTTATGTAGCAAAAAGAAAATCAGAAATATAAATTAACATGCAAGCTTCTTACTACTTGAGGTGTATAGAATGGAAGGCTGCTTCCTATTTGAAATAAGGAATGAAAAAAATGTGACATTAATGTGGTAATGTTTGGGAAATTAAGGAAATTTTATTAGAATACAAATCCAATTTTCCCATTTGCCATCAAATTTTCAGATCTTTTTGCCCCCTAGTTTTATTTTGTAAGTTCAAAAGACATTACTTCTTACAAAATAATACACATTTTAAAACTCTACTGAAATCAAAAAAGTATATGAAGATATTATAGAAGTCTGGCTAAAAGAAAACCACCAGGATATTGCCAAGATTCTCTTCCAAATTAAAAAAAAAAAACAACTAAGTAACCTCATTTATATATGTATCTTACTGTCTGGATTAAGTTTGCAAAATTCTTAGCATTCCATGCAACAAAACTGACCCATCGTATATTTTATGGACTTTAATTGGCATGACACCTTCCCCTCCACATTTCAAAATCAATGGCCTAAAAGAAAAGCTTTATATAGTCCATTCCTACTTAACAGTATAAAATTCTGTCAATTCGGATGGCATATCAGTTCAGGAGTTCAAAGGTGGCTTTAAAAATTAGTTATTTAAAAGATACAACTTGGGAGTAAGAAATAGACCCAGGAGAAGAGAGAAATAAATTAATTTCTGGTAGAGTTTGCCGTTCTGATGAGCATTAGAGCTATTCTAAATTGAAAACAGCTAAGTGGAAGGGTTTTTTCAGTCTGCATTTTCAAGCCTGCAATTTAAAATAAAACACAAATCCTAACTTGCTGAATGCAGATTGTGCACCAGCTGCCTGAAACATGTCAAGGCAATATTTCTTTCAGTTTCTTTGATCTTGAAATGCAATTCCAAATGTGTTTGGGGAATGGAGAGAGTAGTTCTTTTAAAAATAGGGACACTTTACTCTTATATTCTTTGCCATTCTTCTTGTAGCTTTCACAAAGAAAAATCATAATTGAAGACCTAGAATCAAACAAATGTTGAGAGTTCTTTGCAATGTAATTGTAATAAGAAATATCAACTTGTGGTTACATGGCTTGTGATAAGAAAAGATCAAGTTAGTTTATAGTTATTGGTCCTTCAGCCTTTTTTGCTCTTTTTCTTTCCTGAGTCAACTAGTTGGATTTATAAAGTACTTTGGAAAGTAACATTAATCAACCTAAACAGTAAAGGTAGGTTAGTATGTTTTTTATAATTTGCATAATTTCCAAATGAAGGTTTGCATATCTCTTTACACATCCTCAAAAGAAAACACTGATGTTTTGTTTTAAAATTCTTCTATAATCTTAGAAAAACAATTACCTCCCATATATAATGGGTATAATTTCCAAATGAAGAAAAAGAAAGAGTAAATAAATTGCTATATTCAAAACCATAGTGAGTCTAGTCTTTGCCCTTGCTTACATTCATAACACTGCCTTGATTTTAGGCCCAAAAGATGAGCGTATTGTATTATTTCAACAATTATGTTTTAGATTCTGATGATAAAAAACAAAACAATGAGTTACTATAATCTTAACCTGGAAAAATATCAGGAGCAACAAACGCTTTCATAATGGAAAATTTATAACAGCTAGGTGATCGTCTTGTTATTGGTCATAGCTACATTTTAAATGTACTTTAATAAATACCTTCTTAGACTTGGATAAATTCTATTATCAAAAAGTCTTTCCAGTAAATCTATACTACAATGAATATATAAACTCAGTTACCACCACCAGCAATCCCCACATAATAAGTCTACTACCTAATAAACAGAACTGTTCAAATATAGAATGGGCTGATGCAGGAGGCAGGGACTCTCCCTCCTAAGAGGATTTCAAGTAAACGTTTAATGATGACACTTGGTGATATTTTAGAGAAGTTCAGTGTATTGGTTGGTCTAGATGGATTCTGATGCCCTCTTCAAATATGAGATTTTGAGATGATGTATTGGTTATGTAAAATATTCATTTAATGACAGATATTTTCATTATTTTAGACCTTAGTCAAATTCAATATTCAAGTATTTTAAAGAGAATATCAGCTTGTGTAAAAGACAGCTGCTTTAATAATGGGTTAAAAATGAGAACATTATTTATAACCTAGTATGTGACACATTTAGTATACATGCTTGTCTAAAAATAAAAGATCCACACACTTGAGATAACTTTTTGCTTTTAAATGTGGACTACAGATCCCACTATATTGTACAATCCCTATGGGATTTGATTTATACAATATAACCTCTGAATTTTAAATTTTAGCTCCTTTTTAAGCAACAAGAACTGCTAACGATGTAGAATAGTGGTGTCAAACTCAAATAGTAATAGAGGTCATTAATCTGTACATAAGGAACCCTGTGGCCACAGACTGACTTAATTTTAAAATGTAATGTTATCAATATTTTAATGTATTTTTATCTATTTTATTAAATATTTCCCATTATATTTTAATCTAGTTCTTACCTTTCTTAAGAGTATTGCATTTGACACCTATGGTGTAGAATATCATGTTCCTTACTCTGTGAGAATTTATGAAATAATAAAAACATTTTTGCTATATAAAATTTCAAAGTTTGGTTCAATGAACAGAATGCTGGCTGAATTTGAAGTCAGAAAACTCTGCCACCTGCTGAATCCATCTAGGCCTCATTTTCTTCATCTATAAAATGAGGTTCAACAATTTAAAATGGCTTCTAAATCTAGGATGTAATGATTCCTTGTTTAAAAAATAACCTCTTGGGGAGGCTAGGTGGCACAGTGAATAGAGCGCCAGTCCTGGAGTCAGGAGGATCTGAGTTCAAATCCAGCCTCAGACACTTAACACTTACTAGCCGTGTGACCTTGGGCAAGTCACTTAACCCCAATTGCCCTGCCCTACCCTCCCCCCCCCCACAAAAATAACCTCTTGTCAAATTCTCTGTTTGGCATTCAAAGCCCTGGCATACCCTAGGCTCCTCGCCTTTCCTTGCCTCCCTCAGCAACACCACTCTCCATACGTCATGCCAACGCCTAGTTTGGGATACGTTCATTGGTTGTTCTCCCTCTCTCATCTCCACATCCTGGCTTCCTTGGTTTCCTTCAAGTCCCACCTTAAAAACCGACCTTCCCAGAGGAAGCCTTTCTCAGTCTCTCTTAGTCTTAGAGATGATGTGTCTGTCCACAGTTGGCTACGTGGCATTTCCCCATCAGGTGTGAGCTCGTGGCTTTTCTTTTCGTCTCCAAAGCACAGCATGGGGCCTGGGGCCCGGCAGGCAGGTTCACTGACTGACTGAATCATCCCATCTACTTATGAAGTTAAATCACAGGGAAACATAATGTGGAGTTGGAAGAAGGTAGTGTACCATCCATCCCAAATACATGTTTTTATTTTTAAAGTTTTACATAGTTTACCAAACTCTGCAGTACTTTCAGATGTGAAACCTTCCTTGAAAGGTCAGTACAAGGAGAGGGGAAACATGAAGAAAGCACTTCACTGGTCAAAGGTGTGGAAAGGGTGGTGCACACAACTGTGGGATATGAATGTTGCCATCATAGACCTGAGGCTGCCACACTACAGGCTATCAAGAGTGCTTAACTGGGCTGAGACGTTCTCTTTGGGTTTACTTAGAGGTTGACAGAATTTCTTTTCCTCACCATCTTACCTTACCATGTCCATCATCGAGAAAACAAAAAAGATTGTGGGGCCTTATGTAAACTTCAATAGGTGTAATATTGTACTTTGCAAGTGCCAGATGGTTAAGATTAACCCTAGTTTTCTGAATGGTTAAAAATATTTCAACTTTTATCCTACAATTTTCTTTTAAAATGCCTATCACCTGTTTCTGACATGAACTTATTCAAGTTAAATAGAAACATTTAACTTCACTGTTTTATGATTTTTACTAATCAGTCAATATTGATTAGAAACTTCAAATTTCATATTCATGAGGGTGACATAAAGCCAGGAAAGTCAATCTGTGCTAGATATTAGAACATGAATGAAATGCTGAATTAACATCTGAAGTACCTTTCAAAGTATTTCATAAAATCCTATTAGTGTATTAAGAATGTTGGAGTGTATACAAAGTGTTTTGTTATAAAACAATCATATTTAAATTAATATATTAGGAAATTTTTAAAAGTACAGTTGCCTACAAACTTCTCTTTCAGAGAATGAACAAATGAAAAGAAATGTGGCCTTATAACTTAGGTGATAAAGAAATATTTTATAATTTTATTGTGATTTAAAGAAAACAATATATTTATATAAACCTCCACCATAGCAAATATTAGAACAGATTATACCACCCAGATCTGCATTTTGTGTTCAAATAGTTAATAGGTAAAGCCATTATCATTGCAGTAATAACCAATGTGACCACCGCAACATTAAACATTAAGTGATGATTGTGGGTAGAGCACTATACTAGGTGCTAGAAGAGATTCAAACTTCAGATAAAGAGGAGTTCCATCTTAATTCAACATTGTTGAGACTGCTATGCCGTGTGAGCCTCTGAGTCAGAGAATCAAAATGAACAACTTTAAAACACTCTTTTCTTCTAAAGATGCATTCTTCCAAATTTTTATGATAGCAAAGTGACAAACCCTAAAAATAAGTTATAAGACTTGCCCTCCCCCCCAAAAAAAACACCCTTCAAAATTTACACCTACTTTAAAACTTTATCTTTGCGTTATCATTACTATATTCCACGATAGGTAATAAATACCCTTCTGTCTGAAGACGAACGAACAGCAGACACCAAAAATTAATACCCAAGACGTTAACCTGAACGTAAAATACAGAATAGTGTCAGAATTATTCTAAGCTATTTTTTCCCCTATTTTAGGGAATGAAATTATATCAAGAGGTAAGGTAAAGCTTACCACACCCTCCAATTGCTAGTGCCTCCCTCACCAAAATTCCTTTACATTTATGTATTTATTTTGCACATACTTTATATTTAAAAGCTGTTTCCCCTGACTAAGCATAAGATGCTTGAAGGAAGGTACTGTAACACTTTTGTCTTTTGTCCAGTGCCTAGCACATAGAAGGATTTAATAAAGGTGTACTGATTAATTGATGGTACAGTGCCATAAACAGAAAAACTCCAAGAGCAGATGGATTTTACAAATTAATTCTTTCAAACATTTAAAGAATAATTATTTCCAATGCTAAATAAACTGTTAATAATAATAGTTGGCATTTATAGAGCACTTCAAAGTTTTGCAGTGCACTTTAAGATTTTCAAAATATTTTACAAATATTCTTATTTTATCTTCACACCAATCCCCATGGACATGTGCTCTTATTATTCTAATTTTACAGATGAGGAAGTGAAGCAGACAAAAATTAAGTGACTTGTCCAGGTTCACATAGTTACTAGGTGTCTGAGGCTACTGAACTTAGGACTTCCCAACTCTGGCCCAAGACTCCATCTACTGTACCAATTAGCTGCCTTTTTAACATAAGAAAAGAAGGTACTCATGTAATCTTTCTATGACACAACTATGGTCTTGATATCTGAAACTGGGAGAGACAAAGAAAACTATAGACCAATATCCCCAAATAAACACTGATGTCAAAGTTTTAAATAAAATATTAGCAATACTAAGATTATAAATTATGGTGGGGCTGGATTTAAACCAACCCTTCTGGAATCAATGGTCAACCACCTTTGTTTCCAGGATTTTGCTATCACTAAAAGTGCTGCTGTGGACATTTTTAGTATATGTTAGACCTTTCTTTCTATTTTTTGCCTTCCTGGAGAAAATGCCCAGAAGTAGGATGGCTGAATCAAAGAGTATAAACAATTTAGTTAATTTTCTTACAATTCCAAATTACTTTCCTGACTGGTTAGACACAATGGTTAGTGTGCTTGTGTTCCTACAGTTCTCTCCCAACATTTTCTTATCTTTTTGGTCAACTTTGACTATTTGCAGGGTATAAATTAAAACCTAGGATAAGTTCTGTGATCTCAGAAATATTTTAATGTATATTATGAATGATTTGAAGCACATTTCTGTGTGGTCATTTATAGTTTGAAAATCTCTTGCTGAAAATGGTTTATTACCTTTTACCATTTATCTACTGGTAAATTTAATCTTAGTCTCATTTGTGTTAATTTTTTATGTATTGTTGATATCAGATTTTTATCAGTATATTTAATGCAAATATTTCCTCACCCCTTCTAATGGACAGTTTCTCTTTAAGATGTAAATAAATTCTTTTAGTACACTGGGGGAAAAGAGGATGGGTGGGGGTAAGAGAATCAGTTATTTAAATGTGATTTCAGAAGGCATTTATCTTTCTATAAGCAGTCTTTCAACTACTATTTTATTTTAAAAAAAGAAACTATCCATATTTTAACAGGGTAGTTTAAAATAAATCTTATAAAGATAAAATTATTAAACACCTCCAGAAAATGACACCATATCTCACTTGTAAATGTTACTCAACTCCTTTTCAAATTACTACTATTTCCATTATAAGAAATATACTTCAAAGGAAGAGAAAAGCATAAAGAGGCTAATGAAAAAAAAAAGCAAACATCAATTGAAATGAATGTCTTAGTAATACATGACTTGAATTATTACACATTTAAGGTTTTCATTACTCAAATATTAATATAATTATTCTAAACTCAGAACTATATTTTTTCTACAAAGTATATTATTGTAGTACATGGCCAACATTCACTCCTTTAAAAGGAGAAGAATTACTATGTTTTACTTAACTCTTATTGAAGGCAATGAGAAGAAATAGCCACCTCTTTTATATTGGACAGTGGTCTCCAAAATTGCACTGCAGACCAAGAAGTCACCCTACAGAGCCTAAAGTCTGATACAAAGGGATTGTGTGATCAATCACAGGATGGGAAGACAGGTTATGTCCTATGTTCCAGCTTGGACAATTACCAGGCTTGTCACAAATAACAACCACACCTATGCTTATCCCCCATTACTTGTTCCCTCTTCCTCCTACAAAAGCTCCTATCCTCCGAAACTGGCACTGACCACTGAGTTATTAAAACCTAAACTAATCTGCAGAAATGCTAATAAGAAAACTCTGTCCCCACCCCTTGACCTCCAGATCACCTCACAGAGAGCATGCTCTGTTCTTGGGGGCAATGATCTGTGAGTAACAGGACTGCCTTCCCTTTTTCCATTCTGGGTGGGACAGAGTGAGTCACACAGGGTGAGTTGGCATAATGGATTGTGATCAGGATCATAGATATCATTACATTAGTTTCTATTCAAAACCAGCTATCTTCTAACTTACCTATTACTATGCAAGGTACCACATCCTTCTAGTAAACTAGTTTCTTACATCCTCCATGTCATCTTTGACTCCTCACTTTCTCTCAACCTCCATGTCTTAACTCTTTCCCCAGCTTTCATGGTTCTGTTCCATAAACTCCAGTGGTTACCTATTGACTTTTAGGGATCAAATATTATTTCATTTTTATTTCATCCTTCTCAATTTCTATTTTTATAAGTTTTATAATGTACATAATTATTAGCATAATAGTACATACTTAATTTATAAATAAGGAAATATGTACATTTGGGGATACATATTGAATGCAATATATACGCCCAAATTTTTATTGATGGGTACAAAATCAAAAGTTTGGAGACCAGCACTTTAGGAAATAAAATCACTGAGAATCTCTACTATGAAAACAAAGCCCCACAAGTTTTATAAAAATAATTTAAGATTCAAAATTGGGAAAGGATATTAAGAGCTAAAAATGGCTTCTATTCAGAACTGTTTAAATTACAATAGAAAATCAAGTTTGGTGTCTGGAATTAAATATGTCTTCTGTGTTATTTTTTGTTATAAAAACAGAAAAAGAAATTTCTATTCCTAAAAACCACATACCCCCAAGTCAAGAAAACTCATATGGTCCTTTCCAACTCTAAAATTCTGTACATGGTTTTAAGGAGGGGTTCTTAATCTGAAGTCTGTAAACCTTAAAAAATATATTTTTGATAACTTTTTCAATATAATTTGTTTCCTTTGTAATCCTATGTAATTTTAAAAATCTATTTTAAAACATTCAGAGAACAGATCTAAAGGTTTTAAAAACTGTCAAATAGGTTTTAAAAACTGTCAAAGGGATCCAGGACACAAAAAAGGCCAAGAACCCCTTTTCTAAAGAGACCACTGATCATAACAACTGGCATTTATATTGCATTTTAAAATATGAAATTTTCCCCTACATTTGATCTCCATAAAAACCCAATGATGCAAGAACTAAAAGTACCACATTATCATCTCCATTTTAGGGATTAGGAAATTGAGTGGGGGGGGGGGGGGGGTGTTAAGTGATTTGCCCACCACAGCTAAGTAAATTTCAGAGTAGGAATTTGGGCCCAGATCTTCCATTTTACTATGCCAACTTTAGTCAAGTGATAGAATGAATGGATAGGGGTTAAGAAATGGAATCAACCACTGTTTGATGAGATCCAAGGGCAAAATAGTTATCTAATTTGTTTTGCATATGTGTGTTTAACAAATACTATGCAATTCTACAACACTTCTTTATGGCTCAGAAAGCACAAGATCATAGATATAGACCTAGAAGGGACCTCAAATAGTCACTTAGTCCAATTCCCTTATTTTCTAGTTGAGAGAACAATAATAAGAGTAGGAAGATTAGATGACTTGTCCAAGATTATACAGGCTTTAAGTTTCATGGACATATTTTGAACTCAGGTCTTTGAAGTTCAGACCCAGGAGGCTTTATACTTGGCACATTACTATTTATTAATTATGAATTTTATATATCAAATACTGAGTATGAATGATTAAGTAAACTTAAAATTTTAAAGCAAGGAGGAAAATGAAATCTCATAGATATTGCACCTTGACTGATGGGTTGGAATTCATGACTAAAAATGGACAATGAATTAGAATACTGTTCAAAAACATATTGAAAGTGTAATAATAATGTAAGTTTAAAAGCCATATATGTACAGGGAAATCCATAACCATGAAAATAGAATCACAGCAGAAGAATTCACATGAAAATAAGAGGAAAAGAAAAGCAGAAATGACATTACGGTCAGAATAAACTACAGATTGTTGAATCAAATGGAAGAAATGAATGATGCCTTCCTAAAACAAATCAGAAAACTGGGTTAGAGGCACTGTGTGGAAGAACTGATGTCTAAAGTAAGGGGATAGATAGCAAGAAATCACACAGATGCTTAAATTTCATTTCTTCATTTAAGATATTTACTGAATCTCTGCCATGTAAATAGCACATTAGTAGGCTTAAATCAGTAAAAGTCTGTAGGCCTACACTAATTATGTTCCAGGGTATTAAAGTAATTTGCAGATACCACAAGATCATTGACAATTTTTCTGAAATTATGAATGATTCTAAGACATGAGCTCTTAATTTTGTGTGTGTGTGTCATGGAACCCACAGCAGTCTGGGGAAGCCCTTCTCAGAATGATGTTTTTAAATGCATAAAATAAAAACCCAGGATTACAAAGGACACAATTTATACTGAAATAAACATGTGAATTTTTTTCCTATCCAAGTTCACAGATGCTGATTAAGATAGTGATGTGGTCAAATGTATTAATTTATGAAAAAAGCTGAATGGAGAATATTGGCTCATAAGCTTATAGTCAATCTCTGGGAAAGTGAAGTTAATAAGAATTTATTAGGTATCTACTATATTCCAGGAACTATATTAAGCAATGGAGATACAAAGTCAAGAGCAATCCCTGGCTTTAAGGGGCCCACAATCTAACATAGTAGACAACACAAAAAGAATTGTGCACTAGTATTAAGGGGGAACCACATAAGACTTAAAATTCTTTTTTTTTTGGAGAGTAATTGGGGTTAAGTGACTTGCCCAAGGTCACATGGCTAGTTTTTGTGTTAAGTATCTGAGGACAGATTTGAACTCAGGTCCTCCTGACTCCAAGGCTGGTGCTCTATTTACTGCGCCACCTAGCTGCCCCCAGACATAAAATTCTAAAATTGAAATTTATAGACAATTAGAAAGGTGTGATTCCTAACAAATCATGAAAACTAATCTAGTTTAAGCAGTCAGGTGGTGAAGTAGATCCAGCATAAGATCTGGAATCAGGAACACCTGGGTTAAAATCCAGCCTAAGACACTAAGCAAGGTATTCAACTTGTTGGCCTCAGTTTCCTCCTCTGTAAAATGAGAGTAATAGCACCTGGCCTCTAGGGTTGTTGTGAGGACAAAACGAGATATTTATAAAAAGACTTTGCAAACCTTAAATCTCCATGTAAATGCTAATTATTATTATTATAATTATCCCCTTTTTTATAGAACTAGAAATTCAGATAAATTCAGATAATCTGAAGATTTACAATTATCCTGATTTAATAAAATGACTAAAAAAAATCTTTCAATAGGTTGTAAAAAATACAGTAAACAGGGGCGGCCAGGTAGCACAGAGTGAGTAGGAGCACCAGCCCCAGAGTCAGGATGACTGGGATCGAATCTGGGCTCAGACACTTAGCACTCACCCAGAAACACCTGGCTGTGTAACCTTGAGCAAGTGACTGGGATTGAATCTGGGCTCAGACACTTAGTACCCACCCAGAAACACCTGGCTGTGTAACCTTGAGCAAGTTACTTAATCCTACCTGCTTAGGGGCGGCCAGGTGGCACAGTGAGTAAGAACACCGGCCCCAGAGTCGGGATGACCTGGGATCGAATCCGGGCTCAGATACTTAGCAACACACCCAGAAATAACCGGCCACGTAACCTTAAGCAAATTACTTAATCCCAATTGCTTAAAAAAAAAATACAGTAAACAAAAGAGCCCCAAGGAAGCTTAAAACCTCACACTGAACCCTGATCAACAAGCTCTGAGCTCCCTGTCTTTATTGTCTGGTTCTGCTAGACTCAGATAAGAACTCTATAAAACCCACCAGACTTTACTGTGGGGTAATAGAGGGAAGAAGAAAGCTTGCCCACAGGGATCCCAGTGAGCTACTCTAAATTCCACCCAAGGTCCCAACAGTTCTAACCTGTTTTCACCATCCTCCTCCACTGCTCTTCATATTGTAAGTATGTCCCTTCAATAAAGCTGACTTAGTTTACTGTCTCTTTTGTTCTACATTTCCTTACCTAATTATTCCAAACCTTCCTAATTCTATATTAAGACATATATTATGGGACAAGTATAGACTGAAATTTCAAGAGCTAGATGTAGCTATAGGTTGGTAAAAATGGCAACCAAAGAGTTTTGATTAATGTTTAAATGTTAATCTAGAAAGAAATCTTTAGTAGCTGGCCACTGAGCTCTTTGTCCATGGATTTACTGTATTCAACATTTTCACTGACAGCAATGAAGATTATATGCATGCATAGTGCTCACAACCAGCCATGTTCAGTGCATACGGTCAACAGGGAGTCACAACTTCATGAAACTTACATGAAACCTAGGTGTATTATAAGAGAAATGAATGTGCATGTGGAACCCAAAGAGCTCACAGTCTATTCAGAAATTTGCATATTTATGACAGTAGGACAAAGGAGGGAGAAAAAAACATAAATCTCCACCTAAAAGAGAGTGGTACAAGAGGGGGAAAATGCATTAAAGGTAGGAAAAGAATAAAACCATTCTCAAAGAGGAGCAAGGTGATGGCAAAAGCAGCATTCTTTTCCCTTGGGAGCTGCTAGACCATGAGACATGATGATGGTCTGTTTATTTACAAGGGTCCCAGCTGCACAATCAAGTTCCCAGTCTAGAGTGAATTGACTCCCATGGACAAAAAGGGAGTCCAGCTTGGGATGCAAACAACAAATTATGTCAGCTCAGGGAAGGGGAGGGGCATTGTCCTTGATACATTCAAGACCTCCTGCATACTCTGGTTCCAGTGTTTCTGGAAAATATGGCAACTCAAAAAGACAAGCTCAGGGGACCTCTTAACATTCCTCAACAACACTAGTGATAAAGACAAAGTCATACTTGCGAAACTGAAGATTACACAAAGCAAGGATGGATGTTAATATGATGGATGACAGAAACAAGACTCAAAATTATTGTTCACATGTGTAATGGTAATGGGAATTTGAAGATCTTCCTTGATCAGCCTAAGGGAACCTGAAGACCTTTACTGCTTTGAAAATAAACTCTGCCCTCTAATAGGCTCAATGTAATCACATGGAGCCTGTGAAACCAATAAAATGCTATTTATCTCTGTTAAATTTTAAGTCTTGAATTTAGGACTTTAAAATCAATTACATATATGTAAATTAAAAGACCTAGCTTAACAGTAGGTCATGTGAAAAAGACTGGGGTTTTGACTGACCACAAGCTTAATATGAAACAAACCAACAGCATTCTTAAACTCCTTTAAAGAGTTGACACTAATGTAAGTAAATACTCATATGTACTCTTAGGAATTTTTCCTTCCTTCCTTCATCTATGTACTCCACAATTTAGTTACTTCTCATCATTATGCATATACTTTCCCCATGTCACACACTAATGTTCAGATGTTCAAACAACATATTCCCATGTTCAGAATGCTCTCCTTACTCTTCCTCTGTTTGGTAAATTCTTACTCTATAGAATACCTTCAAAACTGTTAGCCCATCCAGGAAGACTTCCTGATCTCCTTAGTCTTCCTTGAATCTCATACTACACTTTTCCTGAACTTTGCACACATTTATTATTTTATATTATAGCTATCTAAACATGTCATTTCCCCCAAGATACTATAAACTCAAAGATAGTATGTCTTAACTTTGTATCTCTCTGTCTTAATGTCTGCCAAATTGAAATAAACAGACAAATAATTATAATGCAAGTTAAAATATGATTAAATGAAAAGTAGAGGTCAAATAGAGTAGCATGAGCCATTCAAGCCAAAAAAGATCACTTCTAGATGAGCAGATCATGGATGAGTTGGCCTTGAAGTAAGGCAAACTGCATTTGTCAAAAAAGGGTTGGGCACAATTGGGGAATAGATAAAAAGCCGAGGCTGGCTTCAGCATAGAGTGTCTAAAGGATAGAAGTGCTAAATTAGGCTGAAAACATAGGTTGAGGGCAGATTTTGGAAAGCCTAGAATGCCAGGGTAAGACATGGATATTTTGTTCAGTAGGCAATGAAAAACTACAAAAGAGTGACATGATTAGATCTGAGCACCCCCCCAATAAAATGTAAGCTTCTTGAACATGGAGGCTGTTTAGTTTTTGTCTTTGTTTCCCTACTGTCTAATGTAATGCCATATATTTAGTAGTCATTATTAAACATTGGAATTGAATTGGAAAAAAAATCCTTGAATTAATTCTTATCTACTCTTTAAAACAAAAGTTCAAGTAAGGTCTTTATTAACTAAACGGTCTTCATTCTCAAGAAGCTTACCTTTTGCTGGGGGATGCAACATTCACAAAGATAAATATATACAAAGTAATGTGAGGAAGCAAAGAACATATCAATTGTAAGGGATCAAGAAAAGCACCTGAGCTGAGCCTGAAAGGAAGCAAGAATGGCAGGACAACAAAATGCAAAGTGCAAGAAAAAAAGGAAAGACAGGTTGGAGCTATATCACAGAATATTTTAAATTTCAGGCTTAAGATTTTGGTACTTTATTGCCTCAAAGGTAAAATACACTGACAATCCTAATATTATTGAGCATGAAAGTGACACAGTCAGGTCTGTGTTTTCTGTTGTTGTTTTAATCTTGACCTGTAATTTCACTGCTGTGGAGAAATTGTGGTGAGGAAGCTCCTTCTACCAGTGCAGATCTGAAATACACAGTCTTAAATAGTTGCTTGGAACCCTATGAAGTTAAATGACTTGCCAGGGTTATAGAGCCAGAATGTGACAAAAGGAATTTTTGAACCAAGGTCTCTCTTTGCTGCCTGCAAATAGATTGGCTGAAATGGATAAAATTCTATTAGAAATTTAAAATATTTACTATAAACACAAATTATTTCTAATACTTAGATTTAATTCTTATAGTCTCACAGAGTATCTCAAAAAGCCTGAACACAACCAAAACAATACAGAATATGCAATCATAAACACAACCCAGAACTGTATATAAAAATAACCACCTAATCAGCTTTTTACAACAAAATTTGAGATAAATTTATATACATATGGAATCTTAGATTCTTGGTTATTCAATGATTAGTTATAAATATTCTACAATATGAACTAGGGCTGTGCTTATCATTCATTAGTTTATTGGTAGCATCTAGTTAAAAGTTCATTCTTTAACATGAACCATGGCATAGGGAAAGAAAATGAAAACAATTTCAATATTATTTTGCTCCTGAAGGCAGGAACTGTTTGGTTTACTCTGTGTTGCCAGCGCCTAGCACAGCACACTTAGTAGGCACTCAATAAATGTTTGGTGAATTAATAAGCATTAGGGTTTACTTTAACAGAGAAAATCAAGAGATATATTAGGAGGGGATGGTAGACAAACTCATTACAATGGAAGAACAACAGATTGTAAAATTTTATTAGCAGCACTAGATTTCCAGTTTATTCTGTGGTGATATGTCAGAAATATGGCAGAAGTCTAAATCACTCAGCTATATTAAGCATAACAGGCCATATATAAGATCTTATTGCTAATCTAAAATAACTGAAATGACTACTTAATTGCATTGCTAGATATGAATTTGTCAATCTTTTTGCTATACTCATGAAAATAACTAAGGCACACGTAAATAAAAAGATGTCATATTTTAATTGCCTTTTGGGTATTCTTCCTTATATGAGAGAGATCCAAGTTCAGGGGATAAGATAATAAGGGAATGAATCATCAAAGAGGTGGGATCTAACCTAGACCTTGAAGAATAAATATATTTTGGATGGAGAAGAATAAAGGAAGGCACTCAGGTAGAGAAACCTAAAGGTTCAAAGGTAAGTGAATAAGCAGTATTCAGAGGTCAGTAAGGGGACAAGTCTAGCTCTCCTTGTCTTTCTACTAATGGCATGTCGTGGAACATGAAGTTGGAAAATTAAGTTGGGGACAGATGATAAAGCTCTTAAAAACAAACTAAGTAATTTTAACTTTGTCCTGTGGATACAATGCATATTTTTCAGCAGACAATGATAAAGTTAATGACTTTGGAGGGTAGTGTATATGATAGACAAGAGCTGGGAGACACTATAGGCAGAATCAGTTAGGAAGACTATGGAAATGGTCCACATGTGATGTGATCTTAAACTAATATCTGAATTAGTATGGTGGCAGCTGGAACTCAAAAGGACAAATTACAAAGATTATGAAAAAAATAATATAATTTGGTTATTTGTTTGAGGATGGGGAAGTCAGGGAAGAGATAAGGGAGTCAAAAATGGTTCTGAGGTTTCTAACTGAAATGACTGGGAGAATAACAATACATGCCATTCAGAAATCCACCCAAGAGGTAAATTTGGGGAGATGATAGTGACTTCAGTTTTATTACGTTAAGTTGGAGGTACAGCAATAGTGAAGTAATGTGATATAGTGATGATCTTAGGATCAAGAGAGACCTGAATTAAAACTCTATTGCTGTAACTTATTGCCATTATACACACAATCACAACTCCTCTGAGCTTCAGTTTCTCATTTGTGAAAACAGATAATAACACTCATTGGTGTGAATAAAAGGACAAGATATGTAAAGTACTTTGCAAACCTCAAAAGTGCTATGTAAATGCCAGCTCTGGTTATTATTGTTAACCAACCAAATGATCTAATAATAACAAGTGGTTATAGATATAGGGTTGAAATTTAGAAAAAGGGTCTGGGCTGAAGATAAATTTGTGAGTCATTTATATGAGGTAACAGAGGTCATAACAGGCTCTAAGTCAAGCTTCTTCCTGACAGAACTATTAAGACAGCCCGGTATTATGAATATACTATATCTATGAACAGGACCCCTATTCTAGTTAACGCCATTAAGGTATAACTGAAACTGCTCTCCTACAGAAGACTCTAGAGAACCTATCTCTGATCCTGTTGACAGAGCCTCCTGGCATGCCTGTCAGAAAAAGTTCTCTACACACAAAGTCCTTCAATGAAGCAAGCCCAGAACTCCTTCCTCCTAAAGGCTTTTAGCAGTTTCCTGTTTTCCAGGGAACACCAAGATATCCTACTGCCAAGAATAAAATCCCAAGACAATGTTTCTGGGTATTAAAAATCAACTTATTAGTTAGGCTAAACAATAATGAATAAGTTGATATTCAATGATTCTCTCTATAACCAAAGACCTCGTGGACAAAGTGGACAAATTGTTCCACAAACTCAAGTGTCCACAATGGTGGACACTTACTGAGTAAATGTGCTAAGAGCTCTCAGCCTCTCCCCATTACATCTTAGAGGGGGGAGGTAGCTGAGAACAAGGACAGGTCATGAGTTTTGAGCCCTCTCTAGCAATTTGGGCACCTAAATGTGGTTCTTTCTGGTTTTATTTCTCCTTCAAGGACACATAAAACAAGGACACATAAATCTCTCTGGGTAGCATCAAGCAGGTCAGTTTGACCTCTGTTTACAGAATAAACAAAAAGCCAGGCTTCTATATGGGTGGGGCACACTACAAATTAGTTAATGAGTAGAGGCCTAAACACCGCCCACCCCCACATGCCAAGACTGTAGCCATGCCCTTCGAAGACTAACTAGTCTTGTCTAGAGTGAGATCTTGACAAAAATAGGAGACAAAAGGATGGGTCACTAATTAATAATTGGTTATTAATATAATAGCATATTAGTTTCTCTCACTATGATGAAAGCTTTAAGGCTTCTGCACTGAGAGTTCTAGGATAGACTAGGCAGAAGGGACTTGAGCAATAACCAAAGTTTATACCAAGCCTTACCATGAACATCACGGGAACTAGGGATTCCCTGCTGCAGTTGTCAGGATAGAAGGAAACATATTCCTCTCATCACAAACTGCAATTTGAACATTTTCCCAAAGAAATGTTTACAATAGTTATGTTTTACAGTACTACTAGTACTAAGCTACACCACAGGTTTAAAAGACTTGTGGGATGGCTTAAGAACCTTAAATGAACTTTGTAATATACTTCTTGGGAATGCTCCAGAGCTTCTATGGGAGAATGCATTCTTAATTCACCAAAATGACTTGATTTTTTGAAATGTAATCCATTACTATGTTGGGGACAACTTTAACAACAACAACAACAACATTAAGACAACTGTCCTAATGACATAATTACTTCAAAAAGTATCTCTTAAAATCATGGTAAAAATTTAAGATCCAAAGTCTCTATGTTCCCAAAGTAGGCAATACTCTCCCCTGAGGGGTGCTGGAACAATGGGTGGGGGGTAATGGTAGCCTTGGATGCAACTGGGGGGCACTGAATAAAAATAAGGGTTAACCTAACCTAACCCCAGGGGGACACTGAGTAATTTTTTTAAAGGGGGCAGTAGGTCAAATAAGTTTGTGAACCTTGGATCCAAACCATTATATTTTAAATAGCTCATATATCTACGGATTATCTAAGAATAAAAATAAATGAAATAAAACTTTACTGAATCACACAATCTCCGAATTTGAAAGGACTCAATTGATAATTTTTATTTATAGTAAGCTTAAATCTTTCTCTGCATCAACCTTTGCATCAATTTTTTTTAATCTTCTAAGCAGGATTTTAAGACACCAATATTCAACCTAGCACCTTTTTTTTGTTCTGCTCTGTCTTTAGCTCACTTATCTCTCTACATTCACTTCTTTTGCAATATCAACTGCTTCCCATGGCTTCAATGATCACTTCCATTCAGATCTGGAAACATATTCAAAACTGCCTTTTTAGTAAAATTGTAAATATTAAGAAAAAAATTTTCAATCTAAAAAAAAAAATAAAACCAATAAAAGGCCTCTTTTAAGGAATTGGACTAAGGATGGTGACCACATCATTGTCTTTGAAATATTGCCTACCTAACCCTATAGTTATTGGGCTATTGACCCAACTAAAGGTGGACTCTTTCCCCTTCCCTGAAGCAAAGAGGATGAAGCAATGACTTATCGGGCTCCACTGAGAATGGCTACTAAAGGAGGGAGCAGTACCTCTGAATCCAGTGAGTGATCCAGGAAGGAATGGGATGATGACTATTACTCAAGTATATTCTGTAAAGTCAATTCAAAACTATGTTGTTTTTGCTTTTCACATAGTGATTTTTCTCCTTCAAGATTCCTATATATGTTGTCAAAAATTGTCTTGGGTTAGACAGTCATGATAGAAAATATGGGGGAAGTATGACAGGACATCTCTCAGTAAAGGCTTGGATATTAATATTAAATTGCTTCTGGAAGATTTGTGCCTAAAATGTAGGGTACAGAATTAATCTTTTTTTTCAACAAAGATGACCCCCAAATCTATTTACATCCTGCATAGTTCTGAGTTTTAGATTCCCATTTACAACTAGACATCTAATAATATTATTAGCTGACATTTTTTAACCCCTATGTGCCAAACACTGTCCTAAGAGTTTTATAAATGTTATCTCATTTGACCTTCACAACAATCCTGGGAGGTAAGTGCAATTATTATTCCTATTTGACACTTGAGCAAACTGATACAAACAGGCTTAAGTGACTTGCCTAGGGTCACATAGCTAGAAAGTGCCCGGAGGCCATATGTGAAGTCCAGTCTTCCTGTTTCCAAGCTCATCACTCCATCCACTGTACCATCTGTGAAAGAATCATAGATCTAGCATTGTAAGGGGTCTCAGAAGCCAATTGTTTCATTTTATAGAATCTTCAGGGCCTGGGAGACTGACTTTCCCAAGGTCACACAGATGCAGGATTTAAATTTAGCTCCTTTGACTCCAGAGCCAGGGCTTTTTTTTTCTTGTTGGAACCTCAAGTGCAACAAGTCAAACACCAAAATCATCATCTTCCTCCCCAAAACTTCTATTCCACAGAACAGTTCTTCTAGTTACCCATGTTCAAAATCTTGGTTTTATCTTTGACTTCCTGATTTATTTTTTAAATAAAATCAGTTACCAAATCCCATCAATTCTACCTCTCACATTTTTCTTCCCTCCATTTAGGCTAACACCATTTTAGATAAAACGACTATTTTTTCCTACTGGAATTATAGTGACAGGTTTCCTTGACTCCAGTCTCCAATCACAGCTGCCAAAACAATATTTCGAATACATAGATCTGTTTTGTCAATGCCCAATTAAAAGTTTTAAGTGGCTCCCCATTAACTAAAAAATAAAATACAAACTCAACCTGGCATTTAAGACCTACAATCTGGCTCCAAACTATCTTTCTAACCTTTTTATATACTACTCTGCTTTGTATACTCTATATTCCCTCACTTTATCCCACATGCTTCTACCCACCTTAAACAGGCTACTCACTTAGAATACACTCAATCCTCATCTCTATTTACTGAAATCCTTCTTTTCCTTCCAGGTCCACTACACTTTTATGAAGTGTATATAGATATCCTCATCCTTTGAAAGTTATCTTTCCCTTTTGGAAATTTTTCCTAAAGCACTTTGTCTGGATCTCTCATTTCTTCCTACCATATCCTACCCTGCATTATACTGATTTATGTTATTTTTATCTCTGTATCCTCAAAACCTAGAATAAGGCATACTCCAATGGTAGCTGCTTGATAAATGCATGTTTAATTAAATACATTTCACATTGTACGTTCACTGCAAGTTTTTTAGGTTATGAAAGAGATTTAAGTCTTAGCTATCCTCTCTAATATATTTCCTTACTTTTAAAACCATATTAGTTTGCTATATATCCATAGTTTGCTATGTACCAGTGCTCTTCAATCAAGATTTTAATAAGAAATATGAAACCTAGTGTTACATTATTGTATAGAGCTCTGCCGTGGATCAGTACAGTAAGTTTAAACCCTAATCCCCCTAGTAAAACATCATAGAAACATCATTTGCACAAGTTGTCCCATGTGCCTGGAATATACTACCTCTTCACCTCCTTAATTTAGAATTCCTAACCTCCTTTAAAGCTTAGCTACAGGACACCTCCCTACCTGAGACCTTTCCAGATTCCTGCCAGTTACCAATGCTCCTCCACCAATACCCTGTATTTACTTTTCTATTTTATTGTTGACCCTACCCTACAAAAGGTAGCCTTCTGAAATCCTATATCAAAATGTTTCTTTCTTACTACTAGAATGAAAGTAAATTACAATTCAATTAAATTAAAAATCATCATTTTTCAAACTAATATTAAATGACAACAATAG
Source organism: Petaurus breviceps papuanus (assembly GCF_028583685.1). Classification (NCBI taxonomy): domain Eukaryota; kingdom Metazoa; phylum Chordata; class Mammalia; order Diprotodontia; family Petauridae; genus Petaurus; species Petaurus breviceps. Next base: position 64,112,097 of record NW_027187419.1, read on the forward strand.
TTTCATAAATGGTATTGTATGTGTGTGTGTGTGTGTGTGTGTGTGTGTGTGTGTGTGTGTGTAAGAAGGAAGGTGGAGAAGGGTTCACATGAACCCAGCAAGGCTTATTTGATCAAAAATACGATTCGTTCAGGTGCTTCTTATTTTAAATGTATATCCTTCCCCCCTCTCCTAGGACTATCTGTCGGTCACATCTTGGTACAAATTACTTACACAGAAATTATTTCTCCTTTGTTAAACTGATAAAGAAAGATTTTTTTTTTTTAATTTGGACCTAGGCACATGCCATAGTGGAGAATTCTAGACAGCCAGAGGGTCATAAGAAGCGCACTGGGCTCTGACGGTTAGAGAAGAGTAGAGAAAAGGAAGGAGACAAAAACAAAATTTGCCTGCTTTGAACTTTTGTATAGGGCTCTGAGAGGGGGTAACTGGACTACAAAGAGGAAATCATCTAATATCCTATAATTCATCATGCATCATGCTACCTGTACTACTATTCACTACCTCTTTTTAGTACGACTCCAAAATATAACAGCACATCAAGTTGCAATACCATACTCAGGCTTAGCTACTAGCAAAGGGTTCTTAAATCAACTCAATTGCCTCACTCTAGACAACACATTTTGATAAAGAATAACTTGGCTTAGGCTAGTATAGCATATTAGAAGCGCTGGTATCCATTCCCAGCGGTGAGCAGTAGGAAAAATAAAGAATGTAAAAAATTAACAAATTCTGAGTAAAGCCTTTTTAAAACTTGAAATAGGGAATCTTATAAATGTACTAAAATTTAAGTAGACAACACCTTCTAAAGCCAAATATAGTGTTTTTTATTCAAAATTATCTGAAGCAAGGGTCCATTTCACTTTTTCACATTCTTTGGAGCTGACTTTATTTGATCTATCATTACTATTATTTTATTTTGGTTTTTGGTCTGGACAAGTGATTTCATGGTTTTAGGGTACTTTAAGTATAGAAACTCCTTCCACTAATGCCAATGAACAATTCACATATATATATATATATATATAACTCGTAGACAGACAGCCGGGAGAATTAAGGAACCAAGTGACCTGCCCATCGATTACACAGCTCTTGCTTGTTCAGTTCTTTCAGTCATGTCCAACTCTCACTGACCCCATTTGGGATTTTCGTGGCAAAGTTACCAGAGTGGTTTACCATTTCCTTCTCCAGCTCATTTTACAGATGAGGAAACTGAGGCAAACAGGGTGAAGTGACTTATCTAGGGTCATACAGCTAGAAGTGTCAGAAACCAGGGTTGAACTCAGAAAGATGTGTCTTCCTGATTCAAGACTGGGCTCTCTATCCACTGCCTTACCTAGCTGCCTGATTACACAGCTAGTCTAGATCAAAGGCAAAACTAAAATCCAAATGCTCCTTCCCCCAAAGACAGTGCTCTCTCCAGCATACCTCGGTATCTTTTATTATTGTTGGTATGCTTATTTATACTACTTAAACTAACTGTACAAGTAAATACTTCTTTCAAAAACACTGAAGCATACTGAAGGAGAAGGATGATGCAGTGCAAAGAGAACTTTCTTGGATCAGAAGACTTGGACTTGAATCCCAGTTTACTCCTTCCTTGTTTGATTACAGGAAAAGCATTTAATGGCTTTGGGCCTCAGTCTCATTACCTGTAAAAAGAGGGTTGGACTAGATGACCTGAGATCTCTTCCAGCTCTTAGATCTATCATATCATGATCCATAATGATATATACAGCCCAAAGTATTTAATACAAATAACCCATCCTTGATAGATATAAATTGCTAGCCTTGTGTGACTCTGGGGAGGCCACTTGACTTTCTAAGCTTTGATTTCTTTATTTGAAAAGGAGATAATACTTGCACATTACCTACCTCATAGTGTTATCATAAGGAAAGTACTTCATAATTCTTAAAGCACTGTATAAAAGTGAACTTGGTTGCTATATTCCAGAATCTGTAGACAATATTTCTAAAAATATTTAAGTTCCACCTTCATATACACATACCAAGACACTTCAAATGCAGAACAAAAACTGACTTGACAATAGTTATCTAGAAGATACTTAAAAAGAAATATTGTTTTTAGAGAATGCTATGGAAAAATGCAGTTCTACAATAAATGTCTGTATTTATTCCAAATGCCATGCTATAAAGGGATAAGGCATACCACACTATGACAAACAGCTGCCTTAAAGAAGAGAAAGAGAATACAGAGTTTAAAATCATTCTATTCTTTCAATGTTTGTCAGATAATTCATTGTGCAAAGATGATTGTACGATCTCCTAGTTAAGAAGAGTACATTCTATCTCTCTCTCAAGAAAACAATTGTTTCAAACTCTCCATATTCTATTCAACTGTAAATAGATATTTTGCATCAACCTAAAACTAGAAGACACTGTCACTTAGTGGTGCCACAGACAGCTATGACATCACCTTTTTAAATATTGGCGTTATTTGTAAATTAATGCTTTTAGAATGCTAATGAATATAGATACAGCTGTGTTTCACTGATTTCTTCACAGACAAGGTTGCTGAGTCTTAATAAACAACCTATCAGTATACATGGAATGAATGTGACAAACTATAGAGGGTACAAAGAATCATGTATCAAGAAGAAAGCTAGGTATGTTACACAGAGTTTTATAAAAGCTACTACTCTCTGGCTTTTCTATTATTAAAACATTGGTCATGATGTCAAAATCTTGTATCAATACATATTCTCTGGGTTAAGGATATCATCACAGGCTCTGTTAACCTACATCATTCTACCTAGGTGCTAATCATTAGAGATGAAAGTATCCTGCCATACATTATTTTTTGTAATAGCCTCTGAAAAAAAAATATGATGCCTTAAGTATAGCATCAAAGAAAGCAAAGCAAATGCCAGTAGCTATGTTAGGAGTACCTGAGTATAGTTGAGTAATATAAAGGTATGAATTAGAAAATGAAAAATAATAAAAATTAAATATAGTAACCTTATTGGATAAGAAAAGAGAACACAAATGAGAAAAGTAAGTGATTAAAAGGAAAGAGAGATTATTCATAGTATATTATTTTGACCATATTAGAAGATCACATAGAGGGGGAAATAAGGAACTTCAATTCAGCAATTAATAAAATTAAGTGCCTTCTATGTGCAAAGCACTATGAAAAAGGAGAATATTTCTTTGTCAGAGAGACAAAATTGTAACCAAAAGATGTTTAGTACAGATGCTTGATCAGAAAAGAGTAATAAAAATTTTAAAAAAGAAAAGAGTAATAATAGGAACTGACATTTATAGCACTTTAAAATTTGCGTCTCTTATGATCTTCCCAACAATCCTACAAAATAGAGACTACAGGTATTATGCCTGTTTTCCAGGTAAGAAAGAAGATGGGAGGGGTGAAGTGTTTTACCCAAAGTCACAAAGCTAGTAAATTATCAGGGGAGGAATTCTACTATAGGTCTTTTTCACACCAAGGCCAGGACTCTACTCTTTATGCCAGGCAGTTTCTCTTTACAAACAAAGAAAGGAAGACCCAGAGTTCTTAAATAAGTTTCCAAGGTTACAAAACAAATGAAAACTATTTTAAAATGAGAATTAGACTGGTCCAGGCCCAACTCTCAGCCTAGTCTATAATCTCAGTGATATTCTATTAGTTCTAGTCCAGATAGCCTTTTACTATATATCCTATAAGTGTAATCTGTAAGAACACAGGCAGTATTCAAAAAGAAGCTGCTAAACTATAATAATTCAGAAAAACCAATACCATAAGACAGATATAAAAATACTTCTCTGGAAGATATTTAATGAGCCATTTGGAAGGGAATAAGCATTTTATTTATTAAGTACCTACTCTATGTGCCAGGCCCTGTGCTGAGCACTTTGTAAATGTCAGATGATCCTCACAACAACCCTGGGAAGCAGGTGCTATTTATTATCCCCAGTTTACAGATGAGAAAACGAAGGCAAGAAGATATTAAGTAACTTGCCCAGGGTCTCACAGCCAGTAAGTGTCTGAGGTCATATTTGAGTTGAGATCTTCCTGACTCCAGGCCCAGAGCTCTATCCACTGTATCACCTGGCTGCCCCTTGGAATTCTGGCAGCAGCACCTTTTATCTCTTATGCAAGGCTTTCCTTTCCCCTCTTTATGCCTGGCCTTCTGGCTCCCCTTCCAACCTCAGAATCCTGCCCTGGGGCTCTAAGCCCCAATTTTGTAAGAATTTTTCACATCTGCCCAACCCAGAACTCAGACCTGAAATATGGATCTCCAACCATTTTATGCCACTTTTCCTGGTTCTTTTAAGCATCTTCCATCCTTAACTGAGCACTCCAGCTCCTGTCCTGAATTAATAATTGTTAAAAGTTCTCCCTTACCTGAAAAAGCTAGATCTACTACATTCTTTGGAAGTCTGTCACAATTCCTCATACTGCTCCCACCTTTTCTCCTCTAGCTCTGGGAAAAGTAATCAAATCTAATATTCCTAGAAAGGATGTGTCAATCAAGGTTCCACTCATCATTATTATGTGATGTTTTAGCCCTAAATGTTCCTTTCTGGCTGCCACTTTCCCCATATGTGTTGTCTTCCAGTATTAGAACAATTAGAATTACACTCCCACCCCCACACCATCCCCAACATGGTGCCTACCTGGTCTGGAAGAAGAGCTTAACAAATGCCTTTTCATTTATTCATTAACTCACTCCTTTTATTTTCAGTATATTCAAGAGATTATTCATTGAACACTACAGACCCCTAATAGCCTTATTCTCATATGTTTCAAACTATATCATGGAGAATATATCTCACAGAGTTCTCTTTTTCACTTGTTTTCAAAAAGAAGGATAATAATACTTCATATTTATGTTAACACTAGGATTTACAAAGTATTTTCTTTATAATAATCAGGTAGAATGGGTAGTATAAATAATATTACTTCCAGTTTACAGATGAGGAAACCATGGCTCACATAGGTTAAATAATTTGTCTATGATTTGATGTCCATAAAAGGGAAATACTTGAAAGCAGGTCTTAGGACTCCAAGATCAATTAGTGCTATATTTATTATACCACAATTCAAAAGTACATTTTTAAAAAGTAAAACCAGAACACAACAAAAAACAAAGACATGTTTTCTTAGACGGCCACACTTATTATATGTGGTGGTCAATTAATTGACTATGGTTCAATCAGACAGCATCATAATAATGATGCTAGAAGCTGGAGAGCAAGGTTTAAGAGAAACATGTATTCTTCAATGGAGAATACTTGGCCCATATACTATTTTTTTTTTTTTTGCTTTTTGGAGGGCAATTGGGGTTAAATAACTTGTCCAAGGTCACACAGCTAGGTTTTTTGTGTGTGTTAAGTGTCTGAGGCCGGATCCAAACTCAGGTCCTCCTGGCTCCAGGGCCAGCACTTTACTCACTGCGCCACCTAGCCACCCCTAAACCCATATACTTTTAATCACTAAAACCAAGTAGGATTACTGACCATTCTTTGTCTGCAACAGATCACATCTATCTGGTTACTAGGATCCTGGTTATTATTTCTTTATAATATCTCTCATGTATGGGCCCTTATTTTTTATTCCCAGTAGTACCATAGCAGATCAGACCTTTATTTTGTTGAGAGTAAGAAACTAAGGTCACTTAGTATGGCCTTCTCATTTTACTATTGTGGAAATCTAGGCCCAGCAGAATTAAATGATTTACCTGAATTCACACCTGTAATAACTGGCAGAGACAATATTTGAACCGTGGTCCTCTGACTATAAATCCAGTGCTCTTTCTACTGAACCACTGTTTCATCTACTAAAACCAAAAGTGATGGTCTAAAAATCTTCAGTGGTATAAAGCATTCAAATGGATCGCCATTTTTTGCCTACAGGCAATGTTCTAATGTTAATAGGGAGCTGGACTAAAGGTTCCCTATAATCTGTGTTTCAGTGTTTTGGGCATAAGAAAAGATTATTCCAGTCAAGCCCCAAATAGCAGGAAAGAGGAGCCCAAGGCTCATTTACTCCCCTAGGTTTCTCTCCTCCTCCTCGAGTCCTTACACAGAGCAGGACCTTGAGAACTTGGGAAAGTCAGAATTTGTACTAATCAGCATTCTAATAGCATCTCTAGTACAGCAGTGACTGAAGACATAGTCCACATCAGGAACCAAGGTCAAACCATATACTACAAATGAGACACACTTCAGGATTCTACAAGAAGCCCAGCAAAAGCTGGATCATGACCAAGCAGAACTTCATAAATACCCCTAAACAAACAGGAGAAAAAGGTTTCCTGCAACCAGGAACTGCTGTACTCCAGAGCTCAGAAAGCACACTCCAACCCTGAAAATCACACACTGAATTCCATTCCCTTTAACTTCTCTCTCTAATTGAAGGATTCCTCCCAGAGCCTCTATATTAAAGCAGCAGCCAGGCCGGCCAAGCCCACTCCTCTCCAGACTCCACCATGACTCTCTGAGCAATTCTTTATCTTTCTCCTCCCCCCATATGTCCATGGGTTTTTCAGGGCTCCTTTATGTACTCTCTTCCCTCATCAGAATGTGAGCTCCTTGAGGATAGGGGTTGGTTTTCCTTCTGTTTGTATTTGTATGTCCAGTGTTTAGTACATAGTAAATACTTAAATGCTTCCACATAGACCTCAGATAATGTAACTTTCAGACCTTAACTCTTATTTCCCCATAAAAACTCACTCACTACACCCCCAAACTGCCTTATTTTCAGACACTCTGCCCTCACTTAGGTATAGTAATTCTGTCTTCCACTGACAATTCAATCTTCCCTTAACCACTCATCAAATCCTGCAGTTATTCTTAAAGGCATGGTTCAAATTCCAGCTTTGTCAAGACTTAACAGACTAAAACCAACCAACAGAGATAACTCCCTGTCCTGAAAAAACATTCAACATTTGGTAGCACTCAGTTCTGTAGAACTCAATTCTTATATTAGTTTTCATTAGCTCTTTGGTGCTTTATCATTCATGACCTAGTACCTTGGTCATCTCTGTGTGTGTGTTTAACTATACTATAAATTCTTTGGAGGAAGAGAATTTGCTGTTTCTTTAAGTTATTCCAGTGACTAGCAGAGCATCTTGCATGTAGGAGAAGAGCAATAAATATCTTCCTATTGATCAGAAATTTTGCTCACTATCTACTGTAGCAAATAAAAGTATTTTCTTTTCACCAATGTCTTAACATATATGCCTCCCCCCAAATTAAAATTATAGAGCACACTGGATTCTGTATAAACTTTAAAAACCACTTTAAATTATAATAAGTCAACTGCTTTTGAATTTTGCATATAATAAATTTGACAATCATTCCATTTTAATATCTTCATTTTAAAGTAACTTATGAGGTGCCAAGTCAAAATCTAAAAAGAATAGTAAGTTTTTTCTATCCCAGAATCAGTTTTTAAAAAAAATCTTTAAAGACACCAACAGTTATCAGTAAGAAAAGAATTAATCACTGTGTGCAACACCCCCACAACTGGGGTTAGGGGGAGAAGGGAAGGAGAGGGAGAGGGATAGTAGAAATGACCATGCAGACTTCTTGTGGTAGCCACTAGGTGGCACCGTTGGCCAAGGATTCAAGTCTCCTCACTCCAATCCATCCTCCGTTCAGCCACTAAAGTGATATTCCTAAAGCAAAGGTCTCTCAGTAAAGTCTATGTGGCTCCCTAACGCTTCCCTTTTCAAATACAAAAGCCCTTCATAACCTGTTCCCCACTCCCACATTCCCAGGTTTTTTACACTTTACCTCTCTCCTCCTTTTACAGCCTCCCTACCTACACCATCTTTCCAACGTTCTGAAGCTCCCTCCTCCATGTACTCAGTGATCCAGTGACATTGACATCCTTACTGTTCCTTAAATAAAACACTTCATCTCAGACTCCATGAACTCTTCACTAGCTGTCCCTTAAGCCTGGAATGCTCTCCCTCCTCATCTCCACATCCTGGCTTCTTTAATTGGCTTCCTTCAAGTCCCAGATAAAATCCCCATATTCTACACTAAGCCTTTCTCAATGAACTCTTATTATCCTTGAACATAGTTTGTGCAGTTGTTTGCAAGTTGTCTCCCCTATTTGACTGTGATCTCCTTAAGGTCAGGGTCTGTCTTTTGCTTTTCTTTGTACCCCCAGCACCTAGCACAGTGCCTGAACTGTGATGTGGGTAAGAAAAACCCTTGTTTGGTAACAGCTGTCATAGGAATGGGGGAGGGGGGCATTCTCTAGAAAATTTGAGTGGGCATTTGATTTAGGACCCCAGCTTAAAGGTCCTTTCCCACTTACATATCACAGTATGACCAAAACACCTAGAACAACAGATCCATATATTCCCTGGATTATTATGAATGTATAAAATAGTGGAGCAAAAATTCAAATCCAGGTCCCATTGATTCCAAATTTATTATTCTTTCCTTTGTCTCTTCATTTTTTCTTCTAGTCAATATAACCTGAATTTGTCATTCACCAGGAAAGTTTTATCATTGACTTTCTTCTTCCTTTAGACACCTTTCCAAATGTAACTATGGTAAATTATTCTATTTGTTGTTGTTGTTCAGTCATTTCAGTTGTGTCTTACTCTTGGTGACCCCATTTAGAGATTTTTTGGTAAAGATACTGGAGTGGTTTGCCATTGCCTTCTCCAGCTCATTTTACAGTTGAGGAAACAGAGTGAATAAGGTTTAAGTGACATATCCAGGGTCACACAGCTACTAGGTGTCTGAGGCTGGATTTGAACTCAGAAAGATGAGCCTTTCTGATTCCACTGTACCACCTGGATGCCAAATATTATTCTATACATTAAAAACCTCTATGGGGTAAAAACAGAATTGTGAAAAATAAAAAAGTTTTCTTTTAAAAACAGTGCACTTTATTCTTTAAAATAATCTTTACATATGTAGCTGCTAGGGAGTCTAATTTATATGAATCATCTTTTTACTGCAAACCTACACTTAATTAGATATCCATTTTAAACTATTACATATGTTCAGAAATACATCTATATATGATCTTCACTACAAACTCTGAAAAACTTTACATGTAAAATGTGTGCTCTCATTAAGATTTGTCCTGCCTACAACTTTTGAAGCTACTTCATGCTAAAACCATTATTATTATCATATTTGTGCAATTAAGTTGGAGTTGCAATCAGCAAACTTTTACTTTAGGAATATCATCTTGGCTGTACTGTAGAAGATGAATTGGACACGAGAGAGACAAGACTCGGAGAGACCAATTAAAAGGCTATCAGAATAGACTGGGGTGGTTGTGATGTTTGATGAGAGAAGCCTTGTTCTTGGTCTCCCTAGCTCCTGGTTTTTCTCCTCACTCTAATCTGTACTCCACAGAACTGTGAACTGCCAAAGTGATTTTGTCAAAACCTAGGTCTAATCCCATCACTATCCCTCTGCAAAAGCTCCAGTGGCTCACTACTTTCTCAAGGACTGACTATAAACTTTTTGTTTGGTATTTAAAGTTCTTCATGACTTGACCCCTTCTTACTTTTACAGTCTTCTTAGACTTTACTCCCCTCTGAGTTCTGTGTCCTGGGAATACTGATTGGCTTCTTGTTGTTCCATCCCTACAGAGCTCCATCTCCTGTATGCAGTCACTTACTGTGTGACCCTCTGTTACTGTCTGCCTCAGTTTCCTCAACTGTAAAATAGGAATAATAGTATCTATCTCGAAGGACTGTTAAAATCAAGTGAGATTAATATTCATGAAGAGTTTAGCACAGTGCCTAGTATACAGAAGGAGCTTAATAAAGGTTTCCTCCTCTTCCTTCTTTCTATCTGTGCCTTTCATTGGTTGTCCATGCCTAAATGTACCTCTTCACTGTCTCACTGTCTCTACCTCTTGGATTCACTGACTCAGCTAAATCATCACCTTTTTCATGAACTTTCCTGGTTCCACCACCTCCTAGGGCACTCCCTTCCCTCCCCGCCCCCCCCCCCGCCCCACAGTACCTAGTGTTGTATTTTATATATACTGTGCATAATGCATCCATGTTGTCTCCACCATTAAGATGTAAGCTTCTTGAGGTCACAGACAGACTGCTTTACTTTTGTCTTTATATCCCCAGTACTTTGTACTGGTGCCTTGTACACAGTAAACCCTTAAATACTGATTAGCTGATTTACTCACAAATTAGATACCCCCCTTCCCAGTTAAAAATTAGAAACTATTATTTGAAATAATGGATTTGTATCAACTACCTTAATGATGAACCTCATCCTAAATATACATTATGCTATAAAATATAAGCTAATGATAGTTTGAAGCCATTATAATTATCAAGACATTTAAAATACCTTTGTTGTTGAAAACTACATGTACTACCCTGTGAAAGTGGGGGAGGGAGACACACAACAAAATTTTCTTGGAAATAGAATTTTTTAACATGTTTAAAAACTCCCAAATAAAGAGTTCCAGTGGAATCTGAACTCTATGTGTTAAATTTTTTTAAATGTAACACCTTCTGTTTAGTTTGCAGCAGCAAGTGACTGTCTTCAAGGGAAGATGAATATTTAATGGTCAAAAATTCAACAAAAACTTCACGAATAAGGTGAATGATTGAAAAATGAGCATCATGATTTAGCAAACATAGTCAAAGACATACTTTTTTTTTTTTTGGTGGGGGGAGGGCAGGGCAATTGGAGTGAAGTGACTTGCCCAAAGTTGCATGGCTAATAAGTGTTAAGTGTCTGAAGTCGAATTTGAACTCAGGTCCTCCTGACTCCAGGCCAGTGCTCTATTCACTGTGCCGCCTAGCCTCCCCAAAGACACATACTTCTTCCATTTGTTTCTATTTATCTTCATCAGGTATATTTATCAGCCATGATAACCATTAAAACCAAAAACTATACATAAACTGAACAAAGCATTCAAGTTGCTGTATCACAAACTTTTAAAACAAGATTTTAAAAAGTCAAGGAAATTCAATCATTAAAAATTTACTAATTTTGGGATGGCTAGGTGATGCAATGAATAGAGCACCAGCCCTGGAGTCAGGAGGACCTGAGTTCAAATTCGGCCTCAGACACATAACACAAAAAACTAGCCGCGTGACCTTGGGCAAGTCACTTAACCCCAATTGCTCTACCTTTCCCCCTCCAAAAAAAAAGCAAAGAAAAAAATTCACTAATTTTTAGTGAGAACAAAAAGTTTTGGTTCCATTCTTAAAATTATTTTTATTTAAATTCATTTTTAAAAATTATTTAATCTCTTATTTTAAAATTTGTTTTATAATGCCCATGATTTTATTGTTTTATAATGCCCATACACATTTACAAGTAAAATATATATATATACTGAGAGTGTTCTGAAAACTTTTTTTACTGTTAGATATGAGTAATAAAAGAAATTTAGAGATTACTGGTTTGGATGAAATACCAGCAGTTGCTTACTACCTATACTTAACTTTTCAATCTGTAAAATAAGGGGGTTAGCCTGTAAGATCTCTAACGTCTCTTTTGGCTCTAAATCTACGATCCTATGAATTCTTCTCTTTGATGCTTCTTAACTTATCATGATATCATAAAGGCCCTAATAGTCATACCAGACATGTTTATTGACAGGTTTTGACCATGATATAGAAAGATTATACTTAGAAACTCAGGACATTTAGCACAGTTTTGCTTTGAAACTTAGAAAGATCTGCAAATTCAAATGTACAGACATTCTTTCTACTAAAGAGGATCACAAAACTTTCAAAGTTGTGGATGAAAAAAAAAAAAACCTCGGTGGCCAATCCTCTGGTAACAAGTGTTTCCATAGTTAGGTAATAATATCTTGATATTGGCAGGCCTATACCTGGAGTTTTTCTGGCTCAGCAAGATCTATTAGAGCTTGGGCTCTTAAAATATACTTTAAAGAACTAGTCACCTCTATGACACAATGAGGCACCCAAGTAGTACTTTAATGAAGACCTGGCTTCCATTAAAAGGCAAATGAAAGAAGGCATAGTATAATGGATAGAAGGGCAACATCATGGAAATGGGAAATGGAATGACAAGTTTGAGAGACAGCAAGGAGACAGTTTGGCTGGAATAGAAAACGTGAAGAATAATGTAAAATAACTGTCACAGGCACCTCAGTTTCCTCACCAATAAAATACTAACCTGATCTAGATGGCCTTTGAGGTCCTTCAATCACTATGACATTTTATGATCCTTACTCTGGAAAAGTTAGCAGAAGCCAGATTACAAAGAACTTTTTTTTAAAAAGCAATTGGGGTAGGGGCGGCCAGGTAGCACAGCGAGTAAGAGCACCGGCTCCAGTATCGGGATGACCTGGATCAAATCCGGGCTCAGATACTCAGCACCACACCCAGAAATAACTGGCCGTGTAACCTTGAGCAAGTTACTTAACCCCGATTGCTTTAAAAAAAAAACAATTGGGGTTAAGTAACTTGCTCAAGGTTACACGGCCAGGTGTTTCTGGGTGGGTGCTAAGTGTCTGAGCCCAGATTCAAACCCAGGTCATCCCGACTCTGGGGCTGGTGCTCTTACTCACTGTGCTACCTGGACACCCCTACAAAGAACTTTAAATACCAAGGAAAGAGTATTAGATTACTTTCACATCATGTGAAGGATAGACTAGAGAGAAGAGATTGGAAAAAGGGAGACTAATTAGTAAACTATTGCAGTAATTCAGGTAAAAGGTAAACTAGGGTGAAGGGGAAAGGGTAGCATAGGAATGAGATGAAGGTGTTGGCTACAAGAAATGCTGTTGAGACAGAATTGACAAGACTTGTCAAGTTATTAGACATGGGAAATGAGGGAGAGAGAAAATTTGAGGATGACTGGAGTGGAACCTGGGTGGGACTGTGGTATCCTCAATAGAAAAGGGCAAGTTTGGAGGTGGATTTATGAAGGAAAATAATGAATCCCAATTTGAATACATCGAGTTCAAGATGCCTGTGGGGAATCAAAGGAGAGATATTGAAAAAAAAAAAACAGTTGGTGATGACAGAGTGACACTTAAGAGATTAGGACTTAATATATAGATTTCAGAGTCAGAATTCACAATTCTCCCAATCTTAAGACATTATTTCTCCCAAACCCACTTCCAAAAGACCTATGCTACAATGTTCTTTCAAAATTAATAATTCTAACTGCTATCCTTTTGGTTAGCAACTCAAAGTATTAAATGTCTGAATACTAGGTTTCATATTTTTAAAATATCATATTTAGTGTAGGTTCTACAGAAATCAAATAAGTAGTGCAATAATATCAGTCAGCTGTACTCTCAGAACAGTGCTTTGTGTGTAAAATCTAAAGTGCTACTTTGTGGTTCTCTTAAATTATTCAGGGATAAAAGTATCTTTTTTAAAAATGCAAACAACCAAATCACACAGCTAGAATAAAGACCATAATTTCAGTCAGTCAAACTGAGTGAACATCCAACTTTTTTAAAGGGTACATCATGGCTTTACCTCAAATGACTTGCCAGATTCTTTGAAGATCCTTCTGAAGGTGGTAGTTTCATCTCTTCACTTAGGCAAATACAATTTACTAGGTGTCCTTGTGTTTATGCATCCTGCTAGTCACTATATGAAAGTTATAACAGGGTCCCCCTGTGATCCAGGCTTCTGCAATTAGATTCCTATATGGACTTATTTTCCAAATCCTGATTGTCCATGATAAAATGCACCAGTTAAAGAGTGCTAACAATTAGGAAGCCTGATCAGAGACCAGTCAACGCCCTATAAAAAGTTTGACTAAGCAGGACACGTCCAGGTAGGGCAGAACTAAGCTAGTTTGAAACTTAGTTCAGAGCTAAGCTATAGTTTAAAAGGAAATTGATACCCTCTGGCAGCCATTAATGCAACTAATGCACCTGTATTTAAAGACCAAAGGGCAGAAATATGGTGTCATGGAAAGAACCCTGGAGTCAGGAGACCTGGTTTCCATTCCCATCCCTGTGATGAACTAACTGTGTGACCTTGGATAATTCACATAACTTCTAAGGATCTCAGTTTTTAATTATCTATAAGATATGGGTGTTAGTTTAGAATAAGCAGTTCTAAAACTTTTTAGTCTCAGGACCCCTTTAACACACTTAAAATTTATTAAACCTCTAAAGAGTTTTTGTCTATATGGATAAATATCCATGAACAGTTATTATATTAAAATTTCTAATGTCTCACCTGCCACCTTGAGAACAGTTTTGACATCACAGATAGATCCCCTAAAATGGATCCTGGGGGTACCCAGACCACACTTTGAGAACCATTGAATTAGATAACACCTAAAATTCCTAAGGATTGAGGGTCCTAAATTCTGATTCTTTGAGACACTGCTTTTTGGATCTTGTCTTTTGCCTTGATAACTGCTTCATGGTGATCTGCCTAGCCTGTTCCACTACATATTGTCTTGCTCAAAGTACTTAAGTTTTTTAGTGACCTGATCCAGTAACCTTGAAACTGGGTTTTCCTTCACCAGCTAAACCAAAATGAAAAAGCAATGCAAAGACAACAGAGAAAATAATTTAAAAATAAAATTGGAGACATACTTCATTTTTACTAAGAAAAAATTATTTTATATTTTTTGCTTACTATGGCATTGGAATTGGTATTTTAGATTACTCAGTTATGCCACTGAATCATTATGGTAGGAGCAAAGAAGAGAGAACATATTAGACTGAACATTCTAAAAAGCTATAGCAAAGGAAGAGAGACTTCTGGAGATAGTACAGCAGATGGCAATTAAAATTAATAATGAAAATGCAGCTATGTGCCGAAAGGCTAAAGGCATGGACTCCAGAATTTTTTTGACCTCTTACCATGAGGTACTTCATATTCAGTTGTCATTCCCCAAAGGTGTCATACTTTAGAATTAAGAGAACTGCAGAAGATAGCAGGTTAGGACTGGGTCTTTATCCCAAAAGAGTATATAATGTACAGTGTGTTTTTACTTTAACCATTGCTGATATTTCAATTACAATTATTATTCATATTATTCTCCAGTTGTTTAGTGTGGATAAGTCTTGCCTCCCTTAGACAGTAACCTCCTTGAAGGCAAGGCCAAATTATGATCTTATTTTGGATTCCCTATGGAGCCTTGCACAATATTAAGCATAGAGAATCACAAACTTTATGATTTCCCCCCTTCTAAGTTTATTACTTCAAACTCCCATACAACTTATACCTGTATGCCCTGCCTCTGATTGGATCATCCCAGAATCTCTATTTAAGGATGGCACCTAAGCCAGTCATTGCTTCATTTCTCACCAAGTTGCAAACCAGAACCCACACTGGTTACTTCCTTCACCCCCTTCCAGCTTCTTTTTGTGTTCTGTCTGACACTGCCCCTTTGGAATGTAAACTCCCTGAAGGCAAACTGTCTTTCTTTTGGCTTTTATTTGTATTCCCACTGCTTAGCACAGGGCTTGGTACATAAAAAGTGCTTGTTGACTGACTGACTAATAAGGCAAAATTTCCTTTCCAGCTCATTTTACAGATGAGGAAACTGAAGCAAACTGGGTTAAGCTTGCCTTTAGTAAGGTTCTAATGATATATGTCAAATGCTTTGCAACCTTAAAGTATTATGTAAATATCAGTGACAATGATAACTACAGATGTTATTTATATTTATGTACATGTATGTTATATAATCTACATGATATATTTACATATTACTACATACACTCATCACATCTGAAAATGTAGTACTCCTTGTTTCTGCAATACAAACGTGAAAATATTTTGTTCGTGTTCCCAAAATAAAGTATTTCTTAGATTTTAAATTTAGAACTGAAAGAAGGCTTGCAGATCAACTTGTTCAACCATCTCATTTTATAGATGAAGAAACTAAGGCCCAGAAATATGTGGATGACACAGTTAGTTCTCAGATCCTTGAAAATATAACTGAGTAGCCTGAATTCACCTGAATTGTTGTTCATGTAATATATAATGTATAGGGGCAAATAGGTGGCACAGTAAATAGAACTCTGGGATTAGAATCAGGAAGATCTGAGTTCAAATGTGGCTGGATACATTCACAGCTAGTGACAGTAGGCAAATTATTTAATCTTTGTTTACCTCAGTGTCCTTAAATGTAAAATAGGGATAATAACAGCACCTACCTCCCAAAGTTGTAGTGAGAATCAAATGAGATAACATTTGTAAAGTGCTCAGTACAGGGCCTGACATGCAGTAGGTGCTAGCTATATAATGCTTATTCCCTTCCCTGTCCCTATGCACAATGTAAAAAATACCAGGAGGAAGCATGGCATAATGAATGAGCCAGCCTTTTAAGTCAGGAAGATCTACGCTAAAACCCCAACACATAGGCACAGTGACTTTGGGCAAGTGATTTAACCCCCAGGCAACTAAGACTACAAACTGCACAGCAAGTATGATTAGTATTGGTAGAGTGAATTTCCTCATTGGAGATTACGTAGACTAATGAAATCAATAGTCCAATCCAAAAAAAATGTAAAAAGATAAAAGTAGGGACTTAATGCCATCTATTTTAAAGATCTATAGTTAGACAATTTTCAGGTCCTCCTCTCAGTTATATGTCAGAAAATGCCCCTTCCTCCAAAACTTTTTTTTGGGGGAGGGGGAAAGGCCAGGCAATTGGGGTCAAGTGATTTGCCCAAGGTCACATAGCTAGTAAGTGTCAAGTGTCTGAGGCCACATTTGAACTCAGGTCCTCCTGAGTCCAGGGCCAGGGCTCTATTCACAGCATCACCTAGCTTCCCACAAAACTTATTTTTAAATTTCATTTTAAAGTGGTTTCTCAGCTAAAGTTATTCACAGAACTGAAGCCAACCTGTTCATTTTAGGGACAGTAGCTTTCATAAAGTACTAAGAAGTTATCAAAAAGAATCAGGGAACTGGCAACATTCTTTAATACATGGATATCAGATCGATATGGTTTTTTTAGGTTTAAGGAACACTGGATTGTAGTCTAGAGAACTCGATCCACCTCAGGTTCTTTCCCTGGAGTATTCTTGGGAAAGTCACTGTACCTCTCCTACTTAATTTCATCCACTTTCACTTTCTCCTCTGGAGCCACTGGAGTCTAGGGACTTTATACAGCCCTCCCTCATTTAAATCCAATTCACTTGCAAGTCATGACAACAATTTCATCCACAGTAAAATAAAGACAATGAATTAGATGTTCCTTCTAGATGCTATTATATTAACCCAGTGAAATAGGTAATATAACAATGTTAAATTTTGCAATTCACAAAGCTACTTCATATTCATTATTCCATTTGAACTTCCCAACAAAATGAGGTCAAGATGGCAAACTGAGGCTCAGGGTAGTAGCTTGACCAAAGGTTACTAAGTGGAGAACGTAGGACTTGAATCCAGGACTTCAGTCACTGAGTTCAACTCTTTCCACTCTACAATAACACCTTCATATACAAGAAAAGGACAAAGAGATATTTAGGAAATTCCTATTTGTTAACTTATATTGATCAATTTCATTATTTTAAATTTTACATAAAAGAATGAGAGTATCTTAGGTTGAATGACTGAGAAGTCATTCAGTAATGATTTTTTTCAAGTGTTTGCTTTATCCACTCACTCCACCACCCTTCCCCCCAAAAAAGAACAGCAGAAGATAAACTATCAAGATTGCAGTTCTGTCCTTGGCCACCTTCTTCATTTTGGATCCTGTAGCAGTTAATGTGTATTGTTTCACCTGTGATCTGAAATTATTTTTTCAAAGTAGTGCAGATGTTATAAGTACCTGAGCTTTATGAATTTACCAAAGAATAAACCCCAAAAAGAAAGGTATTAGGAGGGGAAGAAATATAACATAAACAAAAATAGCTAAAATAATATTCAAAACAACTTGCAAAGAAATCAGATAAAAGTATCAAAGAAAGATTTTGGTATAAAGGGATCTTTTTGTTCAGGTTTGTACTACTATTAAAGCTTCTTTATGGTCAACCTTCATTGACATAATGAAACCACTACTCTGTAATTTTTAAAAATCTGCTACAACTCTCTAGAGAAATTTTCATCATTATCAAAAAAGCTTTCTGGGCAAAAACTGAATTCATCCATGAACAAAAGTCTGATGACTCAGACATTAAGCCATATTCAAAACACATTAACATATGATCGTGATACCAGAACAGTAATACAGACATGGAGTACAAAACCTAAGATATTTCAGACCACTTTAGATTATGTTTTAGTGAGAGCATTATTAAAACCTTTAATGAGATCTTCCTACAAGTACTGAACCAGCTGATCATCTTCACCTTCCTCCCTAAGTGCGTCAATAAAAATCATCAGGGGGCTATTCACTCTACAGAGGAAGAGAACATTACCATGATTACCTGATTCAGTCTCTCACAAATCACAGTAGGTACAGAAGAAATGTCCCTAGAAAGATGAATTAGTACATAGGCCACGTTATTTAGACCACAAGGCCAAAAAGACAAAAGACTCTCTCTAATAGAGTTTAGCAAATATCTTATGACTTTCTAATGTTTCAAAAGAACCTTTCAAATGAACGTATTCCACTCATTAAAGTATTCTACTACACTGATACTATACATCTTTAAAGAGTGACCTACCATGTATATCACTAGAAAATTATGCAGAGAAGTAAAGGAAAATAAATTTGCATGTAGTCTTACTGAAATATAATTACCAGGTATAATTATAATTATAAAGTATAATTTTCTCAAGGATATCTAATAGTAAAATTAATAGTAATAATAATAACAGTACCTGTACATCCTTGTGAAATGTTAAAACTTTCATAACTCTGCATGTGAACAATGAAAATAAATATTTTTAACACTAGAAAGACCAGAATTTGAAATACCTAAAGGACCAAGCTGCTTTAATTGATGCAGTGGATTTTTTTTTTTATCCATAAGGCAAAGAAAATAGAGATGGGTTGAAAATTTTAATTCAAAGTAAAATTACAATCAAATTTTGCATTAAATGGTGTGCTGGATCCTTTTCAAAGTCCCAATTTTTAAAGAAAAAAAATTGGATTATGTCATTTAGTGATTTTAACATGATGCCCCCAATTTAAGAAATACTACCATTTATACATCCAAATGAATGTTATCCTTCCAAGTTTTCTAATATCACCAATATTGTGCATCTGTTGCTCAAAACATTTTTGGAAGTCTTGTTTTGTAATAGCCTTTAAAGGTAGTTTAATAGCTATATACTATACTACAATTCTAACTAAGAGATTTTGATGTGAAATATTCTGTCAATTTTCAATAAAAATTTGTTTTAAATGACTTTTGACTTATCAAATCCAGTCAAATCAACATATATTTATTAAGCACCTGCTATATGTGCCTAGCACTGTGTGATGCAGTGGGGATAGAAAGGAAAAATTGTTCCTACTGTAAAAGACCTCAGTTCAATGGGGGAGACAACAAGCAAATAGCTGTTATTTGCATATGTCAAAAGTATATATACATATATAATATGTTGGAAATAATCAATTAAGTGAAAGCATCAGCATTAAGGGGGATGGAGAAAGGCTTCTTGCAGAATGTACCATTTTAGCTAGGACTTGATGGGAGCCAGGAGGCAGAGGCAGAATCCTCTCCATAAGGAAAGAATTCTAGGAATGGGGAATAGCCACCTTCCAGTGATAAAGATTTGCCTACACTGAAAATACTTTAAAAAAACAAAAAGGCCAGAAGCTTCTAAAGTAATTCCAAAAGAAAAGTTTAGAAAACAGCTTTGAGAAATGGCAGCATCATTAGAATAAATACATCACTGTAAAGTAACTACTCTGAAGGCGATTTTTATGCATCTAGATACATAAATTCTAGCATAAAATTTTTCTATTTAAAATCAAGTTGCATTTTTTCATGTACATAAGAAATCAATACAGAAACATCCCTAACCACCACTGATATAAATTCTTGAATCCTCTGAACATGCCAGTGTCAACTTATAGTGAAGGGCTATATCAGTGGTGTCAAACTCAAATAGAAATGGGGCTACTAAACTAGAAAGACAGAGGACAGAAAGATTTCTGCTGTGTAGTTAATGAGTCATGTCTGACTCTTCGAGATCCCATTTGGGGTTTTCTTGGCATAGCTTTTGAAGGGGTTTGTCATTTCCTTCTCCAGCTCATTTTACAGATGGAAAAAACAGAGGGAAAAAGGGTTAAGTGACCTGCCCAGGGTCACACAGCTAGTAAGGGTCTGAGGCCACAAAAGCACTAAAGTTCTTCTGACTGCAGGGCCCAATCTCTAACCACTGTGTCAGGCATGTGTGTGTATGTTTGTGTGTGCGCCTGTAGCCACATGTTGACTTACAAAACCACATATTAACTATGTTCTGTTATATCTTAAATTTTATTTAGTTAAATATTTCCCAACTGCATTTTAACCTGGTTAACTTAGTTTTGCAGGCTCATTATTTGATACCTCTGAGCTACAGAATTAGAATGGAAAGGTATAATTCCCAGCTAAATGAACCCCCTTTTTTGAACCAACAGCTTTAAAAAACACTTCCACTAAATAAGAGATACTAACAAAGTACAAGAATTGACTTATCCAAGCCTCAACTCTTTTGTTTAAACCATTTCTTACTCAAAATGGATGAGCTTATATGTTATATGATGGCCCAAAATCAGGCAAACAAGAAAGGACTGGAAAAATACACAAATTAGATATTGGCACAAGATCAATGAGGAGTTGATTACGACTTCTTGCGTTTAGGTATGATAAAAATTTATTTCACCTAAGTCATCTATTTGTATTACTTTTTGTATTTCCTAAGGATGTGGCAGTCTAGTGGAGTTTAACTCCATCACTTTTTTTTTTCCAAACAATCCTTGCCATGGGACTGACATGGGGATAACACTTTATAATGAGATCCCATTGGTATTTCAATGACTAAACTTGCTTGGGTTGAGTCCAGAAAGACCTGCATTATATTCACAGAATTCCACTCTATGGTGGTGAGTCTCAGAGCCATGTTTTAATACACAATAGAATCTTATTCTGAAATTTTGATATACAAAATTTCAAAATTATGGAACTGATAATGTAGGGAAAGAATTCATTTCACATAAATAAATTTGAAAATTTCATGAATGTTCAGAGAAGAGTGTTAGCTTGTAACAGCCTCTTCTGGCAAGGGTCTATATTATAGTCTAGTACAAATGAATAGTATGTGAGCAGCTAAGCAGCACAGTGATTAGAGTGTTGGGCTTGGAATCAGGAAGGCTCATATTCCTGAATTAAAATCTGGCCTCAGACATTGACTAGCTGTGTGACCCTGGGTAAGTCATTTAGCCCTGTTTGCCTCTGTAAAATGAGCTAGAGGAGGAAATGGCAAACCACTCCAATATCCAATATCTTTGCCAAGAAAACCCCAAATGTAGTCAAAAAAAGTCAAACATGACTGAACAGCAATTGAAGAGTATAAAAATTTAGATAATTTCAATCAATATAACATCTATTTAGTGCTTTTGAACAGAGCACAGTATTAGACATTAGAGAAATGCAAAATTTAGGTAAGACATAATCCTTACCCACATAGTTTATAATGTAGTATAGCGACAATGAACATTTACAAATAACTATCATACATAATAACAAAAATAATAACCACTCATCTCTATAGTGTTTTTTGATTTAGAAAATTATTTTCTCACAACCCTGTGAAGTTGGCAATGTTAGTGTCATTATCTTAGAATCCTGAAGAGCAGTATTTACCTCTCTGAGCCTCAGTGATGCCACCTACAAATGGAGATAACATGAAGGCAACATTCAGCCCAAGTGCTATGTCCAATGCAAAGTTTTTCCAAACTCCTTCTTTTGTTAGTGTCTTCTCCTTCCTTAAATTATGTTGTACTTACCAGTTTGGGTAAAGATTCTCTCCCTAACAGAACACAAATTCCCTGAGGACAGAGAGACTTTCATTTTTGTTTTGTAACCTCAGGAATTAGCACAGGGACTGGCACATAGCACGTATTTAATAAATGCTTGTTGAATGAATTATACCCATTTCCATAGATAACAAAAAATAAGACGGCTCAGGAAAGTAAAATGATTTGCACAGCATTGTGCTACTATATCATATATGTCATAACTGGAACATAAACACCTAAGTCTTCTAAATCCAGGTCCTGACATCTTCCATGTTGGTACACTGGAGGAGTTAAAAAAAGAAAGTGCTGTGTGAAGTCTGGAGTAGAAGGGAAGGTCAATTATTGGCTTGAAGGAATCAAAATGGATTCAATGGATGATGTAGAAAGTTTAGTGCCACTATTTAAGCAATTGTTTCAGATGGAAATATTGTGATCCCTCCTGTTCTATTTCATATTACTATCTCTTATGCTTATAAGAGATAGTATTATATCTTATACTCTTATACTCTATGCTCTAGCCAAATAAGTCTCTTAAGCCACTGAATAAAGGCCTGAATGCCAGGCAAAGATGTTTGCACTTTCCTATATAGACACCAGGGAGCTACTGAAGATTTTTGAGCTTAGAAGGGACAAGGCCAGATCTATGTGTATGGAATAGTAGACTAACTATAGTATGAAAAATAAAATAGTGGAGCAAATGGTGGTGGGAAGACTTTTTAGAAGGCTGCTACAATAATTCGGGTAGTTAGTAATAAGGACTGGCCCTGTGATAGTAACATGTTTTATAGCAGGCTGTTATCCAATCTCCATTCTCATCATCTTCAACCTAGGGGATTTTCCCCCCTAGCAACAAATTTTCTGTTATATAATAGGAGCTGGGGACAAACAGAATGCATAGAATTATATAATCTGATTGAAAAGGGACCACAGAGATCATTCTAGTCTAGTAAGAATTCTCAGAATGTATCCCTGATGTGTTATAACAGTCTCCCTGGGAAGACTTCTGGTGATGGGATACTCCTCATAAATAGTAAGGTAGCATTTCCTCACATTGAGCCTATGACATATTCCTCAGTACTCTCACCAACTGGAATTGCCCTCTTTAGGACCTAGCTCTACATTGTTAATGGTGTTCCTAAAATGGTATCCAGGACTGAATGCATACTCTAAACATGCAACATAATTCTTCAAATGTTTTCTAAGTAGTAGAGTGACAAGATCAGAGCTCTGCTTTACAAAGATTAATAGGGCAGTAATGTATGGGACAGGCTGAAGGAAGGACTAAAGGCAAGGGGACTAGTTTATACTGCTCACATTCTTCTGTTTTAGAAATGAGAGATTCCTTAACCCACTTGAAAGAGCCAGAAATTTAAATATCAAAACTGCCATCTGGAATCAAATCATGAGGCCAATTCAATTAGACCAAACAAGCAAAAACATCTATAAAAAGATGAAATGATTAAAAGGTATTTAATATCTCTGAAACACTAGTACTAAAATTTTATGCAGAACATATGTTCTAAATATCAAAACAAGAATGTTTGTCATTTTATAAGGACAATGGAAAAGAAAATATTTTTTCCACAACTCTCATCTTAGAACCATGTTTTTCTGAAAGAAAAATTCTTAAATTTTATTCAACTATTTGAACAGTTTCTTTATGTTTTCTTTAAAATATATAATTACTTCTAATTCTGGTCAAAGTAATTAAAATTTTTTTTTAGCACAATCACCAGACATTCACAAAATATTATTTCATTTCAAAATTATAAATTCTTCATTTACATATTTGGTAAATGGTTGAAATGGTAGTATCATGCACTTTTCATGAAATTATCTAGCAATAAAAATTACACATTTGGCGGGTATTAAAACAAAATCTTACAGATAATTTCATTATTGAATTTGGATAACCTGTAAAAACAGGGGCAGAGTATCTGTCACATTACAATAAATGCATTATACTCTCTTCATATAAAGGTATGAAGCTATTCACATAATTAGAGAATTCTGTACCATAGCAAATACGGAGAATTTTCTTCTTTACTGCAGATGGCAATCAGCTTACATCCCTTGATACATGAGGATTGATTACCCCCTAATAGCTTTTATAGTAGCATAGTATATTTCCATGGCAGACCACATCTTTATTAGTCACACTCAACTGACTGAAAGTACAGGGACTATAATATCCTGCTGCATTTATTAATTATTGATTTTTTTAAAAGCATTTGACTCAGTAGAACAAAATGCAATTTTAAGTCTCTCCTCAAATAAGATATTATCCCATGAATAAAAATATACAATACTATGGCATATTCCTAAGGAGATAACTTAGTTCAAAGATCCACTGACTGATATAGCAACTAAATTCTGATAACATTTGCATTCATTGCCTTCCTACCTATCTACAGAGAGGAGAGAAGCCTATTACATAATCTGTTCTCTTAGACCAAGATTGGCCATTAAAATTAATCTTCCCACTTTTGTATTTATTTGCAATTTTGTGGTCATTCTGTAAATTATTTTCTGGTTCTGCTTATTTTATTCTTCAACAGTTCATATGGGTCTTTCCATGCTTCTCTGAAATCCTCACATTCACTCTTAACAACACAAAAGTATTCAATTACAACTCATTCAGACGTTCCCCATTGACTGGCACTCACTTTTTTTTTTCAGTTACTACTACAAAACATGGTACTATGAATTTCTTGATATATATATATATGTGAAACCTTTGTTTCTAGACTTTACCTGTGTGTGTGTGTGTGTGTGTGTGTGTGTGTGTGTACACATAACTAACAGGATATTGTAAGCCACCTCTTGTCATTAGTTTTTAAAAAGCTATAAATTATATGCTTATCTCTAAAAAAGATTCTGTCATAATAAAACAAAAGATTCAATGCAGAAGCAGAGACCTTGGCCCAGACACAGCCTATCCAGAAGAAACTTTATGTGATAAGAGCAGTTAAACAGTTATGAATATGCTTCCTGTGAGTAAGGATTGGTTCACTCTTTGTATCTGTATCCACAGTACCTAACACGATGCCTGGCACATAATAGGTATTAAAATAAATGTTCTTTGGCTGACTGGAAACTGTGATCAAAACACCAATTTTTAAAGACCCTTTTCTTTGTATTGCTTTTAGTGGATTCATTTTACTTCTATGTTTATCCCTATACTAAGGACTAAATTAAGCCTTCCCTTTCTAAAGAAAATGCCGATAGCCCCTCCCTGCACTGAGACAAAATTATATCCACTCCCCTGGATATGATACATTAAAAGACTCAGACTGAAGAAATTATCTGGAGATAATTATCTTTAAACAAGCCCAGTTTTTTAAGTCAAATGAGTCAGCCCTAATCTTTCAAAGAAGAAAATTCAATTTGAGAATTTTTTTTAATGTCAAAGAACCTCCAACCATAAAATTAAGACTTTAAAGTTTCAAAGTAAATTTGTTTAAAAAAAAGTTTGTCAAATTCCTATTGTTCATGTGTGAAACTTTCAGAAATAAATCTATATTTCAAAATTAACTTTAAAATTAAAAAATAAAAGCAAACAAGCTATTCTAGGTGCAGAAAGGACAATGCATTCTGCTGAAGGACTAGTAAGAACTTCATAGGCTAGTGGTAGCAGGCAATAACTTAAATTTGTAGTTTGAGCTATACAGATTATCAAGGCTTAAAATGAATATTGAATGAAAAAAATTTTTAAAGTATTTATTAAGCACTTACTATATGCTAAGCATGGTACTAAAGCCTTGGAGATAAAAAGAACAATTAAGCCAGCTGCTACTCTCACGGAGTTCACACTCTAATTGGGGAAGAAAACAGAGGAGAGTTAAGAAAGGCCCAGCCAGTCCAACAGGTACACATAGAACACTTCTGTCTCTTCCATATTATTCTTGAAACCTATTAACCTTCCAACATTTTCCTCTCCAGTTTTTATCCCTTTCCCCCTTTCTCTCTTATCAACCAGATATAATTGGGAAGGACTTTATAAAAATTTTTACAACATTTATTCTATAATAGTTGTACGTATCCCATTCTTTCTATAAATAATTTTAAAATATATTTTGGATATGAAACTGCTTTTTACCTGGGTGTGGTCTGCAAATGATTTTCCTTCTGGATTAATGGCCTTTGAATGAGAAAAATAGCTCATACTACCATTTAAAAAGATATAATTTGTTAAACTATTCAGTTATTTAAATGAGTTTCAAATACTTATGTTGATATATGAACAAATTACAAGAATCTATTTTTATCCTCTAAATGCAAACATGTTCTTCTACTTCATTTCCCACTAAAGCTTCAACCAAAGTGAATGATTAATGCAACTTACTCATTCAACATTTATCTAAAACATAATATGGGCAAGATACTGTCCTAGGTGCTGAAGGGAATTCAAATTGAATGAGAATAGGTCTCTGCCCATTCTCTAGGAAAAGTTTATTCTCTAGGAAAAGAGAAACATGTATGCAAATAAATGTGATGCAAAACATTGTGATAAGTGCATGAGAAAGGTTTAAAATAAACTGATAAGAATTCAAACAAAAGAGGGATGACAGAATAATATTTTCAGGGCTCTTTCATTTTAAAGATAAATAGTTCGTTTTAAAATTACCTATGATAGCTTCTTATAACAAAGTAAATACATTTAGGGTATGTTTAATTTTTAATATACTTTTAGTATATTATTAAATGTACTATTGGACTAATATATTTTTTTAAAGTTTCAAATTTATGAAATATATCTAGCCTATATATGATTTTACTTACACAGTTTTCTGTTCTTTTAGATTAGGTGGTAGCTAAAGAGTTAGTTTTAGAAGGCAAGTTATTGTTTCCTAATGAGCAAATAACTGATTGATGCTTTCTTTTTCAAAGACATCATTTCTGAATGCTACACCATAGGTAGACTATCAAGGGTTTATTTTGAGAGAGAGAGAGAGAGAGAGAGAGAGAGAGAGAGAGAGAGAGAGAGAGAGAGAGAATGTTTCAATTCTCCCAACTAAAGATCACAAAGCCCCTGGGAGGACACCTCCCCCCAACACTCTCTCTCTCTCTCTCCTCTCTCTCTCTCTCTCTCTCTCTCTCTCTCTCTCTCTCTCACATACACACACACTCAAACTCACACACACACTCACTCACTCACACTCTCTCTCTATGACAGAATTGTTCCCAAGGTGTTGTTTGGCCTAATAAAGTAAATATATTTTATACTCTGGCAATGAACAACCTAAAATGATTTTGTATTTGAAGTACATGTTAAGATGAGAGGCAGCACAGTGTTATTGAAAGAGTATAGAATCTAATTAGGACACTTGGGCTAGAATCCTGGCCCTGCTATTTATTTCTTATGTAGCTATGGAAAAATCACTTAATCTCCCTGGATCTCAAATTCTAAGCTATAAGATAAAGAGTTTGAACTAAATGATATCTAAGGTTCTTTCTAGCTATTCTATGATTCTAAGGTGACAGTAAAGATGAACAGACAGAAGGGGAAAAAAACTAATTTCACCTGAGTCCTTTGTTAATCTGCCATTAACTTCTAAAGATATTTTGTCCCTTCCTCCCCAATTCGTATGTACAAGAAAGAAGATGTAGGGAGAACCCTAACAGGGAGGTTCAGGACTACCAGCTCCAGGAATTAAAGAGTACTTCAATTCATTTCATCATTTATTGAAGGAATGAAGGAAATTAAGAGTTTGATAGAATTGACTCAAGACAAGAAGGAAAAGTTAACTGGTGTAGAAGCCAAGGTGGAAAATAACAAAGATCAGGCTGAACTCTATTTACATTCCAGTAAAAATATATAATCTATTACAGCAAGACTTTATTTTTGAGATTTTTGATCCTGACCATAATTTTCTCATGTGTATTTTTCCTTATCTCTTTATTTTCAAGTTACTAACAGTCAAAAAAAAAAAAAACTAACAACAACAAACACCACCTTATAGGGCTTTACTTTAAACTTGCTTTAAGGAATCGTAAGGGAAAAGTAGTGAGACTGTCTGGGTTTCACAGTGTACCTGGAAGGAGAAAAATAAAATGTAAGACATTCCTCTGAGGGCAGACTGGTTTTGTATTCATCTGTATGTACTGATTTACATACATTGTGTCTCCCATTAGAATATAAACTCAGGGCAAGGACAGTTTGTTTTTCTTTGTATCCACAATGCTAACATAGTAGGTGTTCAGTAAATGCCTGTTGGTTGATTTTCATTTCAGACTATCCCTGGGATCTAGCACAATGCCTTGTCTCCCTTCCTTCTTTCCTTCCTTCCTTCCTTCCTTCCTTCCTTCCTTCCTTCCTTCCTTC
>NW_027187419.1:64140268-64178815 GCF_028583685.1 Petaurus breviceps papuanus
CCTTCCTTCCTTCCTTCCTTCCTTCCTTCCTTCCTTCCTTCCTTCCTGCCTGCCTGCCTGCCTGCCTGCCTGCCTGCCTGCCTGCCTTTCTTTCCTGTATACTGGGGCATACAAGTTTATCCATAAAGGAAGTTCCTAGTAAAGAAATTCTCACCACAAATGTAAAACTGAAAATGTTCTGCAACTGTGTAGTCTTTGAGGATTGTGTGAAGCCCCAGGAAATTAAGTGACTGACTAGTTTGGGGTCACCAAGCCAGTAAGAGTCAGAGGCAGGAACTGAAACCAAGGTGTCCTGACTACAATGCACCCTCTATTCACTGCACAATACATATACATATGTAGTAGGCACTTAATAAATGTCTATTGAAATGGAAGAGCAGGTGGATGGCTGATAAAAAGAGCAAACTGGGCACCTGTATAGAGAGGCCCATAAAAGAGAGAGAGGAATTGAAAGCAGCTAAAAACTAAGAGGCCCCTTAGCCCCATGACCCTTCTCCTGGTAGGCTAATCTCCAGAGAATCAGCTGGTATGCTGATTATTATGTTCAATTTACAGCTATGAACAACAGTGACAAAACTCTTTCAATGCAGCAAGAGACATGCTTGGCTTGATCACTGTCACTTCTCTCGAAGGGGTAAAGAAGAAAAATGATAGGAAAGATGGTGTACATTGTAGAGACAGAAGAAAAATGGTCATGTTCAAAGCCAGAGGCCTATAGTTCACAGATATACTTACAAGCTTTCTAATTCATGATCAAGAAATTTAAGTTTATATTGACTAAGGAAGCCAAGAGCCTAGCACACACATCCTCATTAGTCAGGAAGAGGCAGTTAATAAGATCTGCAAGGCCCTCACACCACAGGAATTCAGAGACACTTAACATCAATTATTTAAATAACTACTAATCTCTAACAGAGGAAAGGAAAAAGGGAGCAAACTGTATAGGTCAGAAGACCAGTTACAAAAAAAAAAAAAAAATTCTCTTTTAAAAGCTCAATAAAAAGGAAGGTAGAAGCCTAATTATTTCCCATATTATAGTCATGACAATAGCCTGAAGGCACAAGCAAGAACTGTTTCTAAATCTTGAGGCATATTCCATACAATTTTAAAAACATTTTATCATCTTAATCATAGAAATTCCTTTATCTACACCATATTGAACAACAGTTACAAGTGTAGCTATTATGCATATAATACTAATGGCCAAGAGTAACAGTTTATAAATTCTAATAGATTAGTAAGACTTCCTTCTCACAAAGTCTAGTCATTAAAGAAAAAAAGAAATCTGAAGTACTTTGTTGATTGACTGATTTGGGGGTTTGCCTTTGTATTTCCAATCTCTAACACAGTGCCTTGTATATCGTTTTTCTTTTCTTTCCTTTTTTTTTCTGCTTTTTGGAGGGCAATTGTGGTTAAGCAACTTGCCCAAGGTCACACAGCTAGTTTTTGTGTTAAGTAAGGCCGAATTGGACGTGGGGTCCTCCTGACTCCAGGGCCAGTGCTCTATTCACTGCGCCACCTAGCTACCCCCTTGTATACTGTTTTTCAAGGCTGAGGAATGTGATTTCCTAAGTGTAGGGAGCTCCTAGTGAAGAAATTCCCTCTACCAATGCAGATCTCCAGGATGAAAACAGAACACACTTAATTCCAATAGAATTCATAGTATACACTTTTTTAAAATTTTCATAAATGAGAATACATTTGTACTTTAAATACTTTAATGGATCCATAATTTCACTGATATGGGTATTCCCTCCAAAGATAGAGACCACAACCCAACTAGCTCATCTCAAGCTATGTATGCAGCTTTCCTGTTCATGTCCCACCTAAATCCTTTAATTCTAAACCTTTTTAAGTGCTTGTCTTAGTTCAGATTACAAAAAGTTTTATGCCAGATATTTTTGCAAAACCGGTAGGAAAATAACACTTCACTGAGATCTCTAAGAAACTCTCTGAATCAAAACTCATATAAAATTGATGATTTGGCTTTGAGAATGACAGATGAAGAGTAGGAAGTGTGAGGAAAGAAAAGATGAAGATGTTCTAAAGGCTTGAGTTGTATGGATTTAGATAATACTATCTATCAGGTGTTTTGCCAGGAACAAACATGAAAAATCGAGATTTGTTCACATTTCTAATATCAAACTATTTTCTCCATCAATGACAGTATAGCTACCTCATTTGGATCTTTGCATCATAGCATCTGATGAACAGAATGAGGAGTAATTACATAAGTGTCATAGCTAGAGAAGTAGAGATGTATAATAACCATAATCATAGCAAACATTTATATAGCACTTACTATGTGCCAAGCACTGTGCTACATGCTTTATAATTATTATCTCATTTGATCCTCACAACAACTCTGGGAGCTAGGTGCTATTATGACCCCATTTTACAGATGTGGAAGCTGAGACAGACTGATTAAGCAACCAACCCAGGGTCACACACCTAATAAGTACCTCAAGCCATATTTGAATTCAAGTCTTCCTGAAAGTCACACCTCATGCTC
The DNA here is from genome assembly GCF_028583685.1 of Petaurus breviceps papuanus. Taxonomy (NCBI): domain Eukaryota; kingdom Metazoa; phylum Chordata; class Mammalia; order Diprotodontia; family Petauridae; genus Petaurus; species Petaurus breviceps. The sequence continues at coordinate 64,142,781 of NW_027187419.1, forward strand.
TATATGCTGTGCCACTTAGTTTGTATATAAATATATAACTAAAGGTATGAGCATCCTCTTCTCACCTTCTCAAAACTCCTTTACATCATTCCCCATTCTTTCCTCCTTCCTCTAGTGACCAATGGTCTCAACTTTTTCCATAAAGTATGAGGCAAGGTTCTGAGTTGAAAGAGTCAGAGAGAAAAATCATGGGAGATTGGAGAAAAGATGATAAAGTTTGGAAGAGTCACCACTGTGGAAAGCAGAATAGTGAATTAACAAGGGAGGTTTAAAAGGATTGCCTCATGGCAGTACAGGACCAGTTGCGATTGTATAATGTAAATTTGTAGTGAACTCAGAATAGTTGAATGATTTTCACCATGTATATTCAGCAGCACATATGTGGAACAGAAGGTAGGGGACAGTAGGAATCATCCAAGGCTGAGGGTTGGCAGGGTACAATTGGCAATAAAGAGAGCTGGATGGCATAGTGGGTAGAGTACCAGACTTGGAGTTAGGAAGACCTGAGTTCAAATCTTACCTCACATATTTACTAGCTACATGACTCTGAGCAAGTCAAATGAGTTGCAGAAGGAAATGGCAAATACCTCCAGTCTCTTTGCCAAGAAAACCCCAAATGGAGTCATGAAGAGTTAACACAACCAAAACAAAGGAATAACAACAAAAAATGGCAATATGATAAAGACAGAAGCTCAAGAAAAGATGACAATGTAGAATTTAACTGGTTCACCAGAGAGTCAATATGGAGAAAAGAGGAGAAATGGCTGATACTGGGGATATGGTCTGGGGGAAACTGAGGGGTCAAGGAATTGGAGGTTGCAATGTAGATGAAGAACAGGATTTAGTAAGGGGAGGCAAAGGGAAAGGTGAAAGGCCAATAAATTATGGCCAGATAAGGGGATTTCAAAGAATTCAGTCAGACCACCTCTAATCCAAGTATAGGCATTTATTGAGATTGATACTTCTCATGAAGCAGGCTAAATTCCAGAAACTTTTAGAGAAAGCAAGGTGGATTTTTATAGGGTAAAGATGAAATTATGTAACATAAATTTACATAAAATAGAGGAATATCATTAATATTAAAAAGGCAGGAGAAGTTTGTTAAGGGATTGGGTAATGGAGGAGGGGTCCCATCTGTGGTTCAGTGGTTAAACATTCTGGTCATTCTGCCCTCCAACTGGCTTGCTATTGTGGTCCTGTCTGGTTAAGACAGATAGGTATTGTAGTCCTGTCTTGGGCTGGATGGATGATATGATTGTGATTCAACACAACACACCTGTTTCTATGCGAATGGGTCTGGGGGCAGTGACTAGGTAGAAGTAGTAGCTAGGTTCCCATCACATGGACATACCTGTGTTTCTGTGGGAACTAAGAGTTCAGGGACACACCTGTTGTTCCAGTGAGCAGGGAGGCATATATGAAGAAGTTAGGATATTTGCAGGAAGGGCTTAGGTAGGTACAGCGGGCCTGCTATTCATTGGGGCCAGGCCGATAATGAAGTTAGAATAGGCTGGGGGCAGCTTTATTAGGATTCCATCACTATCTATTAATACAAGTACTATCTTATTTCAGGCCTTCATCACCTCTCACCTAGACAATTTTAACAGCTTCCAAATTAGTCTCCTTTCCGCAAGCCCCTCCCCAATATAACCTTAAGCAGATATCTGACTAACATCACTGCCACTACTCAATAAATGCCAGTGGCTATTGTTAATACTGAATATGAACTCAGGCTTTTAAAGCCCTTCACAACCTAGTCCCAAGCTAATTTTTTAACCTTATTATATTTTACTCTCCTTCCTACTTTTAATGTATAGTCAAATTTGGCTTCACTTTGTTCTTCACATAGGCCACTTCTTCTGTCTCAACATTTCTTATCACTATCTTTGCAATGGCTATCTCCCAAACCTAGAATGTACCTCCTTCCCACTGCCACCTCATAGAACCGTTTTTTATCTTCAAAACATATGTCAAGCACAGTTTCTTCTATGAAAGTCTTTTCTGATGTTCATCCTGCCTCCCTATTGTTAGTAATTTTCCTCTTTAATTACCTTATGCTTATTTTGTATTTATTTCCAATTAAACATAAGCTCCTTTTGAAGCAGGTTTAATGAGTGCCTAACAGTGTCTGTAACATAGTAGGTGAATAATAAACACGTTTTTAAATATTATTTAAGTTTAAAAATCATGGCCAATAACAAAAAGAATTATTAACGAGCAGCATTTAATAGTGTCAAAAATTTTGGCAAAGAATAACCCACTGAAATACCTGATATTTCTATCACAGTGATGACAAGGACAATAATCCATACTTTGCCCCTCATGAAGTTTCATACAGCTGAAATAAGTATGTCTATCAAATAATTTGTCAATCACTTAAAATGGAAAAGGTATTATACATGATATTGTATATTCATATATATTGTTTGGGAAATACTAATGTCTGATTCTAAATTGTAAAGCTTTCATAGCAACATCTGATTTCATTTCTTCTGTGAAGGAAAAGCCTAAGATAGAGAGCTCCCTAGTGATCCCAATGTTAGAGATCTTGGAAAGAAAAATAAGCTAGGAAGCAGTCTCACTGATCATTAAGTTTTCAAGTTAATGCAGACAGTGCATATTCAAATGAAAAGTTTAGGTTATCTTTAATTCCTTGAAATCCTAGAAAATACTTTTAGTTCTTGGTTCCTATATTTGAAATCTCATTATACAAATGTCTTGAGAGTGCTTTTTCTTGCAGCATCATATCCAAAATAGGGAAGAAATCTGCACAAGTCAAATTACACTAAAACTGATTATCTCCAAAGAACAAACATAAATGATCTACTTTAGGAAGAGGAAAAGCAGAAAGGAGAGAGAGAGAATAGAACAGGGGGAGGGGGGAAATAGGATGGAGGGAAATACATTTAGCAATAGTAACTGTAAAAAAATTTTTGAATAAAGTTTCTCAGATAAAGGCCTCATATCTCAAATATATAGAGAACTGAGTCAAATTTATAAAAATAAGAGCCATTCCCCAATTGATAAATGATTAAAGATAAAGAACAGTATTCAGGTGAAATAATCAAATATATCAATAAAATTATAACTACATCAAAAATGCTATAAATCACTATTAATTGGAGAAATGCAAATTCAAGTTAATTCTGAAGTACTACCGCACACCAATTGGATTGGCTAATAGGACAGAAAAGAAAAATCACAATGTTGGAGGGGATAGGGAAAATGAGATATTAATGCACTACTGGTGGAGTTGTGAACTGATTCAACTATTCTTTGGAGCAATTTGGAACTATGCCCAAAGGGCTATCTATAAAAACCATGCACATGCTTTGACCTAGCAATGCCACTATTAGATCTATATCCAAAAAGAGATTAAAAAGAAAAGGGACCTATACGTACAAAAATATTTACATTAGCACTTTTCTGGTAGCAAAGAATTGGAAACCGAGGGGATGCCCATCAACTGGGAAATGGCTGAACAAACTGTTCTATATGATTGTGATGGAATACTATATAAGAAACAGGATGTTCTCAGAAAAATCTGGAAAGTATTACATGGACTGATGCAAAGTGAAATGTACCATGTACAAAGTAACAGCAATACTGTAAGATGATGATCACTTGTGAATGACTTAACTGGTTTTCTCAGCAATACAATGATCCAAGACAATTCTGAAGGACTTATGAAGAAAAATGCCAGAAAAAATGCCAAAAAATTCCCCAGAAGAAAGAACTGATGGTGTCTGAATACAAATTAAATATACTTTTTAAAAACTTTATTTTTCTTGAGCTTTTTTTGGACTATTTTCTTTCACAACACGACTAATATGGAAATGTTTTGCATGACTACACATGTTCAACCTATATCAAAACTTTATCTTCTCAAAGAAGGGGGTGGGGTGGAAGAGAAAGAATTTGGAATTCAATGTTTTAAAAATAAATGTCGAAAATTTGTTTTTGCATGTAGTTGGGGAAAATAAAACACTAAAATTATTTTTTTAAGGAAGAGGAAAAACAAAGGAATGGAGGAAGGATAGAAGAGAGAGTAATAGATGTGTTCCTCCTCTGGAAAGTTAACATACAGGGGCTTCACTTTACACAAAGATACATACAGAAGAAATGCCATATGGAGACTCTGAAGTATAACAGCTTCATTTTAAGCCTGTTCCCTAAGTCCAGGAAGGGACTGCTTTACAAAAATTTCTTTTGATACTCATGTAACTAATTTTCTCCAACTAGGCAAAGGTATAGAGGATATGTGCTTTAAACCAAATGCTATTTGGTAGGAAATAGAAAAGATTTTTGAACAGAAGATGATGAACACAGAGTCTCCAAATCAATCTCTTATCATTTAAAATTATTTTAAGCTGTAGTCATTAACAACAAAGGAAAAGATAAGTCCCATATATACCAAAATATTCACAACAGCACATTTGTGGCAGCAGAAACCATAGAAGAATATGTCCATCAATTGTAAAACAGCTAAACAAAATGTTATGGAACATTAGTGCACAGTAAGAAATGATGAATGCAAAGAATTCAAAGAAGCATGGGAAGACTTTTGAACTGAGAGTGAAATGCACAAAACAAGGAAAGCAACATATACAATGATGAAAACAGTTTGATTGGGAGAACAAAAAGATTTAACTGAATGTTGTGTAATTATAATGACTAAACTTGGCCCCAGAGAAAAGCTGAAAAAAAAATATACCTCCCTCCCTCTTCAATGATGAGGTGTAACAGCAAGCACCCCAAGCGTCCTCAGGGTTGCTGCCACCACAGGTTCCGGGATCTGCCCGGACAAAGGAAAGCAACTCAAAATGGGCCAACAAGCTCACCCCAATCAGCCAGACACTGGGGGGGGGGGGGGGGGGGGGGGGGGCGCTCTGGACAACCGCTTCCCAGAATCCAGATCAAATCACAGAACACTTCTCAAAGTGAGCCCCCAAAACAAAGCTACACATCAGGGCTTATATAGCCCTCTCCTGGCTCAGAGAATGTAACAACCTTGTTGACTCACTGGCAAATCAAGAAGTATCTACTGAAAAACAAGCCTCCCACCCCAGGCTCCAGGTACACTTTAGCCTAGGGGCAGGGAAGATCTTCAAAATTTACATTCCCATTACATGAAGTAAGAGGGCAATTGGAAATAAAGAGAAAGTAAAATAAAACCATTACAAAATTCAAGGAATCAAAAATTAGACATTCTAAAATTTTAATGCAATGTCATGTGCAAAATGTCTAGATTTAGACTATAATTCTAACAAAAATTTAACTGAAGGAACAGTTGAGATAATCTAAAGCAACACACTATCAGTTACAATGTTCTTGACTATCGTTATATAGAATACTACTTATAGCACATAATTTTCAATAAAATGTTATTAAAATACTCTAAAATTATGAAGTATTAAATTTGATCTAATAAACATCTAATTCTATAGATTTTCCCAGTACTTCATTTCATAACATTAAAAAGTTTCATAATATTACAGATAGGGCACATCTGTTCTGATAAATCATATGGATGTGGTATTCCATTCAATGATGAAGACTGCAATCTATCCATGTCTGCCTATCTTTAAGAAACTACTATGCATATCCTCCTATCAGTTTTCCATGTTGGTACATCCAACATGTTTGGGGCTTTCCCCATCTTTTCTTGACATCAAAAGGATGCCAGTGGAGCACAGGCTATCCACTGATTACATAGCTGGTCCATCCTTTTCATATTCATTCATTCATAGTCATGCATAACAGTCTTTATACTGATTCACCTGCAAAGTTTTTGTTTATAATGTACTGTAACCTGTTCACACCTGCCTACTACTTCTTCAGGGACCTCTGGATGATCTGATCCTCAACTACAAAGCTTCAAAGACTAATATGTGTGTGTGTGTGTCACACACATATAGTAAATCAGTTCCACAAAGAAATATTACTTTCTTAACAAAAGTTAGAAATAATTAACTAATTTCAATGCCCTATGGATCCTTCATTGTGTTAACATATGCATTCTCAGTCCCTTTATAGACTGGTAGATTACCAAAAGATTTCATCAATATGCTGCCAAACAAGAAGTTTAGCCATGAAAGGGAAAAAAAAAATTTAAGATGAAAGTTGTATGTATCTTAGACTCTATCTAAAAAGAGTATCTAACGTTCTGCTGTTTTTAAAGCTTGAAATCATATTGAATCCCCAGGCTACCAACCATCAGTCTTTGTAAGAACATGCTACCATCTATATCTAATATTTTTTTTTAGAGGGCAATTGGGGTTAAGTAACTTGCCCAAGGTTACACGGCTAGTATTTTTGTGTGGGTGTTAAGTGTCTCAGGCCAGAACCAAACTCAGGTCCTCGCGACTCCAGGGCCAGAGCTTTATTCACTGCGCCACCTAGCCACCCCCTATATCTAATATTTTACTTTTTAGTTAAATGTATCCTTGGGTTTGTTAAAACAGGTAACTTTGATTATATGATTACATAAAATTTAAAAGATTTTACATAAAAACAATGCAGCTAAAATGATAAAAGCAGGAAAATGAAGAAAAAATCATTACAGCAAATTTCTCTGATAAAATCTCATTTTTCAAATATATATAGAGAACTGAACCAAATGTATAAGAATAAGAGTCAATTCTCAATCAAAAACAGTCTAAGGATATGAACAATTTTCAAAGGAAGAAATGAAAGCTAGAGAGTAGGGGGCAAGGGGATGAGAGGGGGAATGATGGAAGGGAGGACAGGCTGGGGCACTCACTTTTGAAAAGGGACAGGATCAAAGTAGAAAATAGAACTAGTGGGAGGTGGGATAGGATGGAGAGAAATATAGTCAGTCTTTTACAATACATCCACTATGGAAATGTTTTGCATAGCTACACATGTACAACCTATATCGAATTGCTTATCTTCCCAGTAAGGGTGGGTGACAAGGGAGGAAGGGAATAAATCTGGAATTCAAAGTTTTAAAATCAAATGTTAAAAATTTACATGCATATGCTATTATTAATATTATTTTACACGTAACTGGGAAATAAGACATACAGGCACTGGGGCATAGAGATCCACCATGCCCTACTGGAAAATCGGAGCGGGGTGGGGAAGATATGGGAGACAGCAGATTGGAGGAAGGGATATCCAGTGGGATTGCTATTTTGGGGTGGTGGGTAGGGGAAAAATGGGGAGAAAATTTGTAACTCAAAATCTTGCGGAAATTAATGATGTAAATTAGAAAAAACACATCAATAAAACTTTAAAAAATGAAAGCTATCAATAGTCATATGAAGAAATTACTAAAATCGCTAATAATTAGAGAAATGCAAATTAAAACAACTGTGAGGTACCATCTCAAACCCATCAGATTAGCTAAAATAACAAAAAAGGAAAAGGACCCACATGTACAAAAATATTTATGCTAGCTTCTTTGGTGGTAGCAAAGAATTGGAAACTGAGGTAATGTCCATTAATTGTGGATAGGCTGAACAAGTTATAGTACATGAATGTGATGAAATATTACTGTGCTATAAGAAAGGATGAAGGTAATGGTTTCAGGGAAACCTGGGAAGACTTATATGAACTGATACAAAGTGAAGTGAGCAAAACCAGAACAATTTACACAGTAAGTTCAATATTGTAAAGATAAATCAACTAACTCTGAAAGGCTTGGCAACTGAACAACACAATGACCCACCACAATTACCAAAGGGCTCATGATGAAAAATGCTATCCACCCTCAAACAGAGAACTTATGGATTCAGAAAGCTGACTGAAGCATAGTTTTTCTCCTTTCTTCTTTCTTTCCTTTTGAAACATAGCTAATGCAGTAATTTGTTATTATTCATATTTGCAATGATTGTTGTGTATTTCTTGCTTCTCAATGGATGGAAAAAGGGTTTGGAGAGAGGGAAAGAATCTGGAACTGAAAATAAAACTAAATTGTTTTAAAAATGTATCATTGGACTGCATCATCCCATTCATATTGATAAATTTCAATTAAGTAATGCCAATGAAAATCTTTAACTGATTTCCCTGACCTAAAAGATATAAGACCTCAGTCCTCAGAGTTATTGTTAGTTTTTAAGATAATGCTGAACCCACAAAGTAATCAAAATCTAATCTATCAAACTGCATTTAGGCTCAAAAATATATTCACCAACAAATTATCAGCTCAAACAATTTTGATAGATAGCCTATTTAGATAAAAGATTTTTTCCCAAAAGATCTTAAATTATTTGAGCACTATTTTGGGGGTCCTTTGTTTTACTTTTGAATCTGGCAATGTGCTTCCCTTCAGCATCTATGACAAACAGGTTGGGTTGAATGCTCAACTTTCACAAAACTACCCACATAACCCAAGGAGCAAATTTAAGCGTCAGTCAATGTTTCTGCCTGATGAAACTTATTGAGAAAATTTTAAAGGCCAGGCACTCCTTTACATAATGTTGTGTTTGTCTTCCATTCTCAAAGAAAACCAATGTCATCACAAGAGTGATGTCTAAGTACTCCCAAAAGGCTAATCTACTCTTAAGAAGTGTGTAGAAAGAGAAGGAGTTTTGTGTGGAGACAGAGGATAGGGGGTAACTTAGGAGGGATGCCAAACAAAAGTATCAATGAAGCATTTTATTGTTGAAAGAGAAACAAAAGTATCAATGAAGCATTTCATTGTTGAAAGAAAATTCAATAAAATAAATTCTTTTAATTGTTCAGAAGAAATTCCAAGGTTTAAAGGTAAACAAGGAAAAAGTGAGAGAAAATTTTGAAATAAACACATCAGGCTATGCAATTTTTTTTTTTGAAAAGGCAAGCTGTATACACTTAAGATTTTCAGTTTCTTTATCTGTTCTTTGTATGTAGAAATGTTCATTTTTGTTATGGACCAACAAAAAAATTAAACATTATAAAAAGAATGTGCACACAATTTTGTAAACAATATTACACTTTTCCAATTATTTTAAAGATGTTTTATATACCTTGATCTTCAATTAACTAAGACTCAAAACTTCTCCACAGTTAACTTGCCCTCCCTTACCTTATACATATTTATCAACTAAAATGCTCTGTAAATCAACACTAAAATATACTAGAAAACTCCCCTTTAAAAGAAAACCCTCCTGGGCTGCAGGAAGACAGCCATACTAAAAAAAAAAAAAAAAAAAAAAACACTGTTGCTTGAGCTCTGAATTAGTCTAAATGCTCTGAAAAGTGATTTAAATATGCTTGCTTTAAAAGTGACTAATATGTCCAAATCTTTTGATTGAGAGATTCTAGTTCTAGGTATATATGCCATGTAAATCAAAGAAAGAAAGGAAAATCCCACACATACCAAAAAATTCACTGTAGCACTTTTGTCATACCAAAGAACTGGGAGGAAAACCCACTGACCAGGAAACAGATCAAAAAATTGTGGTTCCTGAGTGTAATAGAAGATTGCTGCACTTAAAGAAACAATAAATATGAAGAATTCAGAGAAACTTGAGAAGACTTAAGCAAATGCATGTAGAATAAAATAAGAAAACTATAAGCAATGGCAACAATGTAAATAAAGAAGAAGGGTGGAGATCCTGAATACTATATAATTATAATGACCAACTTTGCCCTCTGAGAAGAACTGAGAAAGTGCTTCAATGAAAAGGGGGGATTGTTTGGAATACTGCATATGATGTCAAACATGGTTAATATGACATGATGGTTTTTCTAAACCGTTTCCCCCTTTTTCTTTTTTTAATATTTGTTATAAGAGATGGCTTGTTGGGGAGGGTAAGAAATTCACTTGGAAATTAATGATATAACATTAATATGCTATAATTATGTACTGTATATAATAAAATCATTGTTATTTTTATTATATATTATAAAATTAATTACATAATATATTATATATGACATAATATGATATTGAATTTTTAATTAAAAAAGATATCCCCCACTAGAGAGTCTTTTCATGGAGTAATTAAAAAAAGATACTCATTCATTAATCTATTCCTATAAAAGATCTGAAGAATACATCTCTTAAAACAAGCCACACCTCTTCAGTGCCAAGGTATGTCACTAAGGTCAATACTGTAACTACAACTGCACCAAAGGTTATCCTTAACAACTATCATGATACACAAAGAAGGAAGGCATTCCCAAGCTGCCAATCAGATGATTAAAATCTAAAGCTAAAATTAAGAGAATCAGAAAATTATGTTTAGGTAAAATGTATATTCTTGTACATATTATTTATCTAACATAATCAGATATTTAGATCATACCAGAGAACCAGGGAGAAAAAAAAAGACATCTGGTTTGTAAAACTATTTTAGTTTAGTAAACCTAGAACTAAATTTATGCAATTTAATCACTTAAGAGTCCATTATCTCTTAGCCACAGTTCTAAATAAACCTAGTGATCTTAGAAGGGAAATGGGTAGAGAAAAACATACTGGCAGCAAAAAGAAGTGATAGGTAACAAGGGGAGAAGTGAAGAAAAATAGGCACAAGAACTCAAGAATTTGAGTAGTCTGGGATCATTTGGTGAGATCACTATATTACAGAACAGTATAATAACTATGACACTCTGCAATCAAGAAAAGATTAAACTACATTCAATTTATGCTCATTAAAAAGTCAGGCAAACATAAAAACAATTTTAGAAAAGATACCCATTTAAAAAAATATCACTTAGAGGAAGATACTTCAATTCCCAATGACACGAAGAAGGAAAATCAGGAATACGTCAGGAGCAGAAACCAAACATGAGTGGTGGATTCATTTTGTGGAGTAACAGTAACAAAGATAGTGTACCAATACAAATGTACCTTTCTCCTTACTTGCATTTAATTGATGTAATTGTTGTGCAAAACTGGACACCCAAAATGGCAAGAGACAAGGAAACAGATGATGTAAGTGTCTTCTATATTATTTTTCTGTAAAATGGTTTGCAATAATATAAAACCACAATAACTTGATCCTAAGCACAAGAACTTTGTCTCAGTTTTTTTTTTTTAATTTTTAATTTTGGAGGGGGGAAGGCTAGGCAATTGGGGTTAAGTAACTTGTCCAAGGTCACAGGGCTAGTAAGTATTAAATGTCTGAGGCCAGCTTTGAATTCAGGTCCTACTGACTCCAGGGCCCATGCTCTATTTACTGTGCCACCCAGCTACCCTCAGTTTCTTGATATGCAGGACCCTATTAGAGGATGTCAAAAACTAACTTAGAACTCTACTTCATTCCCCACATAATACTGGGTGATTAATTAACCACACTGAAATTAAAAGAATGGCCTGAGATAAGATACAAAATAAAAATGTAAGTAAAATAGTTTGGAGAATGTTTTCCTTTCGTGATTTTAAAAAATTGACCAAAATTAAAATAACCTGCGAAACTGTCAGACCTTTAAACACAACAGCTTTCTATTTTATGCTTTCCAAGCAGTACTATCTAATAAATTCTTTCCTGTAAGTATGTACTTACGAATGCATGGAACTATAAGACACCATTATACAGTAGTGAGATTGTTGTATGAGGTTAGATAATACAGCACTCTAAGGCTGCGAAATAAGGGTCATTTTTATTCTGCAATAGCAAAGCAGCAAGGTCAAGAAAGAGAACTCTGGAATCTCTGAGGTCCCTGCCCATGTTGTCTTCCTCTGCTCCTGCTTCCCATTTAGAGCTAGGTTAATGCCAAGGCACACCTCTGCCTGCACAAGCGATCCCATTTTGTCCCCTCATCTCCTTCACCCTGCTTTCCCCACTTCCCATGTCCTCATTTCTCATCTTACTGCATGACTTTGGGACTTCTCTGACTTTTCCACCATGCCCCAGGAAAAGCTCATCAGCCAGCCAGATCCCATCAGCCACCTCATCACCATCAAAACCTCCATTTAAGGAGAGAGCTCAGTTCAGAACCTCTCCTCATCTTTCACTTAGCTGCAGTACTTTGGGACTTCTGAGTTTTCTACCATGTCCCTACTTTCCCAGGCTCCCCCAACTTTTTTTCAGTTCCTTCTATGTACTAACTTCCCCAATTAGACTGTAAGTACCATGTGAGTAGGGTCTGTCTCCCCCCCCCCCATTTGTATCCCCAGAATTTGTATCTCCAGAATAATGCCTGGCACATACTAAGCAATTAATAAATATTGACTGATTCCCACTCTCTCATTTCACCTTCACCCTCTCCCAGTCTATTGGCTGCTTGCTCTTGCCTACAAACATACCGATGACTCCCTCATCCATAAAAAAAAAACTTGATCTATCCATGCTCCTTAGCTGTCATCCTCTGTCTCGATTCCCTTTCAGGGCTATTATTCTTCAGTAAGTGGCCTATGATCTCTGTCTCCACTTCCTTTCTTCTTACTCTCCTTTTAATCTCTGCAGAATGGATTCTGACCTCATCATTCAATTGAAACTGCTCTCTTCAAAGTTACTAATGATCTCCTAATAACCAAATCTGCTGGCCTTTTCTCAATCATAATCCTTCTTGATCTCTCTGTAGCCTTTGACACTACCATCACTCTCTTTTCTTTGATACTTTCTTCTCTCTAGGTTTTTGCCACACTGTTCTCTCTTGGCCCTCCTTTTATCTCTCTGACTATTCCTGTTGGATAGTCATCAAGGCTGTGATGGTAGTACTCCAAAGCTCTGTCTTGGGCCCTCTTCTTCCTCGATAATACTGCATTTGATCTCATCGTGGATTCAAGTATCATCTATATACTGATGATTCCTAGATCTGTTTCTACAGATAACCTTTCTCCTGACTGCCAATCTCATATCTTCAATTGCCTATTACATGTCTTGAACTGGATGCTTCATAAACATCTTAAAGTCAACATGCCCAAAACTGAACTCATCATCTTCCCCCTACATACTCACCTCCTCCTAACTTCTCCTTACTCTATCTTATCTCCCCTCATATCCAATCTTTTGCTAAATCCTGCTGATTCTACCTTTGCAACATATTCTGACACTGCTACCAACCTACTGCAAACCCTCATCACACCTGGAAAATTGCAACAGCCTTCTCAGTACCTCCTCCTGTCAGCTGCCTGAGTAATGTTCCTAAAGTGCAGGTCTGACCACCTCATTCCCCTACTCATTCCCCTGGCTCCCTATTACCTCTAAAATCAAATATAAACTCCTCTGGCTTTTAAAGTCATTCATACCTACCTGGCCCCTTCCTCTCTTTCCAGTCTTCTTACACTTTAATCCTTTATACATATTTCACAATCCAGGGACACTGGCTTTTCCCACCTATTCCCTGAACAGGACACCCCATACATTTTCACTTGCTAGCTATCCCCCACGCCCTGGGATGCTCTCCCTCCTGTCTGTGCCTCCTGGTTTCCCTCTGTGCTAACAATCCTACCATCTACAAGAAGCCCTTCCCTATGTTCTTTAATGTCTGTGTCTTCCCTTGGAGATTACCTCCAATTTGGCTTGTGTGTCTCTTGTAGGTAAGTAGTTATTTACCTGCTGTCTCACCCATTAAAGCATGAATTCCTTGAGGGCAGGGACTGTTTTTGGCTTTCTTTATGGTTCTCAGCACTTTACACAATGCCTGGCACATAGTAAGAGCTTAATAAATGTGTGTTGACTTGGTGATGGCACTACCTGCCAATTCCCACCTGGTCTACCCACCAGCATCCATTTAAGAAATAACTGACTAGAATTAGAAGTACAATCTATGGCTGTGTAGTGCTCAACTAAATGTGTACACGAGCAACCTCAGCCTTATTATCACTTTACTTTAACGTAAAGAAGCAAATTATAATCATGATAAGATTTGATTTACAAAAATCTGTAGTATATAAAACATTCAGAAATTCATTTAAACAAGACACAGATATATTACAGTCTTTCTTTTCTTCCTTTAAAATTACCACAGAATCTAAACTGTCTAAAAGCTCTAAATCTGTAAAAATAGAAATGTTTTTTTAAATAGTTTATGCTTTTAAAAAAATTACAAGATAACAAGCTTCTCTTGATTCCTAATCAAGTATTTAATACCTTAGATTCTTATTTGCAATGGCTACATTTCCTTAGAACTGCTTATTATAATCCTATAATCTCTACATAAAGTTCCCTCCTGAAAATTATTAACATTTAAAATTCATTAGTTGTCTATAGTCTAGTATATTAACTTTCACATAATATATATATGTGTGTGTGTGCTCAAGCCAACAGACAGTATTAAATGCTTTTAATATCTAATCAATAATCTTGCAGTGAATGTAAGGATACTATATCAATCTTAAAACTAAAAAAACATAAAAGAAACTTGTTTGGTTTTTTTATCTTAAATCATTGCATGTGATACGACTGACTTTCATAGATCAAAATATACCTAACTGGAATTTTATGCCTACTGCAGATTAGGAATATGAGGTAGATTTTAACTTCACAAAGGAAATTAAACTCTGAACAAAATCTCTCTTCACTTTAGCAAAAAATAATTATTTACTCTCATTTAACAAAGTTGGAAAAAAGAAACCAGCTTCCTTCATGGTAAAATCAAATAAAGCAAAGAAATAATGGATAATCTGTTTTATTATAGTCTCTTGAGTGATATTTTAAAAGATACTGCATGTCAAATTAATTTTGTGAAACAAGTTTAATGCCAATATTTTTAATTTTAAAAAATGCCCAACTGTTTTTATTCATTAAAAACTAACACATACAAACAAATTAGGCATTGAGTTTTTGGCTTAATCATAGCGAATACAAAAGAAGCAAAATATTAACACTGAAGTTTTCATAGATCTATGTATATATGCACAAATTGAGAGATGAAGCAGTAAAATATAGGTTGAAACATAATTGCTGTGACAATGGTTAAGTGAAATGATTTGAAGAGAGACAGAGATAACTAGTAATCTGAACACCTGTGTTCTAGTCCTGGCTCTGTCCTTACTGACTGCAGATAACCTCTCAAGCAGGACCTTAAGTCTATTCAAGCCCTAATATCTCATTATTCTAGAATCTAAAGTCTATCTTTACAAAATTCAATGTTTTTAATCAATGTTTTAACAAACTGTACACAAAACAATATAAACATCAAGTCAACAAACATTTATTACCTTCTTTTAGGTGCTAAGGGAAAACAAATGTAGATAGGATACAGTTCTTGACTTCTTGGAGTTTACAATCTAATACCAATAAAAATTTTAAAGAACTTTCTAAACCAATTTTAACCTGAAGCTTTGGTGATCCTCTGTATAGTACTTACTAGAACTATAAAACCTGAAACCATTTTGGACAGCAAGTAAATTCTTCATCCCTGCCCAATATTTAAAATTTACTTAACATTTTTAAGTACAGCATTTACAGATAAGATCCAGGAAATTCAAAGAATCTATGTAAAAATAATGACATCTTTGTTTTAAAAAAAAATATGAACCCACAAAGATTATAGACACTAGTTTTGAAATCACATTTACAACTTAGTTCAGCTCCTTTAATGTCCCAGGACCTAACTCTAAAGGACACCTAAGGTCAGAGGGCATGATCAGGAGGAGGATCTAGCAAAGGAGACAGTAATTAGAAAGGTAGGAGAAGAACTGGGAGTGGTATTCTGAAAACATACAGAAAAGAGTGTCAAGAAGGAGAAAGTGATCAACAGTGTTAAAGGCTATGGAGAGGTCAAGGAGAATGAGGACTGAGAAAAGTCCAACTAAAAGATCATTAGTAACTTTGGAGTTAGCCATTTTGGCTGCTTTGTAAGAAGTTGAGAAGAGAGTAAGGAGAGAAAATGGAGGTACATATTGTAGAACGTCTTTTCAAGGTGTTTAGCTACAAAGGCCAGAAAAGATAATGGATGTTAGCAGGTATGCAAGAATCAAGTAAGACTTAAACTTCAAGACAGGGGAAGGCATGGGTATGGTTGCAGGCAATAGGGATTGGAGCCAGTAGAAAGGGAGAAACAGAAAATAAGTGAAAGACTGGGGATGAAATAAGGGGTCATCTGTTGGAGGAGACAATGGAATGGGACTGCTTGAATAAGTAGAGGACTTGGCCTTAGTAGGAAATAAGGCCAGTCCTTCAAGTCAATGTAGTGGTAGAAAGCATATTAGTGATTCGAGATGTAGAAGAGGGAAGTAGATCAAGCACATGATGAATGTCCTCAATTTTTTTTTCTGTAAAATATGAGGCAACCAGGTTCTCAGCTGAGTGAGGGGAAGGCAGGTTTGAAGAAGGATGAAAAGATTTAGAAGAGACACTGAGAAGAGTGAGATATATACTATAGTGCTCCTTTACTCCTACCAAAGTGTCACTTTGCATATATTAGATTCCTTCTTACTTGACTGTGAGCTCCTTGAAAAAAGATATTTTTCAATTTTATACATTTGCAGGTACTTACAGGGAGTAAAAAGACTTATTTTTTAAAAAATTTTCTTTGTTCTATTTGCATGAAAATTGATATATGACTTGTAGAAAATGGGTTCTTTTGCTTTTTACAGTGTGACTTCAAAGTAACAACATAATTTTCATTAAGACATGTATGAATTTTCATGCACGTAAAACCAGATAAAATATAAAAAAAAAACAACAGGTAAAATATTATTAATCTCTTCTTGTCTTTTTTTAACACCACAATCTTTTTGTGTCCATAAAACATTAACATAAATTAAGTATATCAGGCCCTTTTTCTATGATTTATACAAAAGAAAGAAGGAGTAGTACATAACCAACAATAACAATGCCTATGTTTGCACAGCACTTTAAGGTTTATGGACTAGTTTCCAACAATTCTCTAGGGTGGGTAATTCAAGTATTTTCTCTGTTTTTACAAGTAAAGAAACCAAAGCTGAGAATTACCTTAAATACACATATCACATAAGCACAAATAAAAGTTATGCAATTTTTCCTAAATCAGGCTTGTCATTGTGGTCCATTGTTGATATTATTCCTCATTATAAACTATACAATTTTTTTTCTTTTCAGAGGTATCACTGTTTAGCTCCTCTCAAAATAGATGTCCAATTTTTAACTTCAATATTTTTCTGGTGATGGGAATCATAGAACCTACAGTTTTAATTCTTTTAAGTCTGATATTCCATGACTGCATCAGAATGCTCAGTTTGAGTCCCATATCTATTGAGTACTCACTGTAAATTTGAGCAAATCATTTATCCTCTATAAGGTATCCAGGTGGAGCAATGGCTAGAGTGTGTCAGGAAGACTCACCTTCCTGAGTTCAAATTTGGCTTCAGACACTTACTATAGCTCTGTGACCCTGGGCAAATCACTTAACCCTGTTGGCCTCAGTTTCCTCATCTGTAAAATGACAAGGAAATGCTAAACTACTCCAGCATCTTTGCCAAGAAAACCACAACTGGGGTCACAAAAAGGTGGACACAACTGAAGCAACTCAACAACAACAACAACAATATGTAGAGTATTATTCCAGACACTGGGGAAGTTACAAAATTTAGATAAACCACAATTTTTGCCCTAAAAAAGCTTACAGCCTAGTGATTTTTTAAGTTCATATATAAAAGTACATACTTAAAGAGGAAAAATCTCAGTATAAATTTTATGCAAATGTATTTAAACTCACATCCAAAACACAGGAAGACAGTCACATACATGTGCTTGTCAATAAATGGCTATAATAAACACTGATATACAGTTATCCCTTCCACATCACAAGGGTTATGGGTATAGCACCTTCATGATTTGGAAAATCCATGTAAAATTCTTGGGGCTTCCCTTTGCACCTGAGAAGTCTAAATTTTTTCTTTTTCTTTTAAGGGGTGTTTAGTACCTTATTATAAAATTTGGGTTGATGTTATACAATACTATACATGCATTTTGTGCATTTAAGTTTAAACTTTTTCTGTGTTATCAGCAGCTTTGGCAGATTCACATTTATAATTTTTTATGCCCACGTGAGACATATCAAAACCATGATGTGGAAAGTTGCAATGAGGAGAGTCTCTATGTGGAAAGGATAACTGCGCTAGTTAGGTCATCTTCAAATTTTTACTTAGTTGATTCACTGCCATTATCTTTTGTATGCTAATCATGACTTTGCTATCAAAAGTATGAATGAAATTCTGCTATTCAATCTATCTAGAAAAAAATGAAAATGCTATATTGCTCATTTCAAATATTATACTGTAATTGAAAATCTGATTAACTTTGGGTGAGCTGTGAGTTGAAATAAAAAAATGAGTAAATATACATTTGATCAAATATTTTCATATTAAAAAGTCACAAGTGTTTACAAGCAAAGTTGCTATGAAATTAAGTGTTTAGTAACATGATTATTAGTAAATACAAATTAATTCCTATCTTGTGCCCACTCTGCAAGGCACAAAAGAAATAGAAAATCCTAGTTCAAGATGACAATTCTTAATCATCAGAAGTTTACAAACTGAGATTTACAGATGTGAAATAATTAAAGACAGAAAGTAACATAAAAGCAAGAGCTGGAATATGTGATACAAATTATGATGTAGAAATTTTTTTTTAAGGATCATTATCAGGTAGGGATAGTTGTTCAGTTGTGTCCAACTCTTTTGTGACCTTGTGGGACCATATTGTCCATGGGGTTTCCTTAGCAAAGATACTGGGTTGGTTTGCCATTTTCTTCTCCAATGAATTAAGGCAAATAGAAATTAAGTGACTTGACCAGGCTCCCACAACTAATAAGTATCTAATGCTGCATTTGAACTCGGGTCTTCCCGTCTACAGGCCCAACAACACTCTATCCACTGAGCCACCTCCAAGGAATAGTTTGGAAAGGTCTTCTTGAGTTTCACTTTCAAGGAAGTTGAACATTTCTGTGAGAATCGAGAGGTCATTCTTAAATGAGGATGAAAGATAATTTAACCTAATGGGAAGACTGAGTTAGGAGGCAGGTGGAACGATAGCTATTGGTTTGAATGAAATGAAGGATCTGTATTTGGGAGAAGAGAAAGCTAAGTTGGACAGGTAAACTAAGGTTATTTGAAGGAGTGCCCTGAATGTTAAGTTATATTTTATTCCATTATTAATAAACAACCATTGTGTAGTCTTAAGTAGGGAAATGGTGTAGCTAAGTAAGCAGTGTATAGAACACTGGGCTTGGGATCAGGAACACTCATCTTCATGAGTTCAAACCCAATCTCAGATCGTTACTAGCTAAGTGACCCTGGGCAAATCACTTAACTGTCTGCCTCAGCTTCTTCAATCTGTAAAAATGAGCTGGAGAAGGAAATGGTAAATCACTCCAGTATCTCTGCCAAGAAAACCCCAAATGGGGGTCAGAGAGTTGGATGTGACTAAAAACAACTAAAAAAGCAAGTAGGAAAATATCATAACGAAAACAGTATTTGTTTACCTCAATCTCATGGCAATGCACAAGATAAAGACACTTCCGGAATATATACTTTGTTAAGAAATTAATAGATTTTTACATTAGGTCAATTAAAAATATGGAACATGTAATATGTGAAAGATATTGGGCTAGGCATTGAAGTGTATAGAAAAAAAAGAAAATATAGCTTCTTTCCTCATCAAGGCTAAGGTAGAAAAAAATAACATATATAAAATTACCTATAACAAAAGGCAGAGCATGAAAGAGAAATAGAAAAAAATTATTATGTAAGTACAAGAAAGGATCATAGGGGAGTTTAAATGTTTAAGCTGGTGAATCTTAGAGGGATAATTATATACTAAACAGCTATCTTTGAGACACTGAATAACATAATTTAGTACAAAAGCCTTCAAAGAGCTTAAATCATTTGTGCTTATTCAAAAAGTAGATAGTCAATTTCTTAAAATGAATATGAAAGCCTACCTGCCAAAGGACTATCACATTAGGGAGTCACAATTGTACTAAAAAAAAAAAAAGCTTAATGTCATGGCAGTTGCCCCAACATAATTTGCAGGGACTAAAAAGAAATGCCTAACCCTGAGAAATCTGAAGAGAACCACAGAACAGCAGTCTCAGGCAGGAGGTTAGTTTCTTCTCTGATTTCATATTGTTCAGGATGCCAGGTGATCATTCCTCTTTCTAAGGTAAGAATAACCAAATGGCTATAACTGATAGCAAAAATCACATTTTGGCAGGAAAGTAAAAAAATAATTTATATATCATGAGTTAAGACTCTATCAGCCCAAAATGAATTGCCAGGTGAATTTAACTATACAGAGAAAAGCAGACATATTGCATTACCCAACTTTGAAAGTTTTCTTTAACAGAAGGAACATTTTTTCCCTAGTGCAATCCTAGAAGAATGCCCGTATGCCAATTTTACTTAACTTATATTAAAACATACAAAATTATGATAAATTTATGTACAAAATTACCAAATCCACATAACAATGTTGTAAAGATTACAGATAATTAAAATATCATGGAAAGCCATTGCTAAGTTTTCCATAACTTAAATATTATTATTTATATAAATTATCAAGTAGTGGTATTGTAGTTGGTAACAGTTTTTGCATTTAGACTTTGAGTTGATATATTATTAGTGGTAGTTCCCAATTTAAGAGCAGGTTATATTCTATTAAGTTTGGACCTAAGTCAGTGGTTGGTACTATGAATTCATTTTCCCACAGAAACAATGTTATATGTAGTAAGTAGTTAGGTTTAGAATTCAACCCCAAAAGCCTATTTAACGCAGAATGTAACTTAGTTATAGTGTTATTCTGGATTGTAAACTCTATAATGTTAGGAACCTGGTCCAACTCTCTTCCTCCTCTTATTCTATTTCCCCTCCAATTAATCCTTTATACTGTAACTAAATTAATTTCCTTATGCACAAATCTGATCATGAAAAGCCTGGCATTCACAGCTCTTCACTAACACCACCCTACCTCTCATCCTATCACTCATCCACACTACCAAGCCTAATCTCACACTACTCCCCCTCCATATGGGCTACATTCTAATCAAACTATGCTATCCACCCATTATTCCCATACACATTCCACTTTGTGCCATGCCTTTGCTCATACTGCTTTCTATACCTGGAATACATTACTTATTTCCTTGAAATCTTTGTTATTCAGTCATTTTGCAATCACATCCAACTCTTTGTCATTTGGGGTCTTCTTGGCAAAGATACTTGTTTGTCATTTCCTTCTCCAGCTTATTTTACAGATGAGGAAACTGAGGCAAACAGGATTCAGTGACTTGAGCAGGGTCACACAGCTGGGAAGTGTCTGAGGCTGAATTTAATCTCAGGAAGATGAGTCTTCTGACTCCAGGACTGACATTCTACCCAATGCACCACCTAGGTGCTGGAAATCCTATTCATCTTTTACAACCTAATAATAATTTACATTTTCAATGTCTTTCCTATTGCCATCCAATTAATAAGGATCTTTCCTCACTCTGCTTTTCTACCTCCCCAAACCTTATACAGAATTTAAACACATTATAGTTCCCATTCCTCTATTACAAAGGTTCCTAACTTTGAACTTAGATGGGGGAAAAAATTACGTCTTCATTGTTACTAATTTCTAATTAAAATCTAGCATTTCCTTCAATCATTTAAAAACATGGCTCTGAGAAGGGGTTCATGATACCAAAAAATAAAAGTAAAAGAGCTCATGCTCTACTCTTTGATACAGAAATACCATTACTAGGTTTGTATCCCAAAGAGATCATAAAAAAAGGGAAAGGACCACATGTACAAAAATATTTATGACCACTCTTTTTGTGGTGGCAAAGTATGAGAAACTGAGGGGATGCCCATTAATTAGGGAATGGCTGAACAAGTTGTGGTATATGAATATCACAGAATACTATTGTTCCATAAGAAATGGTGAGCAGGTAGATTTCAGGAAAACCTGGAAAGACTTGCATGAACTGATGCTGATTGAAGTGAGCAAAACCAGAATATTGTACACAGTAACAGCAACATTTTGTGATGACCAACTTTGTTAGATTTAGCTCTTCTCACCAACACAAAGATCTAAGACAATTCCAAAAGACTCACGATGGAAAATGCTATCCGTATCCAGAGAAAGAACTATGGAGTCTGAATGCCAATTAAAGCATACTATTTTCTCCCTTTTTTTTTTTTTTTTTTTTTCTTTCTCATGGTTTTTTCTTGTGATCTGATTTTTCTTTCACAACAAAACTAACATGGAAATATGTTTAATATGAGTGTACATGTATAGCCTACATCAGATTGCATGCTATCTTGGGGAGGGGGGAGTGGTGGAAAGGGGAAATTTTAGAATTCAAAATCTTAAAAAAGTGAACGCTGAAAATTAAAAATAAATGAATAAATAATTCTTAAAAGAAAAAAAAGAGCTCATGCTCTACTAGATGATGAATTATATGTCAAAAGACAGTCTTATTTAATCTTTGAAACCTTTCCCCCTCCAACAAATCTATAATCTCATCAATGTACATACTACAAATCAGAATCCATCCACACTTTCCCATCTCAAACCATTGTTGTATGTTTTTCCATAAATTCTTCACTGAGTATCAGCCCAATTCAGTACTGAACTTTTAGCTCTGTGAATTCTAGGCACTTAGTAAATGTTTGTGGAAGTTGAACAATGTTTTTTTTATTGGAAAATGACTTCATATTTTCCAAATGGGAGAACCAAGATATAAAGCCTGACTGGTACATATTAAGAGCTTAATAAATGCTCCAAATTGTCATACACACACACACACACACACACACATATCTCCTATGTATATAGCTTTTTGCATATTGTCTCTGCCATTAAAATGTGAGCTCCTTAAGAGTTAAGCCTATGTTTTTGCCTTTCTTTGTAGACATCATAGCATAGAAGTGCCTAAAGTGCTTGGAGATTGATGTTTGGTTGATTAATCTCCTTAACCATCCTTCAGCTACAGAATAACTAGAGATTTCCCTACTCCTTACCTCCCCCATGTCCAAAATACATTCTATGATTTTATGAACCCCATGTTCTGGAATGACCTATATAGAGTTAGAATAGAAACCCATAGTAGTTGATGGGTTTCTATCTACATAAACTAGGAATAATTTTTAATTCTGGCAGACTTACCAGTCACATCCTTTCTTTTCTTGACCTAGCCTCAGTGACCAGCTTGCCAACTTCCCTTTTTACTGACACCACCTACTGCTTCTGACCAATATTTCTCCTTTAACCCACCACGGAACAAAATGCTATATCTCACACAGCCTTTTCAAGGTTGTTTTTTTGGGGGAAGGGGTAGGAATGGGGGTGGGAGAGGAGGGTTAGCATCTTGTAACAAAGAGGGAACAGGAATTAAAACATTCTCTCTTATGGCCCCTCCTGCCAAGAACCACTTATTCCCCTATTCTTCTACTCATCACATCTCTTTTTTTTCTACTTCGACCCTGTGTGGAAAAACAAAGTCAAAGATACTTCATTGTATGTGTCTCTATACACAAAAGTAGTAAATTAAGATTTATCTAAATTTCAGGGGAGAAAAATCAGGCTATTCTGTACATTTCTTCAGTGTCATTACAGATTGGAATAATGGTTCTCAGTTAAAGATTAAGATAGGATTGAATACATGATACATGATGAAATACTGGACCAAGAACTGGAAACAGTGATCTTTGGGGCTAGTAAGCTGACATATTTTGGGTTGAAGAAAGATCACTTGTGCGGTTTATCCGTACCTCCTTCCTCCACTTCCTGCTACCAGTTATGTCACTAAAAACTCTATCCCAACAAGGTAAGAATCAGAGACTAAGCAGAAATTCTTCTAAAAAGTAATTCGACCAATGGAAGAATATGACAGAAGGAAAATCTCAACTCACTACAGGGAAGGAAAAGGAGTTCCTATATAAAAAAAAATCACTCTGGAACAGTCATTCAAAACTGCTTCTATATTATAGATATAGCTACAGATGTAGAGAAAGATAAAAGAATAAGCCCAGTATATTGGACATTGGAGTACCAGTCAAACTAAGCCTGGAAAGGCTCATAACAAAGTTGGCTTCAGCAACTCTCAAAGATTTTTTTTATTAAATTATAGAAGGGCTATGATCTGCATAGGTGGAAGGAATATATATACTGATTAAATACCAAGTCATTGAAGTACTGAGAGATGCAAGATGAAAGGAACCCAATGTTCTAATAAGTTAAATCTCTTTGATTTAAAAAAAAACTTTTAATAAAAACCAGCCTATTTTCCCACCAAAACACAAATTATACATAGCACCACCTTAATTATCCAAAATTCTGCTAACAGACAACAAAAAACTCCAATAATAATGATGATAATAATAAGCCCTCAGAATCTAAAATACATTTCTTTTAAATCCACACATTATATGCTCATATGCTTACAGGAGCTCAGAATCTATTTTTTCTTAGTTTTGACAAAAACTTAGTTATAATTCAAAGTCCAAAGAAGATTCAGAAGCAACAAATTGGATATGAGAGCTACTACTACAGACAAACATGCTTACAAGCAGAAAAAGTCATAATGGATATCAAGGGAGGAGAAAGAAAAATTATAAAAAGATTCATGATTTCAAAATCCATGTGTTCTGAAACCATTTAGCATAGGTATAAACAGTCCTTTCTACCTCAACAGCCCTGAAGGTATATCACGTAATATATATATATATAAAACAGCTAAGTAAAATAATTTATGTTCCTAATTGTAACAACCCTGAATCATCAAGAAATTATGTTTTTATTAAACATTAGAAAGATTTCCATGCAAAATGTTGGGTTTTTTAAAGTTTGGGTACTTAAAAGGAATAAGTCTCCAGTTCTCTGAATAACTCAGTTATTTAAAATGACTGGAACTCAAAGAGTTTCCAATAGTTGAGGTTTTAATATATACACAATTTCTGTCTTTTTCTTGCCTGGGAAGAAAATTATTTTAAAGACTCAAAAGACCATACTCCAATCTCTTAGAATCTATTTAAAGTTTTCAGTTATGCTTCAAGTTCTAAATGTTAAGATTAGGATCTGGAATCAAAAGTGCTGAGTTCAAAGCCAGACTCTGATACTTTTTCTTCCTGCATAACTTGGTCAGGCCATTAACCTGTATGTGCCTCTGTTCCTTCATCTGTGAAACAATGGGGTTCCTTCCATGTCTTATGTCTGTGTTCCTATAATCCAAAAGAGGATGTTTCCTTTATGATAGTCTGATAACATGAACATCGTTTTACACTCTATAGTGAATATAAACATTATAATGAGAGAAATGCTCATCTTTCTCATTAGCAGCAAAGAAAATATATTAATTTTAAGGAAAATAGACATTTTTTTTGAGCACTCACTACATACAATTGTAGCAAATCCTGATGTGATTAGCAGAGTACTAAACTTAGAAGATGGGTTTTAGTCTCAGCTGCAATACTTGCTAGCCATGCCACCATAAGCAAGTCACTTAAATTGTCTGTTAATGAGAAATGATCATTTACCGTCTCTTTTACTAACAACAATCCAAAGTATATAAAATGTTTTTAAAACCCTAAACATTATAAAAAGATGTAAAACTATAAGCAATTATTTAAACTAATACTAATTACTAATATTATCAAACCACTTATTTTCATAAGCAGTACTTAGTCTACCTTTTATAAAACCTTAAAACTTGAGATGGGGAGGGGAGCAAAGCAGGTAAAAACTTTCAGTTCTGTGTCTTAATTAGTGTGACTACTTGGTGTGTAAAAATGCCCTATTCTACAGATCAATTTATTTATACAAATGAACTGGTATTTTCTTCATGTATACTCTGAATCAGCCATTTTTAACTAAGCTTTAGAAAAGAGATGAAAAAGATCAGATTAAAAGAAATTTGATTAATGTCTAGCAAAATCCTCTTTTGGTTAAATATTTTAGATGTAAGTATTTTATCCAAAAAATAGCTTAGTTCTCAGGTTTACTCATTTACACAGTAATAACATTTTGTCCACCAGAGGGCCTCAATTATTTCTTCTATACACGAAATAGAACTATAACCAAAAATGACAATTTAAAGCACAAAGCCCCAAATAATACTGCAAATTCAAATTAACTTCATATTATATCACACCAGAGATAACATGGAAAACAAAATTTTGTTACATCTGGCTAGCCACTATTAGTAACAAAAAATGATACTCTATATGGAACTTTTCTTCAAAGATATAAAAATACTTTACCAGAATTCTTTCATTAATACCCAACTCCTCTCATAGGCAGACAGGTGTTATTTTACACAAGAATCTTTAAAAGGACAGAACTGCATTAAATCTAATTCCGAAAACAAAAAAAAAAAAAAATGGGATTATAGTCCAGTGATTCACCCAGTAGTTCAAAACCAGCATACAAAAACTTCTCTTTGAAAATATAATTTTTTGCTGGAGAACTCCTCCCACCACTCCAAAAAGATGAATTACATTCCTGTCTACACCACTGTTCTTTCTGACAGACAGTAAATAGTCTTATGCTGACTTGACCTAGTCATCAAAATTATTCAAGCTATCATTAAGAACAACCAGAGTGAAGCATTAAATTTCCCCACTAAGAACTGTATACTGTGAATTGATTTAAAATGTGGAATGTTTATGATTCACTTCCAAATTATCATACTGATTTATATTTAATTCAAATTTCTTTTAAAAATAAGTTGCTTAGTCCAGTTTTCAGCATTTTATTTAAAATTAAAGTGCTAAAACTTATTCGTCAATGGACCCAGTACCTAAAAATATTTTAAGTAAATCAAAACTGATAAAACTAAGTAAAAGTAATACTGATAAAATTAGCCTAATGATCAGATCTGAGTTTGAGTATTTACATATGTAAAATGGCAATAATTATATTAGCACATTTTATAAAGTTGATGTGAGAGTCAAAGGAGATGAATGACTTGAAGTACTTTATGTAGTAATAAGTAAGATAAAGCCATTAGTACTAGTGATTTTAAAAATGCCAAAACCACAATAGAAAGTGACCAAAAAAACCCAACCCAATTTACTCATAGGATAAGAGATCTATACCAAGAAGCAACCTTCAGTTTGTGCTGGAAAAATGGGTATACCATGTGGTAAGGAAAAAATTTAAATTAAAAATAGTCACAAGATTTACAAAAATACAAACTCAAGACTTAAATGTATTTTTAAGTCTCACAGTCACAACCATAACCATTGTTTTAAAAAAGATGTTTTTAAGAGATCAGTGGATTTAATAACTATTGAACTTTAAGAATGAATTAACAATTAATGAAACATAAAGCTCCACAGCTCCACCCTGTACCCAAAAGAGTATTTTCTCAGATAACAAACACTCACTACAATGTAAGAGAATAATAAAGCTACCTTCTAAACAGTATTCTGACTTTAATATTAGAATTTTGCATATTTGGAATTCTTGAAATTTGGTCAAATGAAACTGAAGTGTGCTAATTGGCCATCGTGACACATGCCTAAAAGCTTATTGGAACGTGACATACACATGCTAATCAATTTAGGAAATTTGTTGCAATAAAACACAACTTAATTTCGGAGGTATAGTTTTAGCTTTTAATTTCAGTCTAACAAAAAATGTGTGAAGATAGCTTCCACTGGTTTTGAATAATCAATATAAATATAAACAGAGTAAATGATTCATCCAACAAGTCTAGGAAATCTGAAAGTAATCAATCTACAACTTCTAGCCAATATTTATACATGATTTCAGGAAGTAACTTGGGTTGTGAATCCTGGACTAACATTAAATTAAAGAATACATTTCAGTAATGTCCTATGTTTCTAACAATAAATAGAATCCTAGGAGCTCTAAATGACATGGTAAAATCTCAAGACCCCTAAAACAATTTAATTTGGGCTGGACCATTATGCCTATTCAGAAGCATCCACATCAAGGAGTTATATGAACATTACATAACATTGCTTTGCCCTTGTTGCCCATCCCCTTTAATCAAAGGATCTCAAAGCACTAGAGAACACTAAGGCCTTACAACAATGCCAATCTAAAAAAGATAAATTGTGCTAAATTTAATTTATAAACATAAAAACTGATGTAGCAATGCAGCAGAACAGTAAATTAAATCCTCTAGTCTTCCTTCCAAATCCCCGTATTTGACCTGCAGGTTCCATTCCCTATCTCTGACCAGAAAACAGTATTCCCAAGTCATCTGTAACAGGGACAATATTATACATGATGCTACGCACATTCCAGGTTTTCTCCAACTGTAATCACCAGGCCTAGTTCACAGTAACATTATTTTGACTGCATGTTTATTTCAATATGGCTTTTGTGACTGACTAAAGAAAACTTGGGGATTTCAATACAAAAAAAAATGTTAATGGTAATTTTAAAGACAAAACCTTTTGCTGGAGTTCCAATGCTCCCCAGACCAAGAGAGTACTCACCACCAAAGGAGAGAAAAAGCACTAAACAGCACTACCTAGAGACCCCTCTAGTCAACTTCAGGAGAGAGAAAGATAACATGTCCTGGCATCCTTAATCAGAGAAGAGCGCTTTAGTCATGTGTGAGTTTAGGATGTGTACATGGTGGTGAGAAATTAAAGGAGAATGCAAGGACCTTTTGAGGCTTGGGAAAGAGAGGTTTCCATCTGAGGTCAACTAAGCAGGAACTTACATTTATACATCATGTAAATTAAAAATCGAGATATAAGAGCAAAATAAATGTCGACATGTACTAAATTTTTTTCCATTAAAAAAAATTGCCAATGCAGTTTCCTGCTGTGTAATCATTTATCTCTTGGCCCTTAATGGATTCAATTTTCTATAGGAATACAATAAAACAACTAAAAACTACCACATTTCAAACAAGGTTATCTAATCTATATTAACTACAAATCTATTTTAAATAAGATTCAGGCTTTTTACCATACTTGCCTTTATTTTGCAAATGGCATGTAATTTCACGCCAAAAACCCACATTGTAGGCTTACACAGCCATTCTAGTTAGTCAACAAAGTCACAACCTTAACCTTTAAAAAACAAAAGTATCAATAAACAAGAGTAGGGTTTTTTTTCCCAAATACTAAACACACGGCAAAATTCAATAATGTATCGTTTGTTTTTTAAGTCCAAGGATGTTAATAATATCAAACATTTGATACAGTTGCAGGAAGTCGTGGAAAACTGATGTAAATTTTTAACATTATGACCGTCCTATTTTGTAGGATTTCCTTAAGAGCTTAACATTCCTCTTGTCCAGATACATATTAGCCGGTAAACTGGGGGGGAGGAATAACTAACTCCAAATGTAATACAGGATCATAGTATAATTTTAACTAAGAAGTAGTAGTATTTCACTGTCCTTGGAAAAATGTCAAGTTTGCACAAGCTACTGCATTAATGCTCTTACTGAATTATAAAGGCGGGATTTTATTTTTCCTAATGAACAATTTCTATCCAGTACATGAAATATCAATGTCTCCTGCTTTACCTGGCGTCACTGACAATTTCAGAAGCATTATAAGGTGGAAGCGTTTCTTACATTTGGTACTAGAGGAAATAGATTTTTTTTTTAACTGAAGCTCCCTACTTCTGCAATTTTTTTTATAACTGTGCAAACAAAAACACCGGTAGAAAAGGGGCAAAAAAATCAGAGACTGCAACTTTAGTGCTCTAAATCACCAGGCGCTGTGGTTTCCCAACTACTTCCATCAAATCTCCCCTTTGCACCCAACACCCTTGCTAAATAAATAAGACTGAAATATCATCTTAAACAAATAATAACAATACACCCTTCACTTACCATATCAGCCGGAACATTGCTGGACATCTTGCTGTTTGATTTATACCCTGATGATTAAACAAAAATACAGAGATCTTCAAGCCACAGAAACAGCTGCTCTGACAATTTTGACTGAAGTTATGTGCTTTTAAAGAAACTTGTTTTAAGAAAAAGATTGTTGGATTGGTTAAGGTTCTGATGGGAAAAAAAAATATCCACAGGAACTGTCTCTAGCCGTGTCAACAGCAAAACTCCAGAGATGGCAGCAGATCCCTGTCAGCAGCAGCAGCAACAGTACCAACCGTGCCAGGTAGACCAAACCGAATGAGACATGGACATGAAGTGGGGTGGGAGGGGGTTAAATCTTCCTTCCTCCTTTCCCAGCCCAGAGAATGATTCACAGTGGCTCCCGAGTCAAGTCCTCATTAAGCAGGAGAAAAAATGTCCCGGTGTGTACATAGATAACTATGCAGATACGCACGCAGAATAAGAAATAGCTGGAGAGCCGGACCAGTCCCAGAGCACCCAGAAACACGCACAACTCCCGGACGGGGAGACGCGGAGATGGAAAAGCCCGGCGAGGGAGGGGGGAGGGGGTTCAGAAACGGGGGCAGAAAGAATCTTTAACTTCTGAGTGGCAGAACCGAAAGCCCAGGGGGAGGAGGAAAGTGGGGGAGGGGAAGAGGTGGAAGCGAGGAGGGGGCTGGACCTGGCCGGACTGGGCCGGGCCGGGCGGGACAGGAAACCCCCGCACTCCCTGGAGGATTAGGCGGCCGTCGTGGTCGCCCACCGGCAGCAGCAGCAGCTAAGCCGAACCTTGGGAGTCATCGTTTCCAGCTTCTCAGGACTCTTTTCTTCTCCCTCTCTCTTTCTCGTCCCCTCCTCCCCCGTCCCTCTAGCCCTCAGCTAGGCGGATCAAGGCCGGACGCCGCCGGGAGCAGCAGCTCTCCCCCTCTCCACAGCCCGGTTCCGGTTTCTTCTCAGCGCTCCTCTCTCCTCTCTCCTCCTCCTCCTCCTCCTCCTCCTCCTCCTCCCCCAGCTGCTGCTGCTGCTGCGCCTCCACTTTTCAGCCCGAGACGCAGCAGCCACCTCCTGTCATCGCCTCTCAAACCAACATGGCGGCTCCGGCGGGCGGCGGCGGCGGCGGCGGCGGCGGCGGCTGCCTGAGTCTGGAGTAGGGAACACCGAGAAGAGTTCTGCCGCCCCACTCCGCCTCCCCTCACCCTCCCTGCCTCCCACTGCCCCACTCCCTCCCAACCACCAACCCTGGCTGCGTCACTACGGAGACCACCCTCTAGCATCACGGGAATTGTAGTTCCCTCTCCAGAGGGGGCGCACAGGACGAGCCTTCCTCTCCAGACTCAGACTCGCAAGCCACGCCTGACCCTAGCGATGGTTGCTAGGACAGAGAAGCTCCCTGCCTCTGCTGCTGCCAAGTTTAGGACTTTGGGGTGACTCCCGAGTTATTAAAACAACACTTACAATAGCTAGCATTTAAGATTTGCAAAGCACTTTAATAATAACATTTATATAATGCTTACTATGTGCCAGACACTGCATTATCCCAGGTGATCTTCACCGGAACCCTAAGGAGTAGGTGCTATTATTGTCTCCATTTTACAAATGAGGCAACTGAGGCTACGTGAAATTCTCAAGATCACACATCTAGTAAGTGTCTGAGATCAAATCTGAACTCAGGTCTTCAGCTCCAAGCCTGATCCACTATACCACCTAACATTATAAAAGGCATGGTGTTGTGAGCCTAGGGGAGTTCATGTTCTTATTGCTTTCATTATTAAAAAGTGTTATTTACTAAAGTCTGCTTTTCCCTGAGAAGCCTCCACTTGCAATGCACACACACATTCAGTTAAAATGTGGCTGGGTCCAGTGGGATGAGCAGTGGCACCCAGAAGAAAGGATTTGAATCCTGACTCTGCTAATTATTTCCTTTGAGAGCTTGGGCAAGACATTTGACTTCTTTTGCTGAAGTTTTCTGTTTTTTGCTTTTTAATCTTAGATAAGGGAGTTGGACTTAGATGATCTCTGAGGTCCCTTCCAGCTCAAACTCTATGATCATGTGGTATTCAATAGTCTAAAAAGAAAAATGGCTTGATGCCTTATCTTACTTTCTCAAAACATTCTGTAGTGAGTGAATCATTTCCCCACTAATCATCCATATCTATTACATTTTAAATATCAGAAGCAATCACTAATTTTTGCTAAATTCCTCAATGTCCTTTCACAGTGATTTATCATGCAGTGCAGTTTGTTTCTGGTTAGAACAGAAAATATCAGCCTACTTAGAGTAAGTAGCCTTCCTGCTTTAACAGATTGGCTAGGAATACTCCAAACCTTCCCATGGGTGGAGGCAGAAATGGAAGCAGATGGATCAAATTCCTACAGAAAACCCGTGGCAGAGGAAAAAAAGGAGTGAGAAAGGGAGGGAAGTAAGATTAACTGTTACTGGGCCTCATGCATATTCCTGAGCCTGTAGCCTGACTATAATCTCAAGCTCCCCAGTCTCCTGACAGTCAGCTCTTCTTCCCATTACTTTCCATCCCTTCCCCCTCCATGTATTGACAGATATTTAAAGAAACATTCAGTTTGGCAATATATTCAGAAGGAATTCTTGGATATATTTTGTGAAGCTCTCACTGACAGGACCACCTCCACCCCTCCATGTAATCCAAGACCACACTTACCACATCGACTAAGCAGAATTATATATATAGAGTGGAAGGGGGTATAGGATATCAGGACCCATGAAAGTATGATTCTATATTTTCCTTAACAGGGGTTTCCACCAGGCTATACAAAGAAATGGTGCCATCACAACCAACTTGCTATATAGTCTAATGCACCCTTATTCCTTCCATTGTTCCCACGACATCATTACATGTCCACATTCTCCCATCCCCCAGACTTAGAATCGTGACATCCAAAGGAATCAATCAAATAGTATCAGTTCAGAATAGAACAGAGTGCTATTTCTTAATACTGCTGTTACAATGTGATACAAACTTAATATTATAGTTATGTGTCTCTACTGTTTTGTCCTTGCTTTTAGTACTTCTGATAGGAGGGGGTGAGGGGAAAAGGAAGAAAGAAATAAAAAATAGCAAAACTATCTATCCATAGACACTCTCAGGAAAACTAGGCTCCTACATGTTCCCCAAACAGGCTTTCACTTTCTTTCTTCCTACTATACCTCTACCTGGAAGGTTCTTCTCTGTCACCATAATCCCAGGGGAAACAAGACAGGAGATGGTTCCAAGAGCTGGGAGATAGTGAAGCAAGTGACACAAGAAGAGAAGGAAGGAGTGACCTCTCTTTAATTTTGTACCTGAGAGGAAGATTAGGGTTGAATGAATGTGTGTAGAATTATTCTTCTTTTGTCTTTAGTGTAAAGCACCACAGACCAGTGAAAATGATACCCAAGGGGAGGAACTACATTCCACATCAGTGAAAGACATTCCCACATTAATAAGACTAGTATAAGCTCTCTGGGGATGGAGAATATTTCTTTTTTTTTTTTTTGTCTTTGTAGTCTCAGCACCTACGACAGTGCCTGACACATAAATGCTTAATAAATGGCCAGTAGATTCATTGATTGAGAAGTATTACTACAAATGCTTTTACTAACATAGGACCATGAAATTTAGTGCTGGATAAAATCTTGAAGCAGAGATTCTTTTTCTTTTTTTGGAGGGCAGTTGGGGTTAAGTGACTTGCCCAAAGTCACATGGCTAGTTTTTGTGTTAAGTGTCTGAGGCTGGATTTGAACTCAGGTCCTCCTGACTCCAGGGCCAGTGCTCTATTCACTGTGCCACCTAGCCGCCCCAAAGCAGAGATTCTTAACCTGTGATCTGAAGACCAGGGAGTCATTGACTTGGATGAGGAAAAAAAAATTATAGTAGATTATTATTTCAATATAATTGACTTCCTTTGTAATCCTATGTATTTTATTTTATGCATTTAAAAACATGATTCTGAAAAGAGATCCAAAGTCTTCACCAGACTGCCAAAGGGGTCCATGGCACCAAGAAGGTTAAGAACCTCTGCCAGGGGTGGCTAGGTGATGCAGTGAATAGAGCACTCACCCTGGAGTCAGGAGGACCTGAGTTCAAATTCGGCCTCAGATACTTAACACAAAAACTAGCCATGTGACTTTGGGCAAGTCACTTAACCCCAACTGCCCTCCAAAAAAGCAAAAACAAAAAAGAGAGAGAGAGAGAACCTCTGCCTTAGAGGACATCCAGTCTAGCCCCGCAGTTTACAGATTACAGAAACATGCCAAGTTTTCCAAATCCATTTTATTTAACCTTTAAGTACCCAGCTCAATTCTCTTCTCCTCCTTACTATCCCTCTTACTAGCCAAGCCTACAGTAATCTCTCCTTCTGACCTTCTGTAGTATCAGCAGTTATTATCTGTGTCTACAACAGGCCCAACAAAAGGGCCTCCAAGATAGATCGTCTAAATTAACCCCTTTGTTTTTACAAAATCTGAAAGCAAGGACAATTAAATGACTTTGCCTACAAAGGACATAGAGGCAGAATGGTGACTAGAAACTAGGTCTCCTGACTCCTAATGCAATATTTTCCTTCTTTCTCTTTGGCAACTAGTCATATTCCTCCCTTTAATACATTTTGCATTGCTGCATTGAGTGGGTATTTATCTCTTACACTGTTATTTAAATCTCTTGCAGAAGTTTTGCTTCCCTAAATAGACTATAAGCTCCTTGAGGTCACAGACCCTATGATTTACTTCTTTGCATCTCGAACAGAGTTTTAAAAACACAAATTTAAAACTAGAGGGGGCCCCAGAGGATATCTAATCTGATCTCATTTTATTGAGAAGGAAACTGAGGCCCAGAGAAGTGAAATTACTTGACCAAAGGTCACACCGGTACAAAGTCCCAGCCCCAGTTTTTATACCTACCTTCTCTGACTCCCAAGCCAGTGGTGCTATTTCAAAGTACTCTCCTGAAGTATTTTTCCTTTAGTAAAGGTTCAATTAATAATTTTAATTGATTATGCAATTAAGAGGCTCAAGACCTCCTTATATGATATGGTCTTACAAGAATTTAGGGCTTGATTCCCACCCACCAAAAAGGATCATTTTCCATTTCTTTGCCTGGCTGCCTACACCTAGAATTAATCCAGGAAAATTTCCAACATAAAACGTGGGTAAAGCTAATAATGTCTTTGAATTTCTTCAAATGTGAGTACCAGGGTCCCCAACAGTGGGGTAGAGGGGACAAAAAGAGAAATATGTTCTCTCCCCTCTTCCTACACTCTGGTCTAGGAATCCAAGGGAAAACAGAAAGGAAAAGGGGCAGGAAACAGTTGAACCATTTCACATTTCACTTTTGTTGACCACTGGGAGAATTTGCTCTTCCATTAAGAGTCAGTTCTGTTGACTTTCATTCAGCAGTTATCTTGGAGGCTACCCAGTCACTGGTAGTTCAGAGGGGTTCCCTGTGTCTTCTCAATAAAGGGCTGGGTGCATGGGTACCCTTCAGACATACATAAAACATTTAATGTACCTTATTGCCTTGAAATAGAGATGGCTCCTAACGTCCAGCCCTCTGACTATAATTTTATGTACTATCTTAATATTATCTTTAGGCCCAGATATTTCTGTGCTTTACCCCCAAAAGATAATTGATTCTTACTTCAGTTGTTTCCATATGTAAAGACTGGTATATCTTATGTAAAGGCAGACAACTGTCATTAAATCTGGAGTTTGCTTTTGAAAATGCCATCTCTTCTACATATTCCACCAGTAACATCTTTCTGGACATATTTTCAGAACATACAGATGTTGGGTGGGTAGCTTAAGAATTCATAGGCCACAAAAGCTGCGCTGGGAAAGTGTATTTTTTTTTTTTCATTTTCTCATCTCCCTACTGCTGCTACTCTAGCTCTTCCCCATCACTTTCTTTCAGACTCTAACCTTAAGAGGAACCAAAGCTGGGCCCAAAGGGAAGGACACATACTCTTCCCTGATATGGACTTGGCATTGTGGCAGGGCCAGGTTCAGCCCTAGGGGAGCTTGGATTCCTTTTTCTCATACTCTTCAATTTATTAAGTCTCCACACCAGTGACCTCAAGATGATTTTATTTGGAGATCACTTCTAGGGACTCCCCAAAATGTAAGTAATAAAGGGTCTAAATATACAACATGCATCTGGTGTTAGGCAGGTAATTTATTCTCATATACTGTCAACTCCAGAGTTTGATCTTAGAAAGATGAACAGAATTAGGTTGTATGGATGTTTTATTTCTCTCAAGCTGGCAGCATGCATGTGGAGCTGCAGTCAGAGCTGAACTTGCTTTCAGGTTAGGCTGCACAGATTATAAAGACAAAAAAAACCACACACACACACACACACACACACACACACACACACACACACACACAC